>NC_035443.2:29246231-29554089 GCF_002127325.2 Helianthus annuus
TATGTAAATTAGTAACTACACATAAATAATCTGGTTTTTCATATATGTAATCATATAAATACATATAATATATCCTTAAATAATGTTAAATTAAAAAATATATATAAATAAAAAAATTGTTTATTAGTGGTTCTGAAAGTTCTGTAATATTTAGAGTTCTGAAATAAGGTTATATATATATATATATATATATATATATATATATATATATATATATATATATATATATAGGGGGCTGCTAGAATGAGAACCACCTCGAGTTGTAAGAACCGCGAGAACTACACCCCACGGAGCGCCGTTCGCCGCAATTTTTTTTTTACAAGTAGATGTGTGCATTATAAACACGGCCGTAAAAAATCACAGCGAACGGCGCTCCGTGGGGTGTACTTTTTTACACCTCAAGTTTGGTGTTTTTTAATTTTTTTTCTTTTTTCTTTTTTTTTTCACCAAACTTGAGGTGTAAAAAAGTACACCCCACGGAGCGCCGTTCGCCGTGATTTTTTACGGCCGTGTTTATAATGCACACATCTACTTGTAAAAAAAAATCGCGGCGAACGGCGCTCCGTGGGGTGTAGTTCTCGCGGTTCTTACAACTCGAGGTGGTTCTCATTCTAGCGGCTCCCTATATATATATATATATATATATAGGGAGGGGCTCATGCGAGAACCACCCTTATTGTGAGAACCTTGAGAACCAATGTGAACACAATCTAAAATAGCTAAAAAAACCTAAAAAAAACCTAAAAAAACCTAACCCCCCCCCCCAAAAAAAAAAAACCTAACCCCCCCCCCAAGCTAAATGCTAAAAAACACCTAAAAAAAACCTAACCCAACCCCCCCCCCCTAAAAACCTAAACCCCCCTCCCCCACCCCACAAAAACCTAAAACCCCCCCCCCCCTCCCAAGCTAAATGCTAAAAACTAAACTCACAAAAAACCTAAAAAAATCTAAAACTAAAAAAATTTAAAAAATCAAAAAAAAATCTAAAATTTTTTTTTTTTGAATTTTTTAATATTTTTTATGTTAAAATCGCTACTTTTAGAAGCCAAAAAAAATTTTTTTTTTTTTTAAATTTAAAAAATTTTTTTTTTTTTGGCTTCGAAAAGTAGCGATTTTTTATAAAAAAAAATATTAAAAAATTCAAAAAAAGATTTTTTGTGTGATTTTTAGCTATTTTTAGGCATTTTTGGTGTGTTCACATTGGTTCTCGCGGTTCTCACAATAAGAGGTGGTTCTCGCATGATCTTCTTCCTATATATATATATATATATATATATATATATATATATATATATATATATATATATATATATATATATATATATATATATATATATATATAGGGGACCGCTAGAATGAGAACCACCCCGAGTTGTAAGAACCACGAGAACCGCGACCCGCGGGTGGCCGTTGACCACGAAATTTTTTTTACACCTAGATCCGTATATTTTAAGACCGGGTGTAAATTTTGGGTTCAAACGGCACGCCCGAGGGGGTAGTTTTTTACGCCCAAAGTTTGGGTTTTTTAATTTTTTTAATTTTTCTTTTTTTTTAACCAAACTTTGGGCGTAAAAAACTACCCCCTCGGGTGCGCCGTTTGAACCCAAAATTTACACTCGGTCTTAAAATATACGGATCTAGGTGTAAAAAAAATTTCGTGGTCAACGGCCACCCGCGGGTCGCGGTTCTCGTGGTTCTTACAACTCGTGGTGGTTCTCATTCTAGCGGTCCCCTATATATATATATATATATATATATATATAGTGAAAGTGTAAAATACAATATCCCTTAACGTATAATACGTACGATATAGTGAAATCCATGTTATAAAATAGCATGGATGAAATCGCATGTGAGAATTTTGATGAAATCGCATGTTGGTTTTTTGTAACAATTTCGCATGTGATAATTTTGATGAAATCGCATGTTGGTTTTTTGTTACAATTTCGCATGTGGTAATTTTGATGAAATCGCATGTTAAAAAACCAACATGCGAAATTATTACAAAAAACCAATATGCGATTTCATTGTGGGATGAAGATATGACGGCTGAGATGAGCGCGTATATATTGTACGATAAGGGATATTGTACGTTAACCTAACCCTATATAGATGTGTGTGTATATATATATATATATATATATATATATATATATATATCTTATTTTTATAACGTCACCCGTTAATAAAGATCAATCATCGTTGTTAGATGTCTTTAAACAAGACCTAGGTTGGTGGCTTTACAAAACAAGTTTTCCTCTAGGCTATGAGAATAAGGCAACCTTAACCAGAACCATTCCATTTTAACGTCAAAAATATAATTTTTAAATGTAATAAAACCCATCGGTAACCATCCTTAACTAGAATGTCACACCCCCAAAATCCACCATGCAGAGTACCACCGCTTGGAGGCGTGACATGACCAGGATCGAGCCACCAATCATATCGAACAACATAATAAAGTAATTAAAACCAAACACAATACGATTGGTGACCAAAAGGAAGTAAACCGATTTTAGTTAAACAGCGGAAGCATAAAACGTAAGTTCAAAACATAGTCCATAGTTCATAAGTTTAAAGTCCAAAACGTAGGTTTAATAAGTTCATAAAGTTTATTTATTAAATACGGGACATATCAGTTCGCATCCCACAACGACACCTCCATATGCAAGCTCCAAGCATTTAGCGACCTGTAAGGCATGTAACAACAAGTCAACAACAAAGTTGAGTGAATTCACAGTTGGTTTTTTAGTTATAGCATTTGTTTCGTAAATTATCTGTTTGTTTTGAAAACCATGTATCGTATGAGTTTGCATCGCGGTCTTTCTGACATGTTTGCGAAGATTAGTGGGGGTTTCCCATGTGTTACTAGACCACGCGTATCGACTGCTACGAAAATATAAGAGGTGCCCTAAGTCAATGTCTATCAGCATTGACCCTTTGCCCATAGTCCATTAGTACACGCCCGTCCGACTGGCACGGTGTGAGGTTTGTTAAACCTAATAGCGCTATTAACTAATGACCCGCTCGCCATAGGCCTCGGCGATTAAGTCGATAAATGAGGGACTTAAAGTGATAGAGTTGATGGTCTTATGATTGTGTACGTAGGTTTTACGTACGTGCCCTTCAATCCGAGGACAGTAAAAAGTAGTTTAATAGTAATGATAGTACAAGCAGTTAATCAATCCCATTCCCAAACCCCTGGGACTACCATGCCTTAGAAAGAGTGTGAACTCACCTCGGTTTGCTTGGTTAGATTCTCAATATAGCTAACAGTCAAGGTCGGTCAATCTCGTCCTAATATAATTTACCAATTAGTCATTTAGTGGCTTTCAAATAGAACACAAAGTTCCTACACGTATCTATCACATAACATGCATCACTTTAACAGTTTATGCCCATGTAACCTCCCCATCTATTCCCATTCACAATTAAACATACGATATTGCACATAACACTTTTATCAACACATAACATGTTAGATCATTCACAGATAACATATTTGACATTTAGACACGCAAATCACTACTTATGTAGTTTCAGCTTAAATATTCAAAAGCGGGCTGTTTTCGGGGATTTTAATAAAATAGTTAACTTGTTCCAAAAATTCCCAAATTTTTACAGAAGATGCTAAATGACCCAAATATTATTGTGTAAAAATCTCGGGATCTAATTCATCACCAATATTTTATTGAAAATCATTTTCCGGACTGAACTCAGATTTATGTATTTTCTGACCATAGTTAACGGAACAATTTATTAAAAATTGATCGAGTGTCCGATTTACGAAATTCCAGTGGGGTAATTACACATGCATCGGTTGTCATCTACTGTACAAATTTCATGGTCCGATTCATCACAAATTTCAGGTTATGACCGAAAGTATAACACCCATTTATTGCTGTCAAAATTCAGCTTAAGTTGCTGTTACAAATTAACACTTTAAAAATAGTAAACGGAGTCTAAAAATTACGATTCCGGTGCCATTAGAACCGTATTTCATAATAACATATTTTAGATTCAAAATATCGGTTTTTCGTTAAGTTTATGACCTGTTTACAGCCAACTGAAGTTGGCTGTAAAGTATGGACAGATTGCTGTTTTTAGTCTCTAGTTTACTAGTTTGTGTTCGGTTGATCCCGTTAATCATATTTAGTGATCGTAACAACATCCCACATCAATATCAACAAGTAAATCAGCAAATACTCAGTACATATCAAAACAACTTCATACTAACACAACTACATCATGTTTCATCTTCTTGGTTAAACCCTTTTTAGTGTTCTTGTGAAATAAACATCATTCTACAAATATTAGCCATAAAAGTAAGATAATCAAGGGTTAAACGAGAGCTTACTACTAGCTTATAGCTAGGATAGAATCTATTGAGAATATGATGGTGAAAAAGACTAGAACAAGCTCCTTAGAAAGTCCTTCAAGTTGCCACCTCCATAGATCACCTTCAAACTTGAATGGAACTTGTAAAAATGGAAGAGATGGATGATGATAGTGGTGGTGATGGATTTCGGTTTTGGGGGAAACCGAATGAGAGAGAGGGAGTAGTAATGTGAGGGTGTGTAAGACTTAAATTGATTGTAAGATCTCATGGCCATGCCTTATAATCATCTTCACATATTTTGGTTAGATTAGGAAGCAACAATCCAATAAAGAATTGAAATATAATCTATGGGAAGATAGGAAGTATGGCAAGTATATTTTGGTTAGATTAGGAAGCAACAATCTAATAAAGAATTGAAATATAATCTCATGGCCATGCCTTATAATCATCTTCACATATTATGGATACTTACACAAGCAAGAATCAAATATTATGGATACTTACACAAGCAAGAATCAAATAAATAATTGCCATAAAATCTAATCAAATATATGGAGGATGGAGAATGCTTTGTGGGTCCATGGGGGACCGAAATTTCGTTGGGGGGGGGGGGTCTTGATGTAAAATTTCAACTAAATGGTAATTGATAGTTAGAGTGCAAGTATCTTGATAGTATATGTTTGTGTGATGATTTTTGGTGGGTGTTATGGTACACGGGGATCATGACTAGCCAAAAATAATTAAATAATGTGTTTGACAAATATTTGGTGTCCCAGGTAATGTCTGGTTGTTCGGTCGGATACTGTTCCGTTAAAGTGTTTAATTGTTCCGTAAGGCGTCTTATATATATATATTTTTGTAACTCAATTAATTCCTAACACATAGGAAAATATACCAGACTATTTAGTAACTTTTCTGTATACTACCAGTATGTTAACACACACATGTAAGCATAACACAGTAATCAGAGAGCAGTTAAGTAATTCCACACAGTCGTCAAACACTTTAATTATCAAGAATGAATTGTACCGAATACATGGGATTTTGAGGGTTGTCACATTCTCCCCCTGTTAAGAAAATTTCGTCCCGAAATTTAGTGCGTGGTTACTGAGGAAGCTAGTTAAGTTGCGTTGTTTTCCTGATTTTCCCGGGGTGTCACATCATCCCCCCGTTGATTTGGAATTTCGTCCCGAAATTATGCAGTAGCTTCAGCCTCAGTAGTGGTTGCATTTTTCTTAAACAGCTGGGGATACTTGAGTTTCATTTGATCTTCTCGTTCCCAGGTATACTCTGGGCCACGACGGGAATTCCAACGAACTCGGACGAGAGGTATTCTGGTGTGCTTGAGAATCTTAACGTCTTGATCCGTAATCTCTATTGGTTCCTCGACGAATCGCAGCTGGTCGTCGATAGTGAGCTCCTTTAAGGGAACTATGAGGGTCTCATCTGACAGACACTTCTTCAGATTTGACACGTGGAATACGTTGTGAACTCCGCTGAGTTCTTCAGGTAGATTTAACCTGTAGGCGACCTTGCCAATTCTCTCGGTGATTTCGAAGGGTCCAACGTATCGCGGGTTGAGTTTGCCTCGTTTTCCGAATCGAACTACACCTTTCCAAGGTGAAACTTTGAGTAGCACCCGATCCACAACCTGGAACTCGAGTGGCTTTCTTCGCTTATCGGCATAGCTTTTCTGACGGTCACGAGCTGCCGCCATTCGTTGTCGTATCTGAGCAATCTTCTCGGTTGTATCTACTACAAGTTCTGGACCAGTGATTTGACTTCCCCCAACTTCTGCCCAACAAAGAGGTGATCGGCACTTGCGTCCATATAATGCCTCGAATGGAGCAGCCTGGATGCTGGTGTGGTATGTGTTGTTATATGAAAACTCCACTAATGGGAGATGCTTTTCCCAGCCGTTACCAAAATCGATCACACATGCCCGAAGCATGTCTTCAAGGGTTTGGATGGTGCGTTCAGACTGCCCATCCGTCTGTGGGTGATAAGCGGTGCTCATATCTAAACGTGAGCCAAAAGACTTATGCATAGCTTGCCACAGTTCAGACGTAAAACGAGCGTCACGATTAGAAATGATGGAGGTTGGCACTCCGTGCCTTGATACTACTTCTTTTAGGTAGATGTCTGCTAGAGTAGAAAACTTATCCGTTTCCTTGATAGGCAGAAAATGTGCAGACTTGGTTAGTCGATCCACGATCACCCAAATGGTATCATTTCCGCGTTGTGATCTCGGCAGGCCAGTAACAAAATCCATGGAAATTTGCTCCCATTTCCATTTCGGAATCTCTGGTTGTTGGAGTGGGCCTGATGGTTTCTGGTATTCGACCTTGACTCTCGCACAAGTCAAACATTTACCGACGTAGGTTGCTATGCTGGCTTTTATACCAGGCCACCAGTATGTAGTCTTGAGATCATGGTACATCTTGTCCGAACCAGGATGTACTGAGTAACGAGACTTATGCGCTTCATCCATCACAAGCTCGCGCAAGTCTCCATACAGTGGAACCCAGATGCGTCCGTTAACATAGTAGGCGCCGTTTTCTTTTTGTTCTAGCCGTTGCCTCGATCCTCGTAGGGACTCAGCCCTAATGTTCTCTGCTTTCAACGCTTCAACCTGAGCATCACGAATCTGAGCTGGAAGGTTGGATTGGATGGTAAGTTGTAACGCACGTACACGCCTAGGTATAGTATCCTTCCGGCTGAGGGCGTCAGCCACAACATTGGCCTTGCCCGGATGATACTTGATCGCGCATTCGTAGTCATTCAAGAGTTCGACCCATCGACGTTGACGCATGTTTAACTCCTTTTGCTTGAAAATATGCTCGAGACTCTTGTGATCGGTGTAAATGGTGCACTTGGTACCGTACAGGTAATGTCTCCATATCTTAAGCGCGAAAACAACTGCTCCCAATTCCAAGTCGTGCGTAGTGTAGTTCCTTTCGTGAACCTTAAGTTGGCGCGATGCGTAGGCAATGACCTTGTCACGTTGCATCAACACACAACCAAGTCCTTGGATGGAAGCGTCGCAATAAACCACAAAATCATCTGTGCCTTCAGGCAATGAGAGGATAGGCGCGCTACAGAGTCTATCTTTCAAGTGCTGAAATGCGGACTCCTGTGCATCACCCCAACGATAGGTAACACCTTTCTGAGTCAGTGAAGTGAGAGGTTGCGCAATCTTTGAGAAATCTTTGATAAACCTTCTGTAATATCCTGCCAGAATTAAGAATTGGCGGATCTCTGTTGGTGTGCGGGGTGCAGGCCAATTCTTGATCGATTCAACCTTAGATGGATCCACATGAATCCCATCCTTGTTTACCACATGGCCCAGAAAATGGAATTCGCGAAGCCAGAAGTCACATTTCAAAAACTTGGCATACAACTGCTCTTTACGAAGTAGTTCCAGAATAAGCCTCAGGTGTTGCTCGTGTTCCTCCTGACTCTTAGAATAGATCAGGATGTCGTCGATGAAGACTATGACAAATTTATCCAAGTAAGGTTTGCACACTCGGTTCATGAGGTCCATGAAGACCGCTGGTGCATTCGTCAATCCGAAAGGCATAACCAGAAACTCGTAATGGCCGTAACCAGTTCTGAATGCTGTTTAGAGATGTCCTCCTCTCGGACCCTCAGCTGATGGTATCCCGATCTCAAATCAATCTTAGAATAGAAGCTCGACCCTTGCAACTGGTCGAACAAGTCATCAATGCGTGGAAGGGGGTAACGATTCTTCACGGTCACCTTGTTGAGTTCGCGGTAATCAATACACATCCTGAAGGTACCGTCTTTCTTCTTTACGAATAACACTGGAGCTCCCCATGGCGAAGAGCTAGGACGTATGAAACCCTTTTCCAAGAGTTCTTGTAGTTGCGTGGACAGTTCTTCAAGTTCCGATGGAGCTAGACGATAAGGGGCTCGAGCTATGGGCGCTGCTCCAGGAGCTAGCTCGATTTGAAACTCAACTTGGAGATGAGGCGGAAGACCAGGTAATTCCTCAGGAAATACCTCAGGAAAGTCGCGCACAATAGGAATGTCTTCTATCTTCCTTTCTTCCGAGGATGCCTCAGTAACGAGGGCTAGGATAGCGGTGTGGCCCTTCCGTAAACACTTCTGGGCTTTAAGGAAAGAGATGATGCCTACAACAGCACCACTCTTGTCGCCACGAATCACGAGGGGTTCTTTACCAGGACGAGGGATGCGGACGATTTTCTCCTTGCACATAATCTCCGCTTGGTGTTGAGATAACCAATCCATCCCAATGACAACGTCAAAACTACCCAGAACAATAGGAATGAGGTCGATAGAAAAGGTCTGATCGGCAAGGACAAGCTTGCAACCCTTAACTATATGTGTGGCTTCAAGACTTTTACCGTTTGCTATTTCTACCGTGTGCTTGGTGTTCAAAAGTGTTGGAGTGCGCTTAAGCATTTGGCTAACTTTTAAGGACACGTAGCTAGTATCGGCACCCGAATCAAATAAAACAGTAACAAAGAAATCATCCAGAAGAAACTTACCCATCACAACGTTGGGGTCGTTCCTTGTATCACCCACATGCGAAGGAGGAATAATTCACCTAGATCCACAAGCTTAGATGAGTTTTCAATTTATCAAGTCGGTAAGCAATCAAGTTTGGAGGAGTTTCCTTAGGTCGTGTGAATGAATTTAAAAATACGTTCGTGTAATCGTGAGGTTCCAAAGAAAGGACACGAAAAAGCGTTCAAGAGAGTATAAACACACCATCACACTCAAGGTTTCAATAAGTGATCACCAATGATAGAAATTCGAGCCTTCCAAACCCTCTAATCTAGAGTGAGTTCGCATTAGTGTCTAGCGTCACTGTGGTAAAGGAATGATGGTTCTGTGTATGTCAATAGTAGAAATTAGGCATTGCATTAAGCATAGGTCGGTACAAAGGCTAGCGAAAGGATTTCACATAATTATGATAAACCATCGTAGGATCAAAGTGCACTCTTGTAGTGTAAGGGGGAAAAGGGGTGAGGTAAATGTGTAGCTCATCGTGTCTGTATGTAAGTTGAGTAATCCGTATCGCCGTCCTCGAATGTCCCAAAGACTATCCCATCATTAGGAGGCATCCGCTTGCTAAGTTGGGTATACGAGGGTGTAGATCAAAATAAGATAATTAACTACCCAACAAGGTAATGAGGGGGTAATCTTGTGATTGGTGGAAATCGCGGTGTGGTTGTTAGCGTTTCGTTATATCGGTTGCTGATCGAAGGAACGGGAGGTTGGGCATGTTGACCTGTGGTGCGATAATAAAGGACAAGGTTAAGCACAAGAGTTGGTTCACGAAGGTGGGATCTAAACGTCCTAAGATGGGTTGATATGGCAGGTTATACCTCCTGCAGGAACAACTGCGAGTGCCTCAGCAACTCGTTCGTTGATCAAAGCCGTCAGCTGGGCTTGAGTTAGGTTGATACGTCCTCCGCGTCCGCTCATGATCTTCATAACGAAGCAACGTAAGTGAGGAAAGTTTCGTGAAAGTGCGTAGGTGTGGGACGACAGTAGAGAGTAAGCACACAAGGTTCAAATAGCAACTACCACATTATCTAATGCACAGTGAGAACTATCTAACCGACAATATAACATAAATCATACCACTTATGGCGTCGAGTCTTGCACGTGGAGCGTAGCGTCGTTGTGGATCGTTGAGCACTGTACTGGTTATAGTCTGGCTTTTATCAAAAAATTTCCCTTTTAAAAACCAAGTTCACTATAACCAATGGCTCTGATACCAATCTGTCACACCCCCAAAATCCACCATGCAGAGTACCACCGCTTGGAGGCGTGACATGACCAGGATCGAGCCACCAATCATATCGAACAACATAATTAAGTAATTGAAACCAAACACAATACGATTAGTGACCAAAAGGAAGTAAATCGATTTTAGTTAAACAGCGGAAGCATAAAACGTAAGTTCAAAACATAGTCCATAGTTCATAAGTTTAAAGTCCAAAACGTAGGTTTAATAAGTTCATAAAGTTTATTTATTAAATACGGGACATATCAGTTCGCATCCCACAACGACACCTCCATATGCAAGCTCCAAGCATTTAGCGACCTGTAAGGCATGTAACAACAAGTCAACAATAAAGTTGAGTGAATTCACAGTTGGTTGTTTAGTTATAGCATTTGTTTCGTAAATTATCTGTTTGTTTTGAAAACCATGTATCGTATGAGTTTGCATCGCGGTCTTTCTGACATGTTTGCGAAGATTAGTGGGGGTTTCCCATGTGTTACTAGACCACGCGTATCGACTGCTACGAAAATATAAGAGGTGCCCTAAGTCAATGTCTATCAGCATTGACCCTTTGCCCAAAGTCCATTAGTACACGCCCGTCCGACTGGCACGGTGTGAGGTTTGTTAAACCTAATAGCGCTATTAACTAATGACCCGCTCGCCATAGGCCTCGGCGATTAAGTCGATAAATGAGGGACTTAAAGTGATAGAGTTGATGGTCTTATGATTGTGTACGTAGGTTTTACGTACGTGCCCTTCAATCCGAGGACAGTAAAAAGTAGTTTAACAGTAATGATAGTACAAGTAGTTAATCAATCCCATTCCCAAACCCCTGGGAATCCCATGCCTTAGAAAGAGTGTGAACTCACCTCGGTTTGTTCGGTTAGATTCTCAATATAGCTAACAGTCAAGGTCGGTCAATCTCGTCCTAATATAATTTACCAATTAGTCATTTAGTGTCTTTCAAATAGAACACAAAGTTCCTACACGTATCTATCACATAACATGCATCACTTTAACGGTTTATGCCCATGTAACCTCCCCATCTATTCCCATTCACAATTAAACATACGATATTGCACATAACACTTTTATCGACACATAACATGTTAGATCATTCACAGATAACATATTCGACATTTAGACACGCAAATCACTACTTATGTAGTTTCAGCTTAAATATTCAAAAGCGGGCTGTTTTCAGGGATTTTAATAAAATAGTTAACTTGTTCCAAAAATTCCCAAATTTTTACAGAAGATGCTAAATGACCCAAATATTACTGTGTAAAAATCTCGGGATCTAATTCAACGCCAATATTTTATTGAAAATCATTTTCCGGACTGAACTCAGATTTATGTATTTTCTGACCATAGTTCACGGAACAATTTATTAAAAATTCATCGAGTGTCCGATTTACGAAATTCCAGTGGGGTAATTACACATGCATCGGTTGTCATCTACTGTACAAATTTCATGGTCCGATTCATCACAAATTTCAGGTTATGACCGAAAGTATAACACCCATTTATTGCTGTCAAAATTCAGCTTAAGTTGCTGTTACAAATTAACACTTTAAAAATAGTAAACGGAGTCCAAAAATTACGATTCCGGTGCCATTAGAACCGTATTTCATAATAACATATTTTAGATTCAAAATATCGGTTTTTCGTTAAGTTTATGACCTGTTTACAGCCAACTGAAGTTGGCTGTAAAGTATGGACAGATTGCTGTTTTTAGTCTCTAGTTTACTAGTTTGTGTTCGGTTGATCCCGTTAATCATATTTAGTGATCGTAACAACATCCCACATCAATATCAACAAGTAAATCAGCAAATACTCAGTACATATCAAAACAACTTCATACTAACACAAGTACATCATGTTTCATCTTCTTGGTTAAACCCTTTTTAGTGTTCTTGTGAAATAAACATCATTCTACAAATATTAGCCATAAAAGTAAGATAATCAAGGGTTAAACGAGAGCTTACTACTAGCTTATAGCTAGGATAGAATCTATTGAGAATATGATGGTGAAAAAGACTAGAACAAGCTCCTTAGAAAGTCCTTCAAGTTGCCACCTCCATAGATCACCTTCAAACTTGAATGGAACTTGTAAAAATGGAAGAGATGGATGATGATAGTGGTGGTGATGGATTTCGGTTTTGGGGGAAACCGAATGAGAGAGAGGGAGTAGTAATGTGAGGGTGTGTAAGACTTAAATTGATTGTAAGATCTCATGGCCATGCCTTATAATCATCTTCACATATTTTGGTTAGATTAGGAAGCAACAATCCAATAAAGAATTGAAATATAATCTATGGGAAGATAGGAAGTATGGCAAGTATATTTTGGTTAGATTAGGAAGCAACAATCTAATAAAGAATTGAAATATAATCTCATGGCCATGCCTTATAATCATCTTCACATATTATGGATACTTACACAAGCAAGAATCAAATATTATGGATACTTACACAAGCAAGAATCAAATAAATAATTGCCATAAAATCTAATCAAATATATGGAGGATGGAGAATGCTTTGTGGGTCCATGGAGGACCGAAATTTCGGTTAGGGGGGGGGGGTCTTGATGTAAAATTTCAACTAAATGGTAATTGATAGTTAGAGTGCAAGTATCTTGATAGTATATGTTTGTGTGATGATTTTTGGTGGGTGTTATGGTACACGGGGATCATGACTAGCCAAAAATAATTAAATAATGTGTTTGACAAATATTTGGTGTCCCAGGTAATGTCTGGTTGTTCGGTCGGATACTGTTCCGTTAAAGTGTTTAATTGTTCCGTAAGGCGTCTTATATATATATTTTTGTAACTCAATTAATTCCTAACACATAGGAAAATATACCGGACTATTTAGTAACTTTTCTGTATACTACCAGTATGTTAACACACACATGTAAGCATAACACAGTAATCAGAGAGCAGTTAAGTAATTCCACACAGTCGTCAAACACTTTAATTATCAAGAATGAATTGTACCGAATACATGGGATTTTGAGGGTTGTCACATAGAATTCGGGTTTTCTTAAGTAAGTTCACCACACCACAATACCAATAATTTAATTATAATTCATCCCAAATGCATTCAAAACATAAAACAATACTTCTTGTGATCTTGATACCCTCCACTCATTAATATTTACTCACATTTATTGTTTGTTTTTACATCTAAGTCTACTAAACATAACAAGAAAAAGATAACTAATTAACTAGTTAGTAATTTAAATAGTTGAGTAGTAAAAGTCATTTTTATTAAGTTTGATACTTGGTTCTTAAATAAAATTTACAACAAACGATAGGTGCACTTGCCTTTTGTTTGTGTTTAGTCTAAGTAAAAATCATTTTTTTATAAATCTAAAACGAGATAATCGTTTCCAAAAGTTACTTAAACTAACACACCTAAAAACACACATCATTAATCCGGGCACATCTTGGCATAGGCATAGAACCGCCTCTAAGGTTCAAGTCTAATCAGAGGTATGCTAACGGTTCCTAATAAGTATTGAACATTTAAAAGATGCAAATTACATCTAATCATATGTATTAGGATTAACTTACATCCTATAAGCGCGAACAGAGTGCAACACATAACAATCGATTACAACTTTTAGTATTTGTCAGTTGTAGAGATAGAAAAAAATTGTAAAACGTTACATATTTTTAATTGTGTTAAGCACCTAGGAAATATGTTGGTAGAAATAAAATATTTATTTAATTAAGATTATGAGGGTAACTAACTAATACCTATTCTGAGTGGCTTGAGTAAAGAAACTTTTAGTTCATGGCATTATAATTACAATTTGGTAGTTAATTTTAAGGTTTGGTAACGATACATTGTTTGATAGAGGAGGGGGCACTGGCTTTTGTTTTTCCTTAGAAGCGAATTTAAAAGAGTAGAAGATGAATTACAAAACTTGGTACATATGATAAGATTTTTTTTATTTGACCTTTTTCAATAAGGTCACCAACATTTTAGTTTTATAAAATTTAGAGGTTTAAATAGATTTTATTTTTATAAAACTGATCTATATAAAAAACTAAAAATTAATTTCTGTCTTAGTTTATAAACATCCTTCGCCTTAATAGAAAGATTAACGTAGTTAGTGGTTGGAGGCAATTTGGTACAAAAGTGTTATTTTGGTCGAAAATGGCAAACCTACTCAAACTTTAAGGACGATTTTGGCAATTAACTCTAATATTTATTTATTTTTCATATTTAAGTTAGAATAGTTTTTTTTATGTTTTAATAGTAATTATAAACTAAACTAAATGATTTAAAAAAAATGGTTTAGTGTAGTTCATGGAACTTTAGTCAACATGTTTAAGGTAGTTAGAGGAGTTGCAAGATGCATTCCTAATTCCGTAATGGCAAATTGGTGAGGAACCGGAAGACTGGGTCGGGCCCAACCCGGTTTTATTCGTGGCACTAGGTCACGTTATAAACTAGTTTGGCTGGCCCAGTCAGATTTTTTTTTATCTCTGCTCATAACCCACTAGACAGAATTGATTGTTTGGGTCCTGGTCTGTCACTTCAACATAACATCAACATCAAATCCTGAATTAAATTAACTAGGTTGCATTAAAGGAAATATATTGGGCCGTGAGTTGAAGAGGGTGTAGTGTAGGCCCAGAAAAAAAGACAAAGCCGCCAGGGAAAATTTAAAAGAGAGATCACACAAAGCAGCCGTCGTTTTGGAGTGCGGAATCCAAGCTACAACACAAACCGAGCGCACGTGATTTCTTGTTTCAGATACGGATCATTGGACGAACATGATTTCTTGTTTCGGATGCCTTATGCTCTGATACCACTTGTAGGCCCCGATACGGATCGTCGGACGAACGTGATTTCTTGTTTCGGATGCCGTAGCGAGTGCGGAATCCAAGCTACGACACAAACCGAGTACACAATAAGATTCACCGTTTAACGATTCCGTGTATTCAATTCGACATAGGTTCGGTACAATATTCGACAAATATAAAGCTCACCGGAACTCTCTCTCTCTCTCTCTACACTCTCTCTGTAGCTCAAACAAGCTCTCCCCTTTAGAAATAGATCCTCTGCTGGTATTTATAAGCAGAGTTACATCGAAACACAATGATCATAAACGAAACACAAGGAAACATGAACTTATAAATCGAAATAGACTTATATATAACCGAAATAGACTATTAAATTTCTATTTCGATTTCATCATAGCCTGTTTGAATTCCAACTTTCTATCTAGATACATATATGCTAAAGAAGGAATTCTATTTCCATTTTATATTTCTATTTTGAAATAGTATATTTATGTCATGATGACATCATGATGCTGTCAAAATCCTTCTACGCGCCGTTCTCGTGTCTTCTTGTGTCGTTCTTCTAGTCGTACGACGGAGGAATGTCGTGACGTCGATCTTGAACCGAACCGAACCGAGCCACATCCACACAAAAGTGCATCAACAGTTAATCACCAAAATGCCCCCCGCATATACCTCTCATGTGACCAAGCATTAACTATAAATTGGATGAAGTTAGTGTGCTGAACCAAAACCGCAATAAAATAGAAACCTTACATTTAAATTTTATAAAATATAGTAATAACTACTAAACCACATCTACCAAAACGGCAATTCACCTCTAATGAAAAATGATAACGTTTTCATCTACTGTGTATAACCGAACAAGAAGACAAACGCATTGGGCTTTAAAATATTGTTAATGGGCTATAAACAGAATAAATCCTAACATCACCATATTTCACCAAATAACAAAATGTAATTTTCTTTTAGCTCTAAGGAACGACGTGTCAACCATTGTGACACCAGCTGTTATGGCCAAGGTCAACTACTCGACCGTCACTAGCCACTTGCCTTTTCCAGATGCGTGAAAACCCGACCTCCACCGGCCCAAATGCACGACAGTGGAATAATCGATAAAAACATCGCCTCTCATCCAAGACGAACCGATGCCACCCGTATTCGCCCTTATGCCTCAGAAAATAATGGAGAGAGTGGGAGTCGAACCTGGGTCACAAGGAACATCAAGTCTTTCCCCAACCACTCCACTACTAGCAACAAAATGTTATTTGACATTTAAATAATCGACCCTTTCCAGCTCCATACCGTGTCCGCTCGTTTTAAATTCCACACTATCCAAAAATTTGGATTTGTCTTCTAATCACGAAGCATCCTATGACCTTCTGAAGCAACAAAACGACAACTCACTCAACTACCGTTCATGAACCACCCCTCCCTCACACACCTTCGCCGTACCCGCAAGGCAATTGCAGTCTAATAAAGACTCTTATCTGTCTTCTTAGCTTTTTCCCAGTTGTCCTCTATTGTTTTCCCGCTATATAATCCGTTCATCATGGTATCATCTAACATATCATCATCATCATCATCATCCCATTTTCAATCATTCAACTTATTTTTTCTATTAAAGTACTGATGGCGTTGAACAACCAATCTGAGTTTCAAGATTACTTGCCGATGATGGCTGAGAAGTTGGGTGGGGATGGTTTGATCGGAGAGTTATGCAACGGGTTTAATTTACTTGTGGATGCTGATAAAGGTGTGATCACCTTTGACAGCCTCAAGAAGAACTCAGCACTTTTGGGTCTTGAAGGTTTGAATGATGAGGATTTGTTGAGTATGTTGAAAGAAGGCGATTTCGATGGTGATGGAGCGCTTAATCAGATGGAGTTTTGTGTTCTTATGTTTAGATTAAGCCCTGAGTTGATGGAAGAGTCACAGTTTTTGTTAGAAGAAGCTCTTGAGCAAGAGTTGAATCGGTTTTAATATAGTCTCATTTTTTTTCTGATTTTTTTATGATATTTTATACAAGTTATAACTCATTAATTTGTCAAATTTGTTACTGATTTACTGAGTGATTGTTGAATAATGAAAAGTTGCTCTATGAATATTATATAATAATGGGAATTCAAGAATCAATATGTTACAATCTTTTTAACAGAAACTAAGTTAAAACAAATATGCAATGCATATTATCTAGCATATTTGGTTTTTGGGATTATTTTGGTTTCTAGAGAGTCAGCTGCTTCCATAAGTGCACACAAAACAGATCTTACTCGGGGACAATACGTGACAAGTAACCCGAAGATGTACACTACTTCCGTAATGTTAGTGGATTCCCTACAAATCATAATAATCCCAAAAACCAACAACAAACACTTTTACAATTTCTAAACCACATATACATGGAAGGAATTCATTATCTAGCATCTACCTCTGTAATTGTTACATCATCGACTGAACCTGCTGGATAAGTGCTTGAAGAAAAGTCTGCTACAAGAAAGTCCTTTTCCATGAAAAATGCTGGTTGTTTAGGATTTGGCAACACGCTCTCGCCGCCAAGCATCATGATTACAGAAGACATGTTTGGTCGATCTCCTGCATTTTGTTGGACGCATAA
The DNA here is from genome assembly GCF_002127325.2 of Helianthus annuus. NCBI lineage: Eukaryota > Viridiplantae > Streptophyta > Magnoliopsida > Asterales > Asteraceae > Helianthus > Helianthus annuus. The sequence goes on from NC_035443.2 coordinate 29,263,786, forward strand.
CAACCCCACTTGGATTGATCTTAGAACTTCGGGTGGACTGCAGGATTCAGCTATACTTTCATCAAGCAGTTCCATTGATCTTCCTTCATTATACACATTCCAAGCCTGAATATAATTTACAAATCAATGGTTCATAATTTGGTACTCGTGTGCGAAACAATGGATTAGTTTGTTATTAGTGACTAGCGATTGAACTACTTACATGCCCGACAAGATTATGATCATTTTCGGGATGAATGAATCCTCTGTTTTTCTTCCCACTCACAATCTCGAGCACCAAAACACCAAAGCTGAATACATCTGACTTTGTTGAGAAAACACCATCTAGTGCATATTCTGGGGCCATGTATCCACTGCAGGCAAATAAGGGACAGGCTAATGAAGTGAAGATAACAAGATAAAAAGAGCTAATGGTTGTATAAAACAACTTACTATGTGCCAACAACTCTGTGTGTGTTTGCTTGGGGCTCATTTCCTCCAAAACTTCTAGCTATACCAAAGTCTGATATCTTAGGGTTCATATCTTGATCTAGCAGAATGTTGCTCACTTTTAGATCTCTATGGATTATTCTTAATCGCGAGTCATGGTGGAGATAAAGAAGTCCTCTAGCAATTCCTTTGATGATGTTGAAACGTTGTGTCCAATCAAGGGTCATGCTTTCATTTACATCTGTTCAAAACAAGTTCATTTAGTTACATGTACATAGAGTTCTTGATGAAAAGTATGTAACATTAGTTTGTATATATGATTCTCACCAAATATAAACGAGTCTAAGCCTTTATTTGGCATGTACTCGTAGATCAATAGCCGCTCGTCTCCTTCTATGCAACAGCCAAGAAGCTTCACTAGATTTCGGTGCTGAAGTTTTGAAATGCAAATGACTTCATTCTTGAACTCATTAACTCCTTGGCTAGATGTTTTCGAGAGACGTTTAACTGCAATCTCTATCCCTTCTTCTAAAACTCCCTGATGGTTATGAGTTATAAATATACAATTTCACTGTTTTATACTCAACTATGTGTAAATGATCATGTTGTTCTAATTACTAATTACCTTATAAACCGGTCCAAATCCACCCTCCCCAAGTACATTTTTTTCTGAAAAACTTGCAGTGGCATTAGCTATTGTAGAGAAGCTAAACAATGGTAGTTGAATGTCTTCTTCATTGTTTTCATGCAATGATTTTCCTACACATGTAAACCAAGAGAATTTATACAAAAAGTAACGCGTCTGGTTTCTTTTTGTTAGATAAGACCAATCTATGGGTGATGTTACACAATTTTCTTACCTCCCTTGGCATGATTCCTTTTTCTTCGTGCGTACAACAACCATGTCGAGAACAACCCCATGAGAAGAACTCCAATAATAGCTACTGGTAATATAATTTTAATGTTTGCCCCTCCCTTCTTTTTCATATTTGATTCAGCAACTGTGTATCATCATCATTATAAAAAAAAATTAATATGAAAACATGTAACAGCAATAAAAACCACAAGTGATTTTGGCAAAAGATCTGATACCTAATTCGGAAGAAGCCATTCGTACGAAAATATCCTGACCTCCATTTCCTACAGAATACCCTCGAATGTCGAAAAGATCATCAAACCAAAGCAAGCAGCCCCTACCTTGAAGACTGGTGTCTGGATTTGCATAAGCCATGCAACTACAATTTTTTAAACATTTTGCTTCACATTCTTCTAAACTCATGCTCATGTTAAACCAGGTTTTTTCTGTGTCTGGCAGTCTTATATTAGAGTATTTAATAAACCCTTCTGATCCATTTTTGCAATCCAACGGTGTTCGTCTAACACAACCACCTGACCAGTCAGCTCTTTCCCAACTCTTTTGGTCTCTGGGCACAAATCTTTTTTCATCCAAACAAGCACAAGACTGTTGGATCATATTAATACTGCAGCTTGCATAAGCACTACAAATGTTGTATCTATCACAAATGTCTCTTGGTAATGACAAGGCAAGCTGCCACTTTGTACCATTTTCTACCCACACCGAACTTTCTAGCAGCCCAGATGAATTTAAGGTTGTTCTTGACAGGATAGAACTGTCGTCAAGATTATAAGAAAACGACATCTCACTTGCATTAATTACTACCTTATATGTAAAGGTCAAGCTAGAATTAAATGCCGAAATCCCACTAAATCGCTGATTACTCCAAGGCCCGCCCCTGAATGTGACCTGTGGACCTTGTTTTAGCTTGTTTTCAGGATAACCAAGTGTATCAGCTCCCCATGTGAAGTCACCTGGACTTGGATTTTGATTGTTTTTCCATGCTGATAGATGCCATTCCTTGCTCCTCAAGTAATCTTTTCCTAACTTCATGCCAGGTAGAAGAGTATCGGTTGGGTAATCAAAACTCTGCCAGATAATCCTCTCGCGTTGATCCATCACCACTAGATTCCCGGTGTCCTCTAGCTTTGCAGTTGCTTTTGGTGATGGTGTGGTCAGATTTGACGACCATATTGTGCTGATATTGTTGGAGAGAATCAAACTTCCTTGATCATCAATCTTTAACACAATTGGTGATGCACCGGTGATCGGGTGGTCTCTATTGGCAACCCAAACAACAGTACCAGGTATTTTCTTGTACCAAATACCAACATATCTGTTATCAGAGCTACCAGGCCGAAAAACTCCAAGTTCAAAGAATCCTGTCCGCGACACCAACGTGTCTCCATCGGTCAAGAACTGCGAGTCGGAAATGGTGTCGAGTTCAACAGCGTGGGTTTTGTGAATGTGAACTAAAGGAAGCAGGAGAAGAAAGATGGCTGCTCCCTTCATTTAGACACTGTTTATTTTCAACAACTACAGATTTGGTACATCTAATTAGGCTACTTAATTAAACACCATAATCATAATTTATAGATGTATTATGTTGAAGTCCATACATCTCACCTAATTATTATATAATAATCTTGCCCAGTTGATTTACACTTATCTTTTAACATTTAATAATCTTACCAATATAGACAGGCATTTGGTAGAGTGGTTGAATGTTGACACATATGGACTCAGCTGCATGTCACTATGACTTCATAAGATAAGAGTTCATGATATACACTAGAAATTGATTTGGCGGTTGTGGTATGAGGTATGGTTTTTGGGTTGGAGACGTGGCATCTGGGACCAACATTACTAATGTTGTTGTTATTATTATTATTATTTGTAATATTTTATTATTACATAAATTGTCATGCGGTTCGCCGAACTCTGAAAACGATGCCTTGCTGAAAAGTGATGGAAGTATATAAAAGCTAACAATGGTGGCAATATCTCTTTTGTAACACTCTAGACAAATCACACATAGTCATGTTAGGAGAAACTCCTAGTTCATAAGAGATGGTCTGCCTCATATATTTCACCAATGCGTTTTGGACGCATTGGGTGTGGAGCAAATGAAAAGTCCATATAGTGAAGCATGATCATGTGACAGTAGTACTAGGATGGGTAAACTTCTAGTAAATCTCCACTAGGGTAGCCATATCATGTTAGAAACAACAAGATAAGACACAACACAATAAGACACGATGACCCGAGGGACTAGACACAAACACGACATAATAACTTACTGTGTCATTTTTTTCCAAACTTGAACCTGTTAATTGAGGATCGTGAATGTAACTGTAATTGTGAGATGCAGGCATGCAGTTGAGAGAGACTGAGATATGAGGTATGTGAGATGTGACTTCAAAAGTAGGGTTTCAATTCTGATAGATCTATATTTAATAAAAATCACTAACATGTCTTAACGAGTGCTTAACATGTTGACAAATCTATAACATGATGTTTGAACACGAAAATTAACAGGTCATTCCAAGCATTCGATTAAACAAGCATCTACGATTAAAACAAAATCATTGATACTAAGAAATTTGATGAGTAACAAGACCCCAAAATAACTGTGTTTAAACGGTTACATCGACCCAAAACATTTATTCTAAAAACTATAGATTCTACAACTATATCTCATGACGTGAGAAGAAATAAAAGTAAATCCATCCAAAAACGGTATCAAATGATGCATGCTTATTTTCCAAACTCCATGTAAGACCCTTACAATAATATTGAATAATTCATAAAATAAAGTGTGCATTTATATACAAAATGCCATTTTACAAAAAAACATCGGCATAACGATGTTTACATAGAGTATAAAACATTCAAAATACGTTTATAAAGTTCACACAAGTTTTTAGTAATAAAATAAACTAATATAGATGCGGAAGCTTCATTTGTATGTGTGTTCGGTTCTCGAGCAAGCTTGATCATCATCCAAAAAATTGTAGTAGTTATCTATAATCATACCATCATAAACATTAGTTATGAGAGTTGTATAATTAGTTTAAACAAGCCCGTAAGCCAAAACAAGCAAAGAATCAACTTTTGCAAGCATAATGGTCTGTTGCGGGCCGCGACCGGATCAAGAAATGCCCTCGCGGGGCGGGAAGGTCTCTGGTGGGCCGCGACCAAGAAGACTAAAACCTGTCGCGGGGCGCGACACCGTGATTTCGACAGAGTTTTCTAATATTGAGCTGCATATTCCCAGCTTTACCAATTTTTACATAATTGATCATAACTCTCTAAATTTCATCCGTTTTATGTCCCGTTTCTTTCTACGTGTTCGTAATTTGATCCTCCATCATAGGGAGTTAAAATCTGACATTTGGATTAACAAAATTCTTAACTTTAAGCTCTCGGCTTTATGTTTATTTTCAACTTAATTTGACCCGTTCAAGTTTTAAACCACAAACTTGTTTTATTACTTTCAATTTTATTCGAACATCATGTCCAAGAATGTTTCCTAGTACTCGGGGCTCTACCCGTCAGATTTATGAGCCCGTTAACTATTATATGTTTCATTTGTTTAATCCATTCAACTACGACTAGTTGAACATACTTAACACAATTCCGATATGCGGAATTGTGAAATTTTCTAGTTATACTCAATACCTTAGTTTTTGACTCTTAATCCGCGTTCCTGATTCTCGGTCAACACGTATAATGACTTTCTACCCATAATCCGGGTATCATTACGAAGTCATTAATAAAGCAACCTTTCCGGTTTGCATCAAGACTTCAATTCGACCCATTCGGTCATCTTAGCGACGTCCATCGCTTTCATACAGCCAAAGTTCCATTACTTTAGTTATTTTGACCCGTTTGGTTTTCTTAGCGAAGTCCATCACTTTTATACTACCAAATCTTTATTATTCTAGTCATTTTGACCCGTTTGAATATTATAGTGAAATCCATCACTTTCACATTCAAACTTATCACTAGACTCGTATTCATCCATTTGGTTTATTTATATGGAATCCACCGTTTACGAATCAACCTAACTTCATGATATTTCATTTGTCATTCAACATAATGTCACGGCCCCTGTCCTGGTGTTACCTGGTCCAGGAGCCGCGGGACAGAAACCCGTGGTATTTGATTTGACAGCGGAAGTTTAACAGGATCTTTTTGAAACTTGAAAATGCCCAATTATTTTATTTCACAATTTGGGACAAACCCCCATAATTTACAGTAAAGGAAATTTCACAAGGAAATCCCTTATTTTACAAAACATGTTTATTTATTTTACTGAGTAACTATTTTAAGCTTGTTAGTGCTCTGTAGCACTTTTCCTTGATTCACAGTAAGTCACCTGAAACATGTTTAAAAAAAATATTTTATCAGCGGGGAAATAGTGGCGAGTCACTCAGGTTATATAAACGACACATTAGTTATAAATTACAGCATAAGAGCGATTACAATGGCTTCTATCTTATTTTTATTTGGCGCCATGTCACACCCTGGTGACAATGGTCATACCACTATTGGATTCATTCACCCAAGTAGTGATGATTATCACTGTTAGGTTTGTTAACCTAACCGTGAGAAATTAGTAATGTGCTCAATACTCCACTAGCCAGTGATTCAAGATAACGATGACTTAATCCCTGTAATTATAACTTTGAAAATAATTTGAGTATTGAAAAACATTGTTAATAAAAGAGAATGACTCACATTGCAGGTTTAGTTGGGCAGAATTTAGCCTACTGATTTAGCCTTGTAACCTAGTTTAAATAACAATGCACACAAAACTATGTCAGTAACTTAATACAACAATTACGATAAACTCACGAAATCAAAACCCTCACGACGAATGACAAAGTATAGCCCAAATACGGGCAGCACTTAAACATCCATCGGATCGGTTTCAATCGATCGGACATTATATCGTAGCAATGATCGAATTAATACCCTTGATCGTAGCAGCGTTTTTCTATTTTGAAGGTCATTTTCGAACAGAAAGATTGTGATTTTGACACAATTCTCACACACAGACGATCAGCCCATGAACAGGCAATTTATAGCAGATTTTAAGGTTTTACGCGGCCCGCGTAAACCTTAACAAGAGCTTACGCGGCCCGCGAGGGCCACCTAGTCTACAACTAGGGCTACCGTGTCACATGTAGGCCCGCCACGTGTGCGACACGTGGCCTTTCGCTTATCCAGTGATTTTTAAGTTGTCGCGGCCCGCGTAGCCTTACCTTATGGCTTACACGGCCCGCGTGAAATCCAAAAATTCAATTTTCTTGATTTTTCATGAACATTAGGGTTTCAGGGGTCCGGGTTTTCACTTACGAGTCGTTTTGGGACATTTTTGCAGGTCCTTACATCCTCCCCACCTTATTTAAAATCTCGTCCTCGAGATTTACTGAAATAAGTGAGGATACTTTCGCTTCATTTCCGATTCTAGCTCCCAGGTATACTCGGGTCCTCTTTTCGAATCCCACTTGACTTTGACAAGTACTAGTCGTTTGTGCTTGAGAAACTTCACCTTTCTGTCTTCTATCTGAAGTGGTTTCTCTACGAATTTTAACTTTTCATTTACCTCTATATCCTGAAGAGGTACTACTAGGGATTCGTCAGACAAACATTTCTTGAGGTTGGATACATGAAATACGTCATGTACTCCGGCTAGTTCTTCTGGTAGTTGTAGGCGATAGGCAACCGGTCCTATTCGCTAGATTACTGGGAATGGTCCTATGTACCTTGGATTTAGCTTTCCTTTCTTTCTGAATCAGACTACTCCTTTCCAAGGAGAAACCTTTAAAAGTACCTTGTCTCCAACTTGAAACTCTAGTAGCTTGCGTCGATTGTCTGCATAACTCTTCTGGCTATCTCGAGTCGTCTTCAGTCTTTCCTTGATTTGAGTTATCTTGTCAGTGGTTTCTTGTACGATTTCAGGACCTAAAAATTGACTTTCTCCTATTTCTGCCCAGCAAATTGGAGTTCTACACTTTCGTCCATACAGTGCTTCGAACGAGGCAGCTTCAATGCTTGCATGATAGCTATTATTATAGGACAATTCGATTAAGGGTAGGTGGTCGTCCCAGTTTCCACCAAAATCTATCACACAGGCCCTGAGCATGTCTTCCAGAGTTTGGATCGTCCTTTCACTCTGTCCGTCCGTTTGGGGATGATAGGCAGTACTTAAGTTTATTCGGGTCCCCATTGCTTCTTGGAAACTTGTCTAGAAATGTGAAGTGAAACGACTATCTCTATCCGATACAATGGAGAGTGGGACTCCATGTAAGGATACTACCTCGTCTACATATAACTTGGCTAATCTTTCCATGCTAAAGGTTTCCTTCATGAGTAGAAAATGAGCTGATTTGGTCAATCGATCCACGATTACCCAAATTGCGTCGTTACCTTTTCTGGTTTTGGGCAATTCATAACGAAATCCATGGTTATTAGTTCCCATTTCCAAACAGGCATTTCTAGTTATTGGAGTAACCCTTAATGTTTCTGGTGTTCTGCTTTAAATTGCGAACAAGTCAGACACTTAGATACATATCTAGCTATGTCCTTTTTCATTCCTATCCACCAGGAATTATTTCTTAAATCTTGGTACATCTTATTATTTCCAGGGTGCATGCTATACCTAGATTTATGGGCTTCTTCTAAAATTTTGTTTCTTAAATTTCCTTTCTTAGGTACCCAAATCCTTTTCTTGTGGAATCTCCAAATTCCATCAGTTCCCTGCTCTAATTCTTTTATCCTTCCTTTCATTCCTTCAGCATCATCCTGGATTGCTGTATCTTGGATGTTTTTCAGTTGTTCCATTAAATCTAACTGTAGATTTAATCTAAGAGCACGAACTCGCTTTTGCTTTTCATGATACTTACGACTTAGAGCATCAGCGACTACATTTGCTTTTCCTTCGTGATATTGAACATCACAGTCGTAGTCGCTTAGAATTTCCATCCATCTTCTTTGCCTCATGTTCAACTGTTTTTGCCCAAATATGTACTTTTAATCTTTTGTGGTCGGTATAAACGGTAAACTTACTTCCATACAGATAGTGTCTCCAAATCTTAAGGGCAAAAATTATCGATCCTAATTCTAAGTCTTGTGTTGTATAGTTTTCCTCGTGCTTCTTCAATTGCCTTGAGGCATACGCAATTACCTTTTTGCGTTGCATTAGCACACATCCTAATCCTAGCTTAAAAGCATCACAATAAACTTCAAAATCTTCTGTCCCTTCTGGTAAGGCAAGAATTGGGGCGTTTATTAACCTTTGCTTTAAAATCTTAAAAGCCTCTTCTTGCCTAGGTCCCCATTCAAACTTCACTGCTTTACAGGTTAGCTTAGTCAATGGCACAGCTATCTTAGAAAAATCCTTAATGAATCACCTATAGTATCCGGCTAACCCTAGAAAACTTCTAACTTCCATAGCTGATTGCGGGACCTTCCATTTGGTGATACCTTCTATTTTGGAGGGGTCTACGTGAATACCTTCGTGATTCACCATATGTCCTAAAAATTGCACCTCCTGTAGCCAAAATTCAAACTTTGAGAATTTGGCATAAAGCTTCTCTTTTCTTAACAAAGTTAAGAGTGCATGTAAATGTTCACAATGCTCGCCCTGGCTTTTGGAATAAATAAGTATATCGTCGATGAAGACAATTACGAATTTATCCAAATACGGTTTACAGATCCTATTCATCATATCCATAAATGTTGCAGGAGCATTTGTTAGTCCAAATGGCATAACTGTAAACTCGTAGTGACCATACCTAGTTCTGAAAGCGGTTTTAGGTATATCCTCTTCTTGTACCTTCAATTGATGATATCTGGAGCGTAAATCTATCTTAGAAAAATATCTAGCTCCTTGAAGTTGATCAAAAAGATCATCAATCCTAGGTAATGGGTATCGATTCTTAATTGTAACTTTATTCAATTCCCTGTAATCGATACATATTCGCATCGAACCATCCTTCTTTTTCGCAAACAACACTGGTGCTTCCCAAGGGGATGAACTAGGTTGTATAAATCCTTTGCTTAATAATTCATCTAACTGCTTTTTCAATTCTACCATTTCGGTGGGTGCTAACTGATAAGGTGCCTTGGCTGTCGGTGTAGTTCCAGGAATTAGATGAATTCTAAATTCTACTTCCCTATCGGGTGGTAATCCAGGTAGTTCTTCTGGGAATATATCTGGGTATTCTGATACTACAGGAATGTCCTTGAGTTCTTTACCTTTGATATTAATAACTACCGAAACCATATACACTACTCCTTGTTTTCTTGAATAGCTGGCTTTCGTGGTTTATCTCCGGTAACCATAATTATTTCTCCTGTGGGTGTATGAATTTCTATGGAATTCTTATCACAGAGGATTCGAGCATTGTTGGCTACTAACCAATCCATTCCTAACACAACATCGAATCCAGCTAAATTCATAGGTAACAGGTTGGCAAAAAATTTATGACCTGAAAGTTCTATCTTACCTTTTTACAAAACCTTATCTATGTGAATAGAATTACCATCCGCGTTTTCTACCGTATAAATCTGCCTAAGTGTGGTTAAAGGTAAATTAAGGGCTTGGCAGAACGAAGTATTTATAAAACTTTGGTTTGCACCAGAGTCAAATAATACTTTCGCATAAATGTTGTGAACTAGGAACGTACCCGTTATCACATCCGGAATCAGATCTGCTTCCTGTGTAGTCAACTGGAAGGCTCTTGCATTCTTTTTGGTAGTTCCTTCTGCAGGTTTAGCCTTGTTGTCAGCTGGTTTGACCAGTTTAGGGCAGTCTGGCCTAAAATGTCCAGCTTCTCCACAATTGAAGCAAATGGTCGATTTCTTTCTTCTGCAATCTTCTTCTTGGTGCCCCAGGATTTTGCAGAAGTTACAGTACCCCTTACATTTTCCAAAGTGCTTTCTATTACAGGTACAGCAAAATGGAACAGTGGAGGATTGCCCAGTTCCTCTTTTCTTGAAGTTGTTACTAGCGTTACCCCCTCGGAATCCTTGGGTAATCTTCTGAGCCAATTCCTTCTTTCTGTTTTCTTCTCGCGTGCGCACCAGTCCGTCAGTCAAGGTGTTGGCTGACTCCACCGCATCGTCAATCGTGCGGGGTCTTGCAGCTTTGACAATATCACGAATCTCGCTAATCAAACCCCAAATGTAGCAAAAATTAAGTACCGGCTCTGGTGAAGCCAGAGTTGGCACAATTCTAGCATACTCGAAGAATTTCGAAGTATACCCTCGATAATCAACATCCACCATTCGGTGGCTCAGGAACTTGTTAGCTATTTGTTCCTTTTCATATTCGGGACATAATTTTCTTTCCACCAATTGTCTAAATTCTTCCCAATTCATGGCATAAGCCATGTCACTTCCCGTGGCTTGTAACACCGTATTCCACCATTCTAATGCCTCTTCCTTGAAAAGGTGAGAAGCATACATAACTTTGTCTTCTTCTGCGCATTTACTTATTTTAATTACTGCTTCAGTTTTCTCTAACCAACGCAGTGCGGCTGTCGCCCCTTCATTGCCTGCAAATTCGACTGGTTTACAGGCAAGAAATTCCTTGTAAGTGCAACCAAGTGTTGCAACTTTCATTTTCTTGAGCACTGGGGCTTGAACCACATTATTCTCATTGATACCGCCTCCATTAACACTGTTACTGAAATTGTCGTCGCGGGTACGCTTGCTGGGGTTAGCTTGTGAAGGTTTAACTGGGTTTTTAACAGCAGCGACAATTGCGGGGATATCGTTGGCTATTCCCTGAGCGACGATGTTTTCTATGTCTTGTCTATTAAGAAAATGATCCTCATTATTTTGTTCCGATTGGTGAACTTCGTTAACTGGTTCATTGACGGCGTGTTCCATCTGATAATTATAAATATATAAATATATAAATCATTGGCACAAATAAAATAAATAATAACCTAGTCACGGCAAACAATCACATATAATCATGCCAACACGTATAGCCAAAATTGTCGACTTTGCGACTTTTATATTTTATATATTAGTATGCATCCGTACACACCAGTTATTTTACGAAAGTTTTATTTTAAGTTATTTTACATGATTATATTTTTATTAATATTTATTATTATTTTATTATTATTAAACACATAACCACACAACCCCCACATACGATCTCCGTCAGCTGGCACTTTAGAAAACGACGTTCCCTCTCGTCGTATTTCCATGATATTTTCTCCCCCACTTCCCGGATTTTATTTCATGCGTCCACCAGCTCCTCGCCAAAGTGGTGGAGTTCAGCTAAGTTCTCAGTGCTCATCGGTGGGTTTGGTGTAGGCTCTGGGTCAAACTGGGGAAAATAAACGTTAGGGTTGTTCATGAAGTTCTGAAACTGCCAATCACTTGTCCACCATTCTTCCTGCTCTCCTGGTAGAAATTGGTGGTTGACAATGGGATCTGGGATAGCAGGTTCCAAGTTAACTGGAAGTTGTGATTTAGCGGGGTAGTTGAAAAGGTCTTCATTGGCAGGTCCAATGAGATCACAGTTTGCCAGTTTGCGATCAAGCTCCTCCTAGGGTGGCATCTCCTGGGCTTGCCCTGAACTTTCCCCTATCTCTTCCCTTGCCTTTATCCTTGGGATCCTCAGTCTTTTTAATCTTCTGTGCGGCTGGCTTCTTCCTACGCCCACGTTTCCAGTCCAAGAGTCTCCTTCTCTTTTTCGGTTTTGGTTTCTCCTGGGCTTGAGCCTGGAATGTCATTGGTTCTTCAATGTCGGCCTGATAACCGGAAAATCCCCTGGAAACTTCCATGTCAGCAGAATAGATAGTGAGGTTCTGAAGAGCTTCAAACAACTCATTCATGCTGTTAGCATATGAAGAAACACACACACCAACTTAAGTTAATATTTTATTTATTAATTTAATTTTCACAGAAGCACAAAATGGAAATTTGAAAAATTAAGTATTTCTAAATAGTTAATTGGCTTAAATCAGTGGCTCTGATACCACATTTTTCTGTCACGGCCCCCGTCCCGGTGTTACCTGGTCCAGGAGTCGCGGGACAAAAACCCGTGGTATTTGATTTGACAGCGGAAGTTTAACAGGATCTTTTGAAACTTGAAAAAGCCCAATTATTTTATTTCACAATTTGGGACAAACCCCCGTAATTTACAGTAAAGGAAATTTCACAAGGAAATCCCTTATTTTACAAAACGTGTTTATTTATTTTACTGAGCCACTACTTCAAGCTTGTTAGTGCTCCGTAGCACTTTTCCTTGATTCACAGTAAGTCACCTGAAACATGTTTAAAAATATTTTATCAGCGGGGAAATAATGGCGAGTCACTCAGGTTATATAAACGACACATTAGTTATAAATTACAGCATAAGAGCGATTACAATGGCTTCTATCTTATTTTTATCTGGCGCCGTGTCACACCCTGGTGACGATGGTCATACCACTATTGGATTCTTTCACCCAAGTAGTGATGATTATCATTGTTAGGTTTGTTAACCTAACCGTGAAAAATTAGTAATGTGCACAATACCCCGCTAGCCAGTGATTCAAGAAAACAACGACTTAATCCCTGTAATTATAACTTTGAAAATAATTTGAGTATTGAAAAACATTGTTAATAAAAGAGAATGACTCACATTGCAGGTTTAGTTGGGCAGAATTTAGCCTACTGATTTAGCCTTGTAACCTAGTTTAAATAACAATGCACACGAAACTAGGTCAGTAACTTAATACAACAATTACGATAAACTCACGAATCAAAACCCTCACGACGAATGACAAAGTATAGCCCAAATACGGGCAGCACTTAAACATCCATCGGATCGGTTTCAATCGATCGGACATTATATCATAGCAGTGATTGAGTTAATACCCTTGATCGTAGCAGCGTTTTTCTATTTTGAAGGTGATTTTCGAACAGAAAGATTGTGATTTTGACATAATTCTCGCACGTACACGCCTAGGTATAGTATCCTTCCGGCTGAGGGCGTCAGCCACAACATTGGCCTTGCCCGGATGATACTTGATCGCGCATTCGTAGTCATTCAAGAGTTCGACCCATCGACGTTGACGCATGTTTAACTCCTTTTGCTTGAAAATATGCTCGAGACTCTTGTGATCGGTGTAAATGGTGCACTTGGTACCGTACAGGTAATGTCTCCATATCTTAAGCGCGAAAACAACTGCTCCCAATTCCAAGTCGTGCGTAGTGTAGTTCCTTTCGTGAACCTTAAGTTGGCGCGATGCGTAGGCAATGACCTTGTCACGTTGCATCAACACACAACCAAGTCCTTGGATGGAAGCGTCGCAATAAACCACAAAATCATCTGTGCCTTCAGGCAATGAGAGGATAGGCGCGCTACAGAGTCTATCTTTCAAGTGCTGAAATGCGGACTCCTGTGCATCACCCCAACGATAGGTAACACCTTTCTGAGTCAGTGAAGTGAGAGGTTGCGCAATCTTTGAGAAATCTTTGATAAACCTTCTGTAATATCCTGCCAGAATTAAGAATTGGCGGATCTCTGTTGGTGTGCGGGGTGCAGGCCAATTCTTGATCGATTCAACCTTAGATGGATCCACATGAATCCCATCCTTGTTTACCACATGGCCCAGAAAATGGAATTCGCGAAGCCAGAAGTCACATTTCAAAAACTTGGCATACAACTGCTCTTTACGAAGTAGTTCCAGAATAAGCCTCAGGTGTTGCTCGTGTTCCTCCTGACTCTTAGAATAGATCAGGATGTCGTCGATGAAGACTATGACAAATTTATCCAAGTAAGGTTTGCACACTCGGTTCATGAGGTCCATGAAGACCGCTGGTGCATTCGTCAATCCGAAAGGCATAACCAGAAACTCGTAATGGCCGTAACCAGTTCTGAATGCTGTTTAGAGATGTCCTCCTCTCGGACCCTCAGCTGATGGTATCCCGATCTCAAATCAATCTTAGAATAGAAGCTCGACCCTTGCAACTGGTCGAACAAGTCATCAATGCGTGGAAGGGGGTAACGATTCTTCACGGTCACCTTGTTGAGTTCGCGGTAATCAATACACATCCTGAAGGTACCGTCTTTCTTCTTTACGAATAACACTGGAGCTCCCCATGGCGAAGAGCTAGGACGTATGAAACCCTTTTCCAAGAGTTCTTGTAGTTGCGTGGACAGTTCTTCAAGTTCCGATGGAGCTAGACGATAAGGGGCTCGAGCTATGGGCGCTGCTCCAGGAGCTAGCTCGATTTGAAACTCAACTTGGAGATGAGGCGGAAGACCAGGTAATTCCTCAGGAAATACCTCAGGAAAGTCGCGCACAATAGGAATGTCTTCTATCTTCCTTTCTTCCGAGGATGCCTCAGTAACGAGGGCTAGGATAGCGGTGTGGCCCTTCCGTAAACACTTCTGGGCTTTAAGGAAAGAGATGATGCCTACAACAGCACCACTCTTGTCGCCACGAATCACGAGGGGTTCTTTACCAGGACGAGGGATGCGGACGATTTTCTCCTTGCACATAATCTCCGCTTGGTGTTGAGATAACCAATCCATCCCAATGACAACGTCAAAACTACCCAGAACAATAGGAATGAGGTCGATAGAAAAGGTCTGATCGGCAAGGACAAGCTTGCAACCCTTAACTATATGTGTGGCTTCAAGACTTTTACCGTTTGCTATTTCTACCGTGTGCTTGGTGTTCAAAAGTGTTGGAGTGCGCTTAAGCATTTGGCTAACTTTTAAGGACACGTAGCTAGTATCGGCACCCGAATCAAATAAAACAGTAACAAAGAAATCATCCAGAAGAAACTTACCCATCACAACGTTGGGGTCGTTCCTTGTATCACCCACATGCGAAGGAGGAATAATTCACCTAGATCCACAAGCTTAGATGAGTTTTCAATTTATCAAGTCGGTAAGCAATCAAGTTTGGAGGAGTTTCCTTAGGTCGTGTGAATGAATTTAAAAATACGTTCGTGTAATCGTGAGGTTCCAAAGAAAGGACACGAAAAAGCGTTCAAGAGAGTATAAACACACCATCACACTCAAGGTTTCAATAAGTGATCACCAATGATAGAAATTCGAGCCTTCCAAACCCTCTAATCTAGAGTGAGTTCGCATTAGTGTCTAGCGTCACTGTGGTAAAGGAATGATGGTTCTGTGTATGTCAATAGTAGAAATTAGGCATTGCATTAAGCATAGGTCGGTACAAAGGCTAGCGAAAGGATTTCACATAATTATGATAAACCATCGTAGGATCAAAGTGCACTCTTGTAGTGTAAGGGGGAAAAGGGGTGAGGTAAATGTGTAGCTCATCGTGTCTGTATGTAAGTTGAGTAATCCGTATCGCCGTCCTCGAATGTCCCAAAGACTATCCCATCATTAGGAGGCATCCGCTTGCTAAGTTGGGTATACGAGGGTGTAGATCAAAATAAGATAATTAACTACCCAACAAGGTAATGAGGGGGTAATCTTGTGATTGGTGGAAATCGCGGTGTGGTTGTTAGCGTTTCGTTATATCGGTTGCTGATCGAAGGAACGGGAGGTTGGGCATGTTGACCTGTGGTGCGATAATAAAGGACAAGGTTAAGCACAAGAGTTGGTTCACGAAGGTGGGATCTAAACGTCCTAAGATGGGTTGATATGGCAGGTTATACCTCCTGCAGGAACAACTGCGAGTGCCTCAGCAACTCGTTCGTTGATCAAAGCCGTCAGCTGGGCTTGAGTTAGGTTGATACGTCCTCCGCGTCCGCTCATGATCTTCATAACGAAGCAACGTAAGTGAGGAAAGTTTCGTGAAAGTGCGTAGGTGTGGGACGACAGTAGAGAGTAAGCACACAAGGTTCAAATAGCAACTACCACATTATCTAATGCACAGTGAGAACTATCTAACCGACAATATAACATAAATCATACCACTTATGGCGTCGAGTCTTGCACGTGGAGCGTAGCGTCGTTGTGGATCGTTGAGCACTGTACTGGTTATAGTCTGGCTTTTATCAAAAAATTTCCCTTTTAAAAACCAAGTTCACTATAACCAATGGCTCTGATACCAATCTGTCACACCCCCAAAATCCACCATGCAGAGTACCACCGCTTGGAGGCGTGACATGACCAGGATCGAGCCACCAATCATATCGAACAACATAATTAAGTAATTGAAACCAAACACAATACGATTAGTGACCAAAAGGAAGTAAATCGATTTTAGTTAAACAGCGGAAGCATAAAACGTAAGTTCAAAACATAGTCCATAGTTCATAAGTTTAAAGTCCAAAACGTAGGTTTAATAAGTTCATAAAGTTTATTTATTAAATACGGGACATATCAGTTCGCATCCCACAACGACACCTCCATATGCAAGCTCCAAGCATTTAGCGACCTGTAAGGCATGTAACAACAAGTCAACAATAAAGTTGAGTGAATTCACAGTTGGTTGTTTAGTTATAGCATTTGTTTCGTAAATTATCTGTTTGTTTTGAAAACCATGTATCGTATGAGTTTGCATCGCGGTCTTTCTGACATGTTTGCGAAGATTAGTGGGGGTTTCCCATGTGTTACTAGACCACGCGTATCGACTGCTACGAAAATATAAGAGGTGCCCTAAGTCAATGTCTATCAGCATTGACCCTTTGCCCAAAGTCCATTAGTACACGCCCGTCCGACTGGCACGGTGTGAGGTTTGTTAAACCTAATAGCGCTATTAACTAATGACCCGCTCGCCATAGGCCTCGGCGATTAAGTCGATAAATGAGGGACTTAAAGTGATAGAGTTGATGGTCTTATGATTGTGTACGTAGGTTTTACGTACGTGCCCTTCAATCCGAGGACAGTAAAAAGTAGTTTAACAGTAATGATAGTACAAGTAGTTAATCAATCCCATTCCCAAACCCCTGGGAATCCCATGCCTTAGAAAGAGTGTGAACTCACCTCGGTTTGTTCGGTTAGATTCTCAATATAGCTAACAGTCAAGGTCGGTCAATCTCGTCCTAATATAATTTACCAATTAGTCATTTAGTGTCTTTCAAATAGAACACAAAGTTCCTACACGTATCTATCACATAACATGCATCACTTTAACGGTTTATGCCCATGTAACCTCCCCATCTATTCCCATTCACAATTAAACATACGATATTGCACATAACACTTTTATCGACACATAACATGTTAGATCATTCACAGATAACATATTCGACATTTAGACACGCAAATCACTACTTATGTAGTTTCAGCTTAAATATTCAAAAGCGGGCTGTTTTCAGGGATTTTAATAAAATAGTTAACTTGTTCCAAAAATTCCCAAATTTTTACAGAAGATGCTAAATGACCCAAATATTACTGTGTAAAAATCTCGGGATCTAATTCAACGCCAATATTTTATTGAAAATCATTTTCCGGACTGAACTCAGATTTATGTATTTTCTGACCATAGTTCACGGAACAATTTATTAAAAATTCATCGAGTGTCCGATTTACGAAATTCCAGTGGGGTAATTACACATGCATCGGTTGTCATCTACTGTACAAATTTCATGGTCCGATTCATCACAAATTTCAGGTTATGACCGAAAGTATAACACCCATTTATTGCTGTCAAAATTCAGCTTAAGTTGCTGTTACAAATTAACACTTTAAAAATAGTAAACGGAGTCCAAAAATTACGATTCCGGTGCCATTAGAACCGTATTTCATAATAACATATTTTAGATTCAAAATATCGGTTTTTCGTTAAGTTTATGACCTGTTTACAGCCAACTGAAGTTGGCTGTAAAGTATGGACAGATTGCTGTTTTTAGTCTCTAGTTTACTAGTTTGTGTTCGGTTGATCCCGTTAATCATATTTAGTGATCGTAACAACATCCCACATCAATATCAACAAGTAAATCAGCAAATACTCAGTACATATCAAAACAACTTCATACTAACACAAGTACATCATGTTTCATCTTCTTGGTTAAACCCTTTTTAGTGTTCTTGTGAAATAAACATCATTCTACAAATATTAGCCATAAAAGTAAGATAATCAAGGGTTAAACGAGAGCTTACTACTAGCTTATAGCTAGGATAGAATCTATTGAGAATATGATGGTGAAAAAGACTAGAACAAGCTCCTTAGAAAGTCCTTCAAGTTGCCACCTCCATAGATCACCTTCAAACTTGAATGGAACTTGTAAAAATGGAAGAGATGGATGATGATAGTGGTGGTGATGGATTTCGGTTTTGGGGGAAACCGAATGAGAGAGAGGGAGTAGTAATGTGAGGGTGTGTAAGACTTAAATTGATTGTAAGATCTCATGGCCATGCCTTATAATCATCTTCACATATTTTGGTTAGATTAGGAAGCAACAATCCAATAAAGAATTGAAATATAATCTATGGGAAGATAGGAAGTATGGCAAGTATATTTTGGTTAGATTAGGAAGCAACAATCTAATAAAGAATTGAAATATAATCTCATGGCCATGCCTTATAATCATCTTCACATATTATGGATACTTACACAAGCAAGAATCAAATATTATGGATACTTACACAAGCAAGAATCAAATAAATAATTGCCATAAAATCTAATCAAATATATGGAGGATGGAGAATGCTTTGTGGGTCCATGGAGGACCGAAATTTCGGTTAGGGGGGGGGGGTCTTGATGTAAAATTTCAACTAAATGGTAATTGATAGTTAGAGTGCAAGTATCTTGATAGTATATGTTTGTGTGATGATTTTTGGTGGGTGTTATGGTACACGGGGATCATGACTAGCCAAAAATAATTAAATAATGTGTTTGACAAATATTTGGTGTCCCAGGTAATGTCTGGTTGTTCGGTCGGATACTGTTCCGTTAAAGTGTTTAATTGTTCCGTAAGGCGTCTTATATATATATTTTTGTAACTCAATTAATTCCTAACACATAGGAAAATATACCGGACTATTTAGTAACTTTTCTGTATACTACCAGTATGTTAACACACACATGTAAGCATAACACAGTAATCAGAGAGCAGTTAAGTAATTCCACACAGTCGTCAAACACTTTAATTATCAAGAATGAATTGTACCGAATACATGGGATTTTGAGGGTTGTCACATAGAATTCGGGTTTTCTTAAGTAAGTTCACCACACCACAATACCAATAATTTAATTATAATTCATCCCAAATGCATTCAAAACATAAAACAATACTTCTTGTGATCTTGATACCCTCCACTCATTAATATTTACTCACATTTATTGTTTGTTTTTACATCTAAGTCTACTAAACATAACAAGAAAAAGATAACTAATTAACTAGTTAGTAATTTAAATAGTTGAGTAGTAAAAGTCATTTTTATTAAGTTTGATACTTGGTTCTTAAATAAAATTTACAACAAACGATAGGTGCACTTGCCTTTTGTTTGTGTTTAGTCTAAGTAAAAATCATTTTTTTATAAATCTAAAACGAGATAATCGTTTCCAAAAGTTACTTAAACTAACACACCTAAAAACACACATCATTAATCCGGGCACATCTTGGCATAGGCATAGAACCGCCTCTAAGGTTCAAGTCTAATCAGAGGTATGCTAACGGTTCCTAATAAGTATTGAACATTTAAAAGATGCAAATTACATCTAATCATATGTATTAGGATTAACTTACATCCTATAAGCGCGAACAGAGTGCAACACATAACAATCGATTACAACTTTTAGTATTTGTCAGTTGTAGAGATAGAAAAAAATTGTAAAACGTTACATATTTTTAATTGTGTTAAGCACCTAGGAAATATGTTGGTAGAAATAAAATATTTATTTAATTAAGATTATGAGGGTAACTAACTAATACCTATTCTGAGTGGCTTGAGTAAAGAAACTTTTAGTTCATGGCATTATAATTACAATTTGGTAGTTAATTTTAAGGTTTGGTAACGATACATTGTTTGATAGAGGAGGGGGCACTGGCTTTTGTTTTTCCTTAGAAGCGAATTTAAAAGAGTAGAAGATGAATTACAAAACTTGGTACATATGATAAGATTTTTTTTATTTGACCTTTTTCAATAAGGTCACCAACATTTTAGTTTTATAAAATTTAGAGGTTTAAATAGATTTTATTTTTATAAAACTGATCTATATAAAAAACTAAAAATTAATTTCTGTCTTAGTTTATAAACATCCTTCGCCTTAATAGAAAGATTAACGTAGTTAGTGGTTGGAGGCAATTTGGTACAAAAGTGTTATTTTGGTCGAAAATGGCAAACCTACTCAAACTTTAAGGACGATTTTGGCAATTAACTCTAATATTTATTTATTTTTCATATTTAAGTTAGAATAGTTTTTTTTATGTTTTAATAGTAATTATAAACTAAACTAAATGATTTAAAAAAAATGGTTTAGTGTAGTTCATGGAACTTTAGTCAACATGTTTAAGGTAGTTAGAGGAGTTGCAAGATGCATTCCTAATTCCGTAATGGCAAATTGGTGAGGAACCGGAAGACTGGGTCGGGCCCAACCCGGTTTTATTCGTGGCACTAGGTCACGTTATAAACTAGTTTGGCTGGCCCAGTCAGATTTTTTTTTATCTCTGCTCATAACCCACTAGACAGAATTGATTGTTTGGGTCCTGGTCTGTCACTTCAACATAACATCAACATCAAATCCTGAATTAAATTAACTAGGTTGCATTAAAGGAAATATATTGGGCCGTGAGTTGAAGAGGGTGTAGTGTAGGCCCAGAAAAAAAGACAAAGCCGCCAGGGAAAATTTAAAAGAGAGATCACACAAAGCAGCCGTCGTTTTGGAGTGCGGAATCCAAGCTACAACACAAACCGAGCGCACGTGATTTCTTGTTTCAGATACGGATCATTGGACGAACATGATTTCTTGTTTCGGATGCCTTATGCTCTGATACCACTTGTAGGCCCCGATACGGATCGTCGGACGAACGTGATTTCTTGTTTCGGATGCCGTAGCGAGTGCGGAATCCAAGCTACGACACAAACCGAGTACACAATAAGATTCACCGTTTAACGATTCCGTGTATTCAATTCGACATAGGTTCGGTACAATATTCGACAAATATAAAGCTCACCGGAACTCTCTCTCTCTCTCTCTACACTCTCTCTGTAGCTCAAACAAGCTCTCCCCTTTAGAAATAGATCCTCTGCTGGTATTTATAAGCAGAGTTACATCGAAACACAATGATCATAAACGAAACACAAGGAAACATGAACTTATAAATCGAAATAGACTTATATATAACCGAAATAGACTATTAAATTTCTATTTCGATTTCATCATAGCCTGTTTGAATTCCAACTTTCTATCTAGATACATATATGCTAAAGAAGGAATTCTATTTCCATTTTATATTTCTATTTTGAAATAGTATATTTATGTCATGATGACATCATGATGCTGTCAAAATCCTTCTACGCGCCGTTCTCGTGTCTTCTTGTGTCGTTCTTCTAGTCGTACGACGGAGGAATGTCGTGACGTCGATCTTGAACCGAACCGAACCGAGCCACATCCACACAAAAGTGCATCAACAGTTAATCACCAAAATGCCCCCCGCATATACCTCTCATGTGACCAAGCATTAACTATAAATTGGATGAAGTTAGTGTGCTGAACCAAAACCGCAATAAAATAGAAACCTTACATTTAAATTTTATAAAATATAGTAATAACTACTAAACCACATCTACCAAAACGGCAATTCACCTCTAATGAAAAATGATAACGTTTTCATCTACTGTGTATAACCGAACAAGAAGACAAACGCATTGGGCTTTAAAATATTGTTAATGGGCTATAAACAGAATAAATCCTAACATCACCATATTTCACCAAATAACAAAATGTAATTTTCTTTTAGCTCTAAGGAACGACGTGTCAACCATTGTGACACCAGCTGTTATGGCCAAGGTCAACTACTCGACCGTCACTAGCCACTTGCCTTTTCCAGATGCGTGAAAACCCGACCTCCACCGGCCCAAATGCACGACAGTGGAATAATCGATAAAAACATCGCCTCTCATCCAAGACGAACCGATGCCACCCGTATTCGCCCTTATGCCTCAGAAAATAATGGAGAGAGTGGGAGTCGAACCTGGGTCACAAGGAACATCAAGTCTTTCCCCAACCACTCCACTACTAGCAACAAAATGTTATTTGACATTTAAATAATCGACCCTTTCCAGCTCCATACCGTGTCCGCTCGTTTTAAATTCCACACTATCCAAAAATTTGGATTTGTCTTCTAATCACGAAGCATCCTATGACCTTCTGAAGCAACAAAACGACAACTCACTCAACTACCGTTCATGAACCACCCCTCCCTCACACACCTTCGCCGTACCCGCAAGGCAATTGCAGTCTAATAAAGACTCTTATCTGTCTTCTTAGCTTTTTCCCAGTTGTCCTCTATTGTTTTCCCGCTATATAATCCGTTCATCATGGTATCATCTAACATATCATCATCATCATCATCATCCCATTTTCAATCATTCAACTTATTTTTTCTATTAAAGTACTGATGGCGTTGAACAACCAATCTGAGTTTCAAGATTACTTGCCGATGATGGCTGAGAAGTTGGGTGGGGATGGTTTGATCGGAGAGTTATGCAACGGGTTTAATTTACTTGTGGATGCTGATAAAGGTGTGATCACCTTTGACAGCCTCAAGAAGAACTCAGCACTTTTGGGTCTTGAAGGTTTGAATGATGAGGATTTGTTGAGTATGTTGAAAGAAGGCGATTTCGATGGTGATGGAGCGCTTAATCAGATGGAGTTTTGTGTTCTTATGTTTAGATTAAGCCCTGAGTTGATGGAAGAGTCACAGTTTTTGTTAGAAGAAGCTCTTGAGCAAGAGTTGAATCGGTTTTAATATAGTCTCATTTTTTTTCTGATTTTTTTATGATATTTTATACAAGTTATAACTCATTAATTTGTCAAATTTGTTACTGATTTACTGAGTGATTGTTGAATAATGAAAAGTTGCTCTATGAATATTATATAATAATGGGAATTCAAGAATCAATATGTTACAATCTTTTTAACAGAAACTAAGTTAAAACAAATATGCAATGCATATTATCTAGCATATTTGGTTTTTGGGATTATTTTGGTTTCTAGAGAGTCAGCTGCTTCCATAAGTGCACACAAAACAGATCTTACTCGGGGACAATACGTGACAAGTAACCCGAAGATGTACACTACTTCCGTAATGTTAGTGGATTCCCTACAAATCATAATAATCCCAAAAACCAACAACAAACACTTTTACAATTTCTAAACCACATATACATGGAAGGAATTCATTATCTAGCATCTACCTCTGTAATTGTTACATCATCGACTGAACCTGCTGGATAAGTGCTTGAAGAAAAGTCTGCTACAAGAAAGTCCTTTTCCATGAAAAATGCTGGTTGTTTAGGATTTGGCAACACGCTCTCGCCGCCAAGCATCATGATTACAGAAGACATGTTTGGTCGATCTCCTGCATTTTGTTGGACGCATAACAACCCCACTTGGATTGATCTTAGAACTTCGGGTGGACTGCAGGATTCAGCTATACTTTCATCAAGCAGTTCCATTGATCTTCCTTCATTATACACATTCCAAGCCTGAATATAATTTACAAATCAATGGTTCATAATTTGGTACTCGTGTGCGAAACAATGGATTAGTTTGTTATTAGTGACTAGCGATTGAACTACTTACATGCCCGACAAGATTATGATCATTTTCGGGATGAATGAATCCTCTGTTTTTCTTCCCACTCACAATCTCGAGCACCAAAACACCAAAGCTGAATACATCTGACTTTGTTGAGAAAACACCATCTAGTGCATATTCTGGGGCCATGTATCCACTGCAGGCAAATAAGGGACAGGCTAATGAAGTGAAGATAACAAGATAAAAAGAGCTAATGGTTGTATAAAACAACTTACTATGTGCCAACAACTCTGTGTGTGTTTGCTTGGGGCTCATTTCCTCCAAAACTTCTAGCTATACCAAAGTCTGATATCTTAGGGTTCATATCTTGATCTAGCAGAATGTTGCTCACTTTTAGATCTCTATGGATTATTCTTAATCGCGAGTCATGGTGGAGATAAAGAAGTCCTCTAGCAATTCCTTTGATGATGTTGAAACGTTGTGTCCAATCAAGGGTCATGCTTTCATTTACATCTGTTCAAAACAAGTTCATTTAGTTACATGTACATAGAGTTCTTGATGAAAAGTATGTAACATTAGTTTGTATATATGATTCTCACCAAATATAAACGAGTCTAAGCCTTTATTTGGCATGTACTCGTAGATCAATAGCCGCTCGTCTCCTTCTATGCAACAGCCAAGAAGCTTCACTAGATTTCGGTGCTGAAGTTTTGAAATGCAAATGACTTCATTCTTGAACTCATTAACTCCTTGGCTAGATGTTTTCGAGAGACGTTTAACTGCAATCTCTATCCCTTCTTCTAAAACTCCCTGATGGTTATGAGTTATAAATATACAATTTCACTGTTTTATACTCAACTATGTGTAAATGATCATGTTGTTCTAATTACTAATTACCTTATAAACCGGTCCAAATCCACCCTCCCCAAGTACATTTTTTTCTGAAAAACTTGCAGTGGCATTAGCTATTGTAGAGAAGCTAAACAATGGTAGTTGAATGTCTTCTTCATTGTTTTCATGCAATGATTTTCCTACACATGTAAACCAAGAGAATTTATACAAAAAGTAACGCGTCTGGTTTCTTTTTGTTAGATAAGACCAATCTATGGGTGATGTTACACAATTTTCTTACCTCCCTTGGCATGATTCCTTTTTCTTCGTGCGTACAACAACCATGTCGAGAACAACCCCATGAGAAGAACTCCAATAATAGCTACTGGTAATATAATTTTAATGTTTGCCCCTCCCTTCTTTTTCATATTTGATTCAGCAACTGTGTATCATCATCATTATAAAAAAAAATTAATATGAAAACATGTAACAGCAATAAAAACCACAAGTGATTTTGGCAAAAGATCTGATACCTAATTCGGAAGAAGCCATTCGTACGAAAATATCCTGACCTCCATTTCCTACAGAATACCCTCGAATGTCGAAAAGATCATCAAACCAAAGCAAGCAGCCCCTACCTTGAAGACTGGTGTCTGGATTTGCATAAGCCATGCAACTACAATTTTTTAAACATTTTGCTTCACATTCTTCTAAACTCATGCTCATGTTAAACCAGGTTTTTTCTGTGTCTGGCAGTCTTATATTAGAGTATTTAATAAACCCTTCTGATCCATTTTTGCAATCCAACGGTGTTCGTCTAACACAACCACCTGACCAGTCAGCTCTTTCCCAACTCTTTTGGTCTCTGGGCACAAATCTTTTTTCATCCAAACAAGCACAAGACTGTTGGATCATATTAATACTGCAGCTTGCATAAGCACTACAAATGTTGTATCTATCACAAATGTCTCTTGGTAATGACAAGGCAAGCTGCCACTTTGTACCATTTTCTACCCACACCGAACTTTCTAGCAGCCCAGATGAATTTAAGGTTGTTCTTGACAGGATAGAACTGTCGTCAAGATTATAAGAAAACGACATCTCACTTGCATTAATTACTACCTTATATGTAAAGGTCAAGCTAGAATTAAATGCCGAAATCCCACTAAATCGCTGATTACTCCAAGGCCCGCCCCTGAATGTGACCTGTGGACCTTGTTTTAGCTTGTTTTCAGGATAACCAAGTGTATCAGCTCCCCATGTGAAGTCACCTGGACTTGGATTTTGATTGTTTTTCCATGCTGATAGATGCCATTCCTTGCTCCTCAAGTAATCTTTTCCTAACTTCATGCCAGGTAGAAGAGTATCGGTTGGGTAATCAAAACTCTGCCAGATAATCCTCTCGCGTTGATCCATCACCACTAGATTCCCGGTGTCCTCTAGCTTTGCAGTTGCTTTTGGTGATGGTGTGGTCAGATTTGACGACCATATTGTGCTGATATTGTTGGAGAGAATCAAACTTCCTTGATCATCAATCTTTAACACAATTGGTGATGCACCGGTGATCGGGTGGTCTCTATTGGCAACCCAAACAACAGTACCAGGTATTTTCTTGTACCAAATACCAACATATCTGTTATCAGAGCTACCAGGCCGAAAAACTCCAAGTTCAAAGAATCCTGTCCGCGACACCAACGTGTCTCCATCGGTCAAGAACTGCGAGTCGGAAATGGTGTCGAGTTCAACAGCGTGGGTTTTGTGAATGTGAACTAAAGGAAGCAGGAGAAGAAAGATGGCTGCTCCCTTCATTTAGACACTGTTTATTTTCAACAACTACAGATTTGGTACATCTAATTAGGCTACTTAATTAAACACCATAATCATAATTTATAGATGTATTATGTTGAAGTCCATACATCTCACCTAATTATTATATAATAATCTTGCCCAGTTGATTTACACTTATCTTTTAACATTTAATAATCTTACCAATATAGACAGGCATTTGGTAGAGTGGTTGAATGTTGACACATATGGACTCAGCTGCATGTCACTATGACTTCATAAGATAAGAGTTCATGATATACACTAGAAATTGATTTGGCGGTTGTGGTATGAGGTATGGTTTTTGGGTTGGAGACGTGGCATCTGGGACCAACATTACTAATGTTGTTGTTATTATTATTATTATTTGTAATATTTTATTATTACATAAATTGTCATGCGGTTCGCCGAACTCTGAAAACGATGCCTTGCTGAAAAGTGATGGAAGTATATAAAAGCTAACAATGGTGGCAATATCTCTTTTGTAACACTCTAGACAAATCACACATAGTCATGTTAGGAGAAACTCCTAGTTCATAAGAGATGGTCTGCCTCATATATTTCACCAATGCGTTTTGGACGCATTGGGTGTGGAGCAAATGAAAAGTCCATATAGTGAAGCATGATCATGTGACAGTAGTACTAGGATGGGTAAACTTCTAGTAAATCTCCACTAGGGTAGCCATATCATGTTAGAAACAACAAGATAAGACACAACACAATAAGACACGATGACCCGAGGGACTAGACACAAACACGACATAATAACTTACTGTGTCATTTTTTTCCAAACTTGAACCTGTTAATTGAGGATCGTGAATGTAACTGTAATTGTGAGATGCAGGCATGCAGTTGAGAGAGACTGAGATATGAGGTATGTGAGATGTGACTTCAAAAGTAGGGTTTCAATTCTGATAGATCTATATTTAATAAAAATCACTAACATGTCTTAACGAGTGCTTAACATGTTGACAAATCTATAACATGATGTTTGAACACGAAAATTAACAGGTCATTCCAAGCATTCGATTAAACAAGCATCTACGATTAAAACAAAATCATTGATACTAAGAAATTTGATGAGTAACAAGACCCCAAAATAACTGTGTTTAAACGGTTACATCGACCCAAAACATTTATTCTAAAAACTATAGATTCTACAACTATATCTCATGACGTGAGAAGAAATAAAAGTAAATCCATCCAAAAACGGTATCAAATGATGCATGCTTATTTTCCAAACTCCATGTAAGACCCTTACAATAATATTGAATAATTCATAAAATAAAGTGTGCATTTATATACAAAATGCCATTTTACAAAAAAACATCGGCATAACGATGTTTACATAGAGTATAAAACATTCAAAATACGTTTATAAAGTTCACACAAGTTTTTAGTAATAAAATAAACTAATATAGATGCGGAAGCTTCATTTGTATGTGTGTTCGGTTCTCGAGCAAGCTTGATCATCATCCAAAAAATTGTAGTAGTTATCTATAATCATACCATCATAAACATTAGTTATGAGAGTTGTATAATTAGTTTAAACAAGCCCGTAAGCCAAAACAAGCAAAGAATCAACTTTTGCAAGCATAATGGTCTGTTGCGGGCCGCGACCGGATCAAGAAATGCCCTCGCGGGGCGGGAAGGTCTCTGGTGGGCCGCGACCAAGAAGACTAAAACCTGTCGCGGGGCGCGACACCGTGATTTCGACAGAGTTTTCTAATATTGAGCTGCATATTCCCAGCTTTACCAATTTTTACATAATTGATCATAACTCTCTAAATTTCATCCGTTTTATGTCCCGTTTCTTTCTACGTGTTCGTAATTTGATCCTCCATCATAGGGAGTTAAAATCTGACATTTGGATTAACAAAATTCTTAACTTTAAGCTCTCGGCTTTATGTTTATTTTCAACTTAATTTGACCCGTTCAAGTTTTAAACCACAAACTTGTTTTATTACTTTCAATTTTATTCGAACATCATGTCCAAGAATGTTTCCTAGTACTCGGGGCTCTACCCGTCAGATTTATGAGCCCGTTAACTATTATATGTTTCATTTGTTTAATCCATTCAACTACGACTAGTTGAACATACTTAACACAATTCCGATATGCGGAATTGTGAAATTTTCTAGTTATACTCAATACCTTAGTTTTTGACTCTTAATCCGCGTTCCTGATTCTCGGTCAACACGTATAATGACTTTCTACCCATAATCCGGGTATCATTACGAAGTCATTAATAAAGCAACCTTTCCGGTTTGCATCAAGACTTCAATTCGACCCATTCGGTCATCTTAGCGACGTCCATCGCTTTCATACAGCCAAAGTTCCATTACTTTAGTTATTTTGACCCGTTTGGTTTTCTTAGCGAAGTCCATCACTTTTATACTACCAAATCTTTATTATTCTAGTCATTTTGACCCGTTTGAATATTATAGTGAAATCCATCACTTTCACATTCAAACTTATCACTAGACTCGTATTCATCCATTTGGTTTATTTATATGGAATCCACCGTTTACGAATCAACCTAACTTCATGATATTTCATTTGTCATTCAACATAATGTCACGGCCCCTGTCCTGGTGTTACCTGGTCCAGGAGCCGCGGGACAGAAACCCGTGGTATTTGATTTGACAGCGGAAGTTTAACAGGATCTTTTTGAAACTTGAAAATGCCCAATTATTTTATTTCACAATTTGGGACAAACCCCCATAATTTACAGTAAAGGAAATTTCACAAGGAAATCCCTTATTTTACAAAACATGTTTATTTATTTTACTGAGTAACTATTTTAAGCTTGTTAGTGCTCTGTAGCACTTTTCCTTGATTCACAGTAAGTCACCTGAAACATGTTTAAAAAAAATATTTTATCAGCGGGGAAATAGTGGCGAGTCACTCAGGTTATATAAACGACACATTAGTTATAAATTACAGCATAAGAGCGATTACAATGGCTTCTATCTTATTTTTATTTGGCGCCATGTCACACCCTGGTGACAATGGTCATACCACTATTGGATTCATTCACCCAAGTAGTGATGATTATCACTGTTAGGTTTGTTAACCTAACCGTGAGAAATTAGTAATGTGCTCAATACTCCACTAGCCAGTGATTCAAGATAACGATGACTTAATCCCTGTAATTATAACTTTGAAAATAATTTGAGTATTGAAAAACATTGTTAATAAAAGAGAATGACTCACATTGCAGGTTTAGTTGG
Organism: Helianthus annuus; assembly: GCF_002127325.2. Classification (NCBI taxonomy): domain Eukaryota; kingdom Viridiplantae; phylum Streptophyta; class Magnoliopsida; order Asterales; family Asteraceae; genus Helianthus; species Helianthus annuus. The sequence continues at coordinate 29,293,617 of NC_035443.2, forward strand.
GCAGAATTTAGCCTACTGATTTAGCCTTGTAACCTAGTTTAAATAACAATGCACACAAAACTATGTCAGTAACTTAATACAACAATTACGATAAACTCACGAAATCAAAACCCTCACGACGAATGACAAAGTATAGCCCAAATACGGGCAGCACTTAAACATCCATCGGATCGGTTTCAATCGATCGGACATTATATCGTAGCAATGATCGAATTAATACCCTTGATCGTAGCAGCGTTTTTCTATTTTGAAGGTCATTTTCGAACAGAAAGATTGTGATTTTGACACAATTCTCACACACAGACGATCAGCCCATGAACAGGCAATTTATAGCAGATTTTAAGGTTTTACGCGGCCCGCGTAAACCTTAACAAGAGCTTACGCGGCCCGCGAGGGCCACCTAGTCTACAACTAGGGCTACCGTGTCACATGTAGGCCCGCCACGTGTGCGACACGTGGCCTTTCGCTTATCCAGTGATTTTTAAGTTGTCGCGGCCCGCGTAGCCTTACCTTATGGCTTACACGGCCCGCGTGAAATCCAAAAATTCAATTTTCTTGATTTTTCATGAACATTAGGGTTTCAGGGGTCCGGGTTTTCACTTACGAGTCGTTTTGGGACATTTTTGCAGGTCCTTACATCCTCCCCACCTTATTTAAAATCTCGTCCTCGAGATTTACTGAAATAAGTGAGGATACTTTCGCTTCATTTCCGATTCTAGCTCCCAGGTATACTCGGGTCCTCTTTTCGAATCCCACTTGACTTTGACAAGTACTAGTCGTTTGTGCTTGAGAAACTTCACCTTTCTGTCTTCTATCTGAAGTGGTTTCTCTACGAATTTTAACTTTTCATTTACCTCTATATCCTGAAGAGGTACTACTAGGGATTCGTCAGACAAACATTTCTTGAGGTTGGATACATGAAATACGTCATGTACTCCGGCTAGTTCTTCTGGTAGTTGTAGGCGATAGGCAACCGGTCCTATTCGCTAGATTACTGGGAATGGTCCTATGTACCTTGGATTTAGCTTTCCTTTCTTTCTGAATCAGACTACTCCTTTCCAAGGAGAAACCTTTAAAAGTACCTTGTCTCCAACTTGAAACTCTAGTAGCTTGCGTCGATTGTCTGCATAACTCTTCTGGCTATCTCGAGTCGTCTTCAGTCTTTCCTTGATTTGAGTTATCTTGTCAGTGGTTTCTTGTACGATTTCAGGACCTAAAAATTGACTTTCTCCTATTTCTGCCCAGCAAATTGGAGTTCTACACTTTCGTCCATACAGTGCTTCGAACGAGGCAGCTTCAATGCTTGCATGATAGCTATTATTATAGGACAATTCGATTAAGGGTAGGTGGTCGTCCCAGTTTCCACCAAAATCTATCACACAGGCCCTGAGCATGTCTTCCAGAGTTTGGATCGTCCTTTCACTCTGTCCGTCCGTTTGGGGATGATAGGCAGTACTTAAGTTTATTCGGGTCCCCATTGCTTCTTGGAAACTTGTCTAGAAATGTGAAGTGAAACGACTATCTCTATCCGATACAATGGAGAGTGGGACTCCATGTAAGGATACTACCTCGTCTACATATAACTTGGCTAATCTTTCCATGCTAAAGGTTTCCTTCATGAGTAGAAAATGAGCTGATTTGGTCAATCGATCCACGATTACCCAAATTGCGTCGTTACCTTTTCTGGTTTTGGGCAATTCATAACGAAATCCATGGTTATTAGTTCCCATTTCCAAACAGGCATTTCTAGTTATTGGAGTAACCCTTAATGTTTCTGGTGTTCTGCTTTAAATTGCGAACAAGTCAGACACTTAGATACATATCTAGCTATGTCCTTTTTCATTCCTATCCACCAGGAATTATTTCTTAAATCTTGGTACATCTTATTATTTCCAGGGTGCATGCTATACCTAGATTTATGGGCTTCTTCTAAAATTTTGTTTCTTAAATTTCCTTTCTTAGGTACCCAAATCCTTTTCTTGTGGAATCTCCAAATTCCATCAGTTCCCTGCTCTAATTCTTTTATCCTTCCTTTCATTCCTTCAGCATCATCCTGGATTGCTGTATCTTGGATGTTTTTCAGTTGTTCCATTAAATCTAACTGTAGATTTAATCTAAGAGCACGAACTCGCTTTTGCTTTTCATGATACTTACGACTTAGAGCATCAGCGACTACATTTGCTTTTCCTTCGTGATATTGAACATCACAGTCGTAGTCGCTTAGAATTTCCATCCATCTTCTTTGCCTCATGTTCAACTGTTTTTGCCCAAATATGTACTTTTAATCTTTTGTGGTCGGTATAAACGGTAAACTTACTTCCATACAGATAGTGTCTCCAAATCTTAAGGGCAAAAATTATCGATCCTAATTCTAAGTCTTGTGTTGTATAGTTTTCCTCGTGCTTCTTCAATTGCCTTGAGGCATACGCAATTACCTTTTTGCGTTGCATTAGCACACATCCTAATCCTAGCTTAAAAGCATCACAATAAACTTCAAAATCTTCTGTCCCTTCTGGTAAGGCAAGAATTGGGGCGTTTATTAACCTTTGCTTTAAAATCTTAAAAGCCTCTTCTTGCCTAGGTCCCCATTCAAACTTCACTGCTTTACAGGTTAGCTTAGTCAATGGCACAGCTATCTTAGAAAAATCCTTAATGAATCACCTATAGTATCCGGCTAACCCTAGAAAACTTCTAACTTCCATAGCTGATTGCGGGACCTTCCATTTGGTGATACCTTCTATTTTGGAGGGGTCTACGTGAATACCTTCGTGATTCACCATATGTCCTAAAAATTGCACCTCCTGTAGCCAAAATTCAAACTTTGAGAATTTGGCATAAAGCTTCTCTTTTCTTAACAAAGTTAAGAGTGCATGTAAATGTTCACAATGCTCGCCCTGGCTTTTGGAATAAATAAGTATATCGTCGATGAAGACAATTACGAATTTATCCAAATACGGTTTACAGATCCTATTCATCATATCCATAAATGTTGCAGGAGCATTTGTTAGTCCAAATGGCATAACTGTAAACTCGTAGTGACCATACCTAGTTCTGAAAGCGGTTTTAGGTATATCCTCTTCTTGTACCTTCAATTGATGATATCTGGAGCGTAAATCTATCTTAGAAAAATATCTAGCTCCTTGAAGTTGATCAAAAAGATCATCAATCCTAGGTAATGGGTATCGATTCTTAATTGTAACTTTATTCAATTCCCTGTAATCGATACATATTCGCATCGAACCATCCTTCTTTTTCGCAAACAACACTGGTGCTTCCCAAGGGGATGAACTAGGTTGTATAAATCCTTTGCTTAATAATTCATCTAACTGCTTTTTCAATTCTACCATTTCGGTGGGTGCTAACTGATAAGGTGCCTTGGCTGTCGGTGTAGTTCCAGGAATTAGATGAATTCTAAATTCTACTTCCCTATCGGGTGGTAATCCAGGTAGTTCTTCTGGGAATATATCTGGGTATTCTGATACTACAGGAATGTCCTTGAGTTCTTTACCTTTGATATTAATAACTACCGAAACCATATACACTACTCCTTGTTTTCTTGAATAGCTGGCTTTCGTGGTTTATCTCCGGTAACCATAATTATTTCTCCTGTGGGTGTATGAATTTCTATGGAATTCTTATCACAGAGGATTCGAGCATTGTTGGCTACTAACCAATCCATTCCTAACACAACATCGAATCCAGCTAAATTCATAGGTAACAGGTTGGCAAAAAATTTATGACCTGAAAGTTCTATCTTACCTTTTTACAAAACCTTATCTATGTGAATAGAATTACCATCCGCGTTTTCTACCGTATAAATCTGCCTAAGTGTGGTTAAAGGTAAATTAAGGGCTTGGCAGAACGAAGTATTTATAAAACTTTGGTTTGCACCAGAGTCAAATAATACTTTCGCATAAATGTTGTGAACTAGGAACGTACCCGTTATCACATCCGGAATCAGATCTGCTTCCTGTGTAGTCAACTGGAAGGCTCTTGCATTCTTTTTGGTAGTTCCTTCTGCAGGTTTAGCCTTGTTGTCAGCTGGTTTGACCAGTTTAGGGCAGTCTGGCCTAAAATGTCCAGCTTCTCCACAATTGAAGCAAATGGTCGATTTCTTTCTTCTGCAATCTTCTTCTTGGTGCCCCAGGATTTTGCAGAAGTTACAGTACCCCTTACATTTTCCAAAGTGCTTTCTATTACAGGTACAGCAAAATGGAACAGTGGAGGATTGCCCAGTTCCTCTTTTCTTGAAGTTGTTACTAGCGTTACCCCCTCGGAATCCTTGGGTAATCTTCTGAGCCAATTCCTTCTTTCTGTTTTCTTCTCGCGTGCGCACCAGTCCGTCAGTCAAGGTGTTGGCTGACTCCACCGCATCGTCAATCGTGCGGGGTCTTGCAGCTTTGACAATATCACGAATCTCGCTAATCAAACCCCAAATGTAGCAAAAATTAAGTACCGGCTCTGGTGAAGCCAGAGTTGGCACAATTCTAGCATACTCGAAGAATTTCGAAGTATACCCTCGATAATCAACATCCACCATTCGGTGGCTCAGGAACTTGTTAGCTATTTGTTCCTTTTCATATTCGGGACATAATTTTCTTTCCACCAATTGTCTAAATTCTTCCCAATTCATGGCATAAGCCATGTCACTTCCCGTGGCTTGTAACACCGTATTCCACCATTCTAATGCCTCTTCCTTGAAAAGGTGAGAAGCATACATAACTTTGTCTTCTTCTGCGCATTTACTTATTTTAATTACTGCTTCAGTTTTCTCTAACCAACGCAGTGCGGCTGTCGCCCCTTCATTGCCTGCAAATTCGACTGGTTTACAGGCAAGAAATTCCTTGTAAGTGCAACCAAGTGTTGCAACTTTCATTTTCTTGAGCACTGGGGCTTGAACCACATTATTCTCATTGATACCGCCTCCATTAACACTGTTACTGAAATTGTCGTCGCGGGTACGCTTGCTGGGGTTAGCTTGTGAAGGTTTAACTGGGTTTTTAACAGCAGCGACAATTGCGGGGATATCGTTGGCTATTCCCTGAGCGACGATGTTTTCTATGTCTTGTCTATTAAGAAAATGATCCTCATTATTTTGTTCCGATTGGTGAACTTCGTTAACTGGTTCATTGACGGCGTGTTCCATCTGATAATTATAAATATATAAATATATAAATCATTGGCACAAATAAAATAAATAATAACCTAGTCACGGCAAACAATCACATATAATCATGCCAACACGTATAGCCAAAATTGTCGACTTTGCGACTTTTATATTTTATATATTAGTATGCATCCGTACACACCAGTTATTTTACGAAAGTTTTATTTTAAGTTATTTTACATGATTATATTTTTATTAATATTTATTATTATTTTATTATTATTAAACACATAACCACACAACCCCCACATACGATCTCCGTCAGCTGGCACTTTAGAAAACGACGTTCCCTCTCGTCGTATTTCCATGATATTTTCTCCCCCACTTCCCGGATTTTATTTCATGCGTCCACCAGCTCCTCGCCAAAGTGGTGGAGTTCAGCTAAGTTCTCAGTGCTCATCGGTGGGTTTGGTGTAGGCTCTGGGTCAAACTGGGGAAAATAAACGTTAGGGTTGTTCATGAAGTTCTGAAACTGCCAATCACTTGTCCACCATTCTTCCTGCTCTCCTGGTAGAAATTGGTGGTTGACAATGGGATCTGGGATAGCAGGTTCCAAGTTAACTGGAAGTTGTGATTTAGCGGGGTAGTTGAAAAGGTCTTCATTGGCAGGTCCAATGAGATCACAGTTTGCCAGTTTGCGATCAAGCTCCTCCTAGGGTGGCATCTCCTGGGCTTGCCCTGAACTTTCCCCTATCTCTTCCCTTGCCTTTATCCTTGGGATCCTCAGTCTTTTTAATCTTCTGTGCGGCTGGCTTCTTCCTACGCCCACGTTTCCAGTCCAAGAGTCTCCTTCTCTTTTTCGGTTTTGGTTTCTCCTGGGCTTGAGCCTGGAATGTCATTGGTTCTTCAATGTCGGCCTGATAACCGGAAAATCCCCTGGAAACTTCCATGTCAGCAGAATAGATAGTGAGGTTCTGAAGAGCTTCAAACAACTCATTCATGCTGTTAGCATATGAAGAAACACACACACCAACTTAAGTTAATATTTTATTTATTAATTTAATTTTCACAGAAGCACAAAATGGAAATTTGAAAAATTAAGTATTTCTAAATAGTTAATTGGCTTAAATCAGTGGCTCTGATACCACATTTTTCTGTCACGGCCCCCGTCCCGGTGTTACCTGGTCCAGGAGTCGCGGGACAAAAACCCGTGGTATTTGATTTGACAGCGGAAGTTTAACAGGATCTTTTGAAACTTGAAAAAGCCCAATTATTTTATTTCACAATTTGGGACAAACCCCCGTAATTTACAGTAAAGGAAATTTCACAAGGAAATCCCTTATTTTACAAAACGTGTTTATTTATTTTACTGAGCCACTACTTCAAGCTTGTTAGTGCTCCGTAGCACTTTTCCTTGATTCACAGTAAGTCACCTGAAACATGTTTAAAAATATTTTATCAGCGGGGAAATAATGGCGAGTCACTCAGGTTATATAAACGACACATTAGTTATAAATTACAGCATAAGAGCGATTACAATGGCTTCTATCTTATTTTTATCTGGCGCCGTGTCACACCCTGGTGACGATGGTCATACCACTATTGGATTCTTTCACCCAAGTAGTGATGATTATCATTGTTAGGTTTGTTAACCTAACCGTGAAAAATTAGTAATGTGCACAATACCCCGCTAGCCAGTGATTCAAGAAAACAACGACTTAATCCCTGTAATTATAACTTTGAAAATAATTTGAGTATTGAAAAACATTGTTAATAAAAGAGAATGACTCACATTGCAGGTTTAGTTGGGCAGAATTTAGCCTACTGATTTAGCCTTGTAACCTAGTTTAAATAACAATGCACACGAAACTAGGTCAGTAACTTAATACAACAATTACGATAAACTCACGAATCAAAACCCTCACGACGAATGACAAAGTATAGCCCAAATACGGGCAGCACTTAAACATCCATCGGATCGGTTTCAATCGATCGGACATTATATCATAGCAGTGATTGAGTTAATACCCTTGATCGTAGCAGCGTTTTTCTATTTTGAAGGTGATTTTCGAACAGAAAGATTGTGATTTTGACATAATTCTCGCACACAGACGATCAGCCCATGCACAGGCAATTTATAGCAGATTTTAATGTTTTACGCGGCCCGCGTAAACCTTAACAAGAGCTTACGCGGCCCGCGAGGGCCACCTAGTTTACAACTAGGGCTACCGTGTCACATGTAGGCCCGCCACGTGTGCGACACGTGGCCTGTTCGCTTATCCGGTGATTTTTAAGTTGTCGTGGCCCGCGTAGCCTTACCTTATGGCTTACGCGGCCCGCGTGAAATCCAAAAATTCAATTTTCTTGATTTTTCATGAACATTAGGGTTTCAGGGGTCCGGGTTTTCACTTACGAGTCGTTTTGGGACATTTTTGCAGGTCCTTACACATAATTAGAGACAAAATACTAACAAAGAAATCTACGAAGCATGTAGCCGCGTACCTTTAAATCTTTTCCTTTAAGCGGGTATCCGTTCCGTCTTGACCACTTGATGATTCGCTCAATTTGCCTATAGATTTCAATTCGATTTATCGTTTAGAACTCATGTTACAACATTTTACACGTAATGCGTCTAACTAGTCAATTAAGTGATCCTTTCATATTTTTCAATATTTCAAGATCACTTTGCCATTTTGTCGAACATCTTATAGGCGAGATTATTATACAAGCATTATCAAGTTCATGATTAGTTATTTAACCATGTTTAAACATCCTTTTTAAGCTCATATGTCTAGTATGCATAAACAACACCTAGACTTGCATCATAACAATCAAATAACACCAATTTATCACTATAATTCCAGTGTTCATCATTTCACCACAAAACCCATTTAGCACTTATATGGTTAATCATTCAATCACTAAGTTATGGCATATAATCAATAAATTCTCATCTAGGGTTTGTTCCTAGACTTGTAGTCATCTCAATTTAACTATAACATCTATCATTCATACAAAAATTTCATCAATGAATGTTTATCACAAAATCATAACATCACCAAATATCAAAATTCAACATACCTAGTGATCTCCTAACTTGGTTGATCACAAAATTAGTTGAAGGACTGATTTATAGCTCGATTTTTCTTTGATTTTGATGAGTTTTGGTAAAGTTAGGGTTTTAGGGATGAGCACTTCTTGGCTCTGTGGATTCATTCGACCAGAAACACACACAAGTATGCGTTTTTATGTCTAACTTTTATTTTATTAAATCAGTTTCAAGTTTTGTCCATTTTAGTCCCTCTACTTTTAAGATTTATAAAATGGGCTAGAATCCCTTGATTCTTCATCATTCAATAACATATAATTAACTAGGTTAAATATTCCTAGTTTTATTTTCGCTAAGTTATTATCAACATAATGAATTATACATATATACAAATAGGATTAGGTTCAAGAATGAACACTAGTGTAGCTTGCGAACTAAGTGAACTAATCCTAGCCATACACGTGTGTAGATCAATGGCCAGGATTTGATGATGAAATACACTAGTGTATTTTACGATTTAATGATTAGATCCTGGCCATACACGTGTGTAGATCAATGGCCAAGATTTGTTCACTCAGTTCACAAATACACTAGTGTTCACTCTAGAACTCCACTCAATACAAATATATATAATTTAATATTTTTGGGGTGTTACACTCCACAACTTCAAATCACATCCCTGAAAAACTCGTTCAAAATTGTCAACATAATGTTGGTGAGTTCACGGGTTTAAAGACTTAGTTGTAAATTCGTTTCCCCATGGAAAGGTTTGTGAAAATGTACGCACAGTTTGTGTAATACTCAATGATCATGTTGATTTTTTGCAAGGACACTAACAAATGTGACATCATGAACCTATAATCAAACCAAGACGACAGCTACGCCATGCGAATTGAACAATAAACTCTATAACATTCATGAGTGGCAATTACAAGCACTACTATTATAACTAGCGACTGATCAGAAGTGGGGGTGTCAACCCAATAGATCTATTAGAGAGTTCCATGGCTATATTCATAGCAAATGGTTACAGTAACGAGGACTTTACAATCTCAACCAAACTCAAACTCATGAACACATAAAGATCACATATCATATCTACAACTAGTGTACGTGTAAATGAACATTGCATGTTTTCCCCCAAAAGTATAAAACAATAAAAAGGGCTCGTGAAACTCACCTTGATTCTAAGCAAATGCTAGCAAATAAAATTAAGCATGAGAAACCCATCCAACATGCGTCCCAAGATATATAAGATAATAATGGTCTATCAATATGTCTACATGGCAAGTTGTTCACCTAACTTACTAGACTTGATGCGATGTTTATCTTTATGAAAAATGTTTAACTTAACGACTGGTTGGTGATGTTTAATATCCAAGTTACAAATATATATACATACACAATGTATATAATCAACTTATAAATTCAATCAATGTTGGGATCCCATCTCAAAACCTCGTTTGGAAATCGTGTCGTTTAGTAAATACATTCTAAAAATAATACATTTGTTATTTTGGAATATTCAATACTCATCGTGTTTCAAAATCGACTAAGTATTTATATTTGTTTTTACATAAATATATACTTACTGAAAACTCATCAAAATAATGTGGAAATAATATATTTTATATCATAAGACTATTAACACATTCACTAGTCCAAAAATCACTATCACATAATCACATATTCATTCGCACGTGTATATGTTTACGCGAGCAGTCAACAATCCAATAATATATCTATACTATATAATAAAAGAAACCATTTTGGGGACACTTGTCATCATATTAGGCAATGTTTTATAGAAAATATAAATTTTAGTTTAATCTTTTCTAATTAATTATAGATAATTCTTCTACTAAATATTATTTAGTTTAATTTTTTATGGATAATTAAAGTAGGTTATTATTTATTTATATTAATTACTAGGTTAGAAATTATATCTTAATAATTAAAACAAATATCGAGCATTTTCATCACGAGGGTGGAGGGAACGATTTTCTTCTTTATATTAATTACTAGATTAGAAATTATATCTTAATAATTGAGACAATCAACAATATTTTTAGAACTAATAAATTTAGACCACTGTTATTTAAAGAAGTGGAGGGAACGATTTTCTTCTTTATATTAATTAATAGATTAGAAATTATATCTTAATAATTGAAACAATCAACAATATTTTTAGAACTAATAAATTAAGACCACTGTTATTTAGATAAAACTTGGGTTCACGTCATGAGAAAGTTGATGATACAGTTTGTATTCTAATCGATGGTTCAAATGTTTTTATATTTATAAACTTGACAAAAATCACAAGTTTTGATCGTACATAAAACAAAATTTTGTTTGGATATCAGAAAAGTGTCTTAAAATATCGTTTATAATTGTTAAATCTTCGTTATTAACTATTTGATATTTTATTTTCTCAACCCATGTAATACACGGGGTTATAACCTAGTAATCATATATATAATATATCCATTCTCGACCAAAATCATCTAATCATGAATTAAAAGCATGGGTTGAGTTATAATACAAAGTATTTAAAAATAAGAAGTGTAAGAAGCCACCAGAGAGTGACAAGTGTCCTAAGAGGAATTAAATGAAAAGGGTAATTTTGTCTACAAGAGGAAAGAGAATATGCACATGCAAGTCACATATTATTTCCCCCCAATTTTTAAACGTCCGTAACTTTTTTATACATCATTTGATTTTAAAAAAATTTATACCATAAAATCGAGCGTTTTTTTATCTTTAATATGAGTACCATATTGTTATGTTTTTCAAAAAAAAAAAAAATTCAAAAACCCAGTTACATATTACACAATGGACATGATGTAAGACACAATGTAAAGTAGATCAAAAACACAATCAATCACAACAGATAAAGACACAATGGACAACATACTAAAACACAATGACCAAAACGTATAACACAATGGCGATAACATATAACACAATAAGTATCAGACTAAATAAAAACACAACTGATGACAACAGATAAAAGACACAATTAATGACAACAGATAAAAGACACAATGGAGAGCAGATGAAGACACAATGGAAAACAAACTAAAAACACAATACACAACAAACTAAAACACAATGAATAAAGATAATAAAAAAATTGAACAAATTATTAAAACACAATGGACAACATATTAAAACACAATGAATAACATATTAAACACAATAACCTGAACTAATAACACAATTTATAGAAAACCCATATATAACACCATCTTCATTGTGTCATATAATGTGTTATAGGTTCTTAAGAAAACGCAATGGATAGATCCCCAATTAATATTGTGTTATAGGTTTTGATAATAACACAATGTATAGAAACTCTACTGACCAAAACCTAGTTAAAAGACACAATGACCTGAACCTTTAACACAATGCAAAAAAAAAAAAACCCAGTAAAAATGAAAATTTTTATTTTATTTTTATATGATAATATGATACTCATATTAAAGATAAAAAAACACTCGTTATTATGGTGAATTTTTTTTTTTTTAAAAATGTCGTATGAAAAAGTTATGGACGTTTTAAATCGATGGGGGAATTGGCATGTGCCTTGCATGTGGAGAGAGAAAATTCATAAATATTGGATTCCCTTTTATGCCCTTCTATTATCTTCTTTTCCCTACAACAAATCTCAACCCTCTAAATCTAAGATCAATGAACTAGAATCCTTCTTACCCTTCTTATTTATTTTATCCTTTGTATTTGATCCTAACCCTTAAAAGCATATATTTTCATTATATATATATCAATATCAAGGTAAAACTCTTCCAAGTTGTGAGACCTTAGAGAACTCGACCTTTTCGTACGAGTTTTGCCCCCCCCCCCCCCCAATTTTTTCACACCCCTAAATTAACATATTTTGTATCTCAAATATGTTTTAAGTCCAAATTATTTATAACTAGTTGATTTTCTGCCCGCGTATTGCGGCAGAGACTTAATGACTACAAAAGGCGTGTCAGCAACGGCAAGCAGATTCCGAATATCAAAACATAAATAAAAATGACGTGGTAAGGATAGTCATTCCGTCCTAAAAAAGCGATTTTAAATAACCTAATATATAATAGTAGACCCACACGTGCAACACGTTGGAAATTCGGTTGTTTTCAGTTCAATTATTACGGTGCTAACACATTAAAATATGGATGAGCTCGGTACCTGTAACGGCACCGAAAGTACCGATCCGGAAAATCATCGAAATTAGGTATCGGCACCGAAAATGCTCGGTACAATATGGTATGGTATTTGAAGGTAAAAATCAATAAATACAGGCATGGTGCTAGACCGGTGTCGAACCGAAAGTAACGATTCTGAAAACACCAAAATGTGGGTACCAAATTGGTACAGAAAATGATTTTGTCTAGTAAATTTGGTACCGATATGATACCGGTTTAATTACAGGATTTGATACGATTTGCTTATCAATATTCTAAATATCCAAGTTTATTTTACATGCTGTAATTAATTCATTACAGAAAAAGACAAAAAAAGTAAAATAAAACCTCATTCAAACGAAATACAGTTTTCTTACTGTGTGTATAAAAATAATCTAAAAGGTGCAATAACTTGCATTGCTACGTTGCAACCGGATTTTATGAGCTTTCGGTAACGGTTGTTATTTTTTTTACCTGTTATGGTACGATTCGATACCGAGCTCATAAAATCCGGTAGCAACGCAGCAATGCAAGTTATTGCACCTTTTAGATTACTTTTCATACACACAGTAAGAAAACTGGGTACCGGTACCAAAAATACCGTTACTGAAATCCTCAAAAGTAGGTACCTGTACGGAATATACCTGGTATGGTACGATTCGATACCGGTTGGTATTGGTACGGCACCGGTATTTGAGGTTAAAAACCAGTGAATACCGGTGCCGAACCGGTACCGAAAATACACCGGTTTGGTAAAGTTGGTACCGGTACTGGTACCCGAGGGTAAAAACCGGTGAATACAAGTGCCGAACCGGTACCGAAAATACACCGGTTTAATAAATTTGATAGCGGTATCAATACCCAATACTATTTCCTCATCTACTATTCAATTCTTATTGATGTTACTGTACATTTCGTTGTAATTTTAATATATAGGTAATAAGATAAGGAAAAAATAAAATAATAAATTAAAGTAATAAAATAATGAAAACTTAAAAACTATAATATTAAAAAAATGTTGAACGACTGTTCATCACCTGTTTGTATTAATATATGTATAATTATTAAAAAAATGTTGAACGACTGTTCATCACCTGTTTGTATTAATATATGTATAACTAGTTAAAGTCCCGTCCGCATTGCGGGACGATGGACGAATAGTTGTCAATCAATTAAAAAAACGCTACTATAATTTTGCTAGGAAAAAAACTAAAACGATGATAAGACTGTAATTTTGGGCTCAGGGCAAAACTGTAATTTTTCAGGACTAATGAGCGAGTGTTAGGCAGCTCCTTTAGACAAAAAAAAAAATAAAAAATTAAATCTAGTCAACCAATTAAAACAAAATTTTTTTATAGTTTTGCTAGAAAAATTAAAACGATGGGGAAAACGTAACTTTGAACTGAGGGGGAAATCATAATTTTGTTTCAGGGATAAAATCATAAATTAAATGGACCAAAGGGGTTTAGGGCAAAATCGTAACTTGGTTGTGCGAGAAAAAAAACTAATGTCAAAACTGTAAATTTAAACGGGGCAAAATCGTAATTTTGAACCGAGGGCAAAATTGAAATTTTTAGCTGGGAGCAAAAACGTAAATTTATTTTTAAATGAGGGTGAAAACATAATTTTGAACAGATGACAAAATCGTTATTATAAGGAAAAAAACTTAATGGGAAAACTGTAAATTTAAACGGGGCAAAATCGTAATGTTGAACCGAGGGCAAAATTGAAAATTTTAATCTGAGAGCAAAAGCGTAAATTTATTTTTAAGTGAGGGTAAAAGCATAATTTTAACTGATGGTAAAATCGTAATTTTAAAATAGGATAAAATCGTAAATTTGTTGGGCCAATAGGGGAATGTCATGCATGACTATAAATATAAACGTAGCAAAATCGTAATTTGACCAAAAAAAAAAAAAAAGTGGGTGGCATGTGGCCGCCGCCCAACACACCCAATCCACTGAAACTATTATTGCCGGCTAAGGTTTTTGTATAAATGCCGCCCAACACACCCAATCCACTGAAACTATTATTTCCGGCTAAGATTTTTGTATAAATGCCGCCCAACACACCCAATCCACTGAAACTACTATTGCCGGCTAAGGTTTTTGTATAAGTTGAATAATTAGATAGTAGTCCACAATTCTACCGTTTGATAGTAGTCCACAATTCTATCGTTTTCAAGTAAGTATACCAAATAGTTGTTTGTTCGATTTTTTCGGATATTATTATCAAATTATTTATACTCTAAGACTTTAAAATATATATTTTGTATCTAAAATATTTGCTAAGTCCAAATTACATAAAATTATAACAAATGTATCAAAGACTTGGACTTTGATGAAAATACCATTTTTCACATAAAATGAAAATTTTTATATTTATATCGCTTTCTTTAATTTAAGTCATATACTCATTTAGAAATTGGGGTTTATTTATTCGGAAGTTAATTGTCTTTGGCCGCCTCTTGAGTTTCACCAGAAATAAAATGTCTACGTCTTTTAAGGGGAGATATCAGTAGATTTTTAATGACAAACTTATTTGTATCTTAAATTACACTAATTAACTAAACAACTCCCATGGCTTTGATTTGAACCTAGGATATCTCCTTCAAGACTCATGAGTCTTTGTCGAGTAGATTAGATACCAGTAGCTCATGAGATTTTTTTTTTTTTTTTTTTTTTTCATTCATTACTTTTGAGTTTTGCCTCTTTATATAATTTCTAGATAAAAAGAAATATAAATTATTAAATAGGAAATTGAACAAAACACATATTCACGCGAGGCATTTAATGTCATTGTTTTTAAAAGATTAAACGTATAAAAAGATTCATTTTTCAAGCCAACATTCAGATTTTAACATTTATATATACTCTAACTAGGTTTTTACCCGAGATTGCTTTCCGGGCTCGGGAAAGTTATTTATATTAATTAATTACTATTTGTTTTTAATACAACCACATTAAATCAACCATCTCATTCGATTGAACATCAATGTCTTCAAATCACCGGATTAGATCATGAACTCATATTAGAGGACAAACAAAAGCACAACAGGACCATATGAATAATATCATTTTCACTTTTACATCAATGCACTTACATGATAGGGTGATTTGGAATTTTGAAAAAATCTTTGTTTTTGTACCTCTTTTACAAAATAAGGTGTTGACCAAATTTGAAACAGATGTTAACTAAAAGTCAATAACATATTGACAAATAGTTAAACAGATGTGTAGCTTAAACAGATGTTTGGTTTAAGGCCAAACATCTGTTTATGGCCAAACATCTGTTTAAAGTCAAACATCTGTTTAAGTCCAAATATCTGATATAGAAGAAGAACATCTGTTTAAGGCAAAACATCTGTTTAAGGTCAAACATGTGTTTAAGGTCAAACAACTGTTTAAGTCCAAACATCTGATATAAAAGGCCAAACATTTGTTAAATGCCAAACATCTGTTTAAGCCTTAACAGATCTTTAACTTGTTAAGATCTACTGTCTTCTAACACAGTTTTCCTCTTCAAAACACTGTTGAACCTAGCATGGGTTTCCATTAACTATTGACCAAAAGGAAAACAGATGTTGAAACCACTATTTGTTATTGAAGCAATTGTCATAATTTCTTTTCTATATTTTATTTTAAATTTAATTAAGAAATAATAACCGTGAATTTGAAATTCACATTTTGCTTAACTCAAATGTGCAAAGCTCAAGAAATTAGCATTAATTACTGATTTGATTTGCAACAAATAGTCATTAACATCCAAGTGTATAGGAATTTTATTTGAAATTCACATTTTGCTTAACTAAATATAAACACTTAAACACTGTTAACATCCACATGTTTACAAATTTTATTTTATTAAAATAAAGATGAAACAACTGTTCAATTATTAGTACAGATGAAACCACTGAAGTGATGTGATAAAAACAACTGTACCTAAACACTGTTACATATAAACACTGTTGCCATAAAAATGGTTACATATAAAACACTGACGTGATGACAACTAACAACCTAACAGTATATAAAACATTCATGGGGAAAACACTGTTACATATAAACACTGTTAACATAAACAAATAAACAAACATAGAATAACTAAAGTTGATGCTGAACCACTGTTGTAGTTTGACACTGTTGTTGGACGTCATAAATTTCAGATTTAGTTTCAAAAGGAAAAGTAGTGTATATTCTTACATGCCGCTTTATTAAAGTAATTAAATATTAGAAATGATATGCAAATTAGGAAAAAAAAAAGAGAGAACGAAAATTTGAAATTACCATTTTGAATATTTTGAATTTCAAAATTACTGATATTGTCAGTACCTACTGACTTTATTTGAAAGCAAATGCCATAATGACTTTTTTAAATTTTATTTTAACTTTAACCAAGATATAATAACCGTCAATTTGAAATTCAAAATTTGCTTAATCAAATGTCCAAAGCTCAAGAAATCAGCATTAATTAATGATTTGATTTGAAACAAATAGTCATCAAGAATTTTTTTTATTTTTTAATTTAACTTTAAATTATATCATAAAAATAATGTTGGTGGAACTCTTATGTAATTGGAATGTAAAGATTAGGTAAAATGGTAATTTGATTGTAATTCTAGTTTTCATTTGATAATTTCAATGTATCACAAATTAACAACATCAATAATAAAAATGTGAGCACTGACTATTTTTTAGGGAAACCGCTGATAGTCAATATCAGTGAATGTCAATAATTTAAAAGTGAACAGTGGTTATTTTTTCGAATCAGTGGATACCAAGCATTTTTCGAAACCCTGATGTTTGGTCAGTCAGTCGTCAACATGGAGATTGAAGAAACAGAGGTTGTATTTCAGCAGTGGAATACATGAACAATCAAATGTGATAAATAGTGTTACATATAAACAACAGTCGTAAACAGTGTTACATATAAACACTGATGCCATAAAAATGCTTACATATAAAACACTGAGGTGATGACATCTAACAACCTAACAATCTTTAAAACATTGATGCGGAAAACACTGTTAACATAAACAAATAAACAATAGAATAACTAAAGTTGATGCTGAACCACTGTTGTAGTTTGACACTGTTGTTGGACGTCATAAATTTCAGATTTAATTTTCAAAGGTAAGTAGTGTATATATTTATACGCTGCTTTATTAAACTAATTAAATATCAGAAATGATATGCAAATTAGGAAAAAAAAGGAGGGAACGAAAATTTTAAATTACCATTTTGCATATTTTGAATTTCAAAATTAATGATATTATCAGTAACTACTGACTTGATTTGAAAGCAAATGCCATAATGACTTTTTTTAAATTTATTTTAACTTTAATCAAGATATAATAACCGTCAATTTGAAATTCAAAATTTGCTTAATCAAATGTCCAAAGCTCAAGAAATCAGCATTAATTACTAATTTGGTTTGAAACAAATAGTCATCAAGAATTTTTTTATTTATTTTTTAACTTAACTTTAAATTTTATCATGAAAATAATGTTGGTGGAACTCTTATGTAATTGGATGTCAACAATGTAAAAGTGAGCAGTGGATATTTTTCCAATCAGTGGATACCAACCAGTTTTGAAAACACTGATGTTTGGTCAATCAGTGGTCAACAGGGAGATTGAAGAAACAGAGGTTGTATTTCAGCAGTGGAATATTTTGAACAATCAAATGCTTGAACCAATTTCAAGAATACTATACCCAAACAATCAAGATGAGGCGCTTAATATTCATCAAAGTGTATACGAATTTTTTTAGTATAAAAATGAAACAACTGTTCAATTAATAGTACAGATCAAAACACTGAAGTGATAGGATAAATTTTGTTACATATAAGGACTGTTAAAATAAACAAAGATAGAATAAATACTGCTAACATAAACAAAGATAGAACAACTAACGTTGATGGGGAACCACTGTTGTTGAAGAGTGTTTCACATTTAGTTGATCAGTGCTTGTCTGAACTTTGGTCTTGATCAATGGTTTTTCATAATTGAACAGTGGATGATGTTTATCAAACTTTATGTAGAACCATCATTATATCCAACACTTGTTAGGCATATAATTGAACAGTAATTTGCCATATTGACTTGTTATAACCACTGTCATTGTAGGAAACTTAGCTGGGCTGTGCCTATTGTAGGAAAGTTCAGTTTACCTACAAAAACTGATGAATTTAGAATAAATAACGAAAACTATTGTTAAGCCAAACAGCTGATTGAAAACTTTTTAAGCACTCCGTTTAATTGCTAAAAATTGACATGGCGGGAGATCTGCAAAAGATTACAAATGAATCAATGCACTAATAAACAGTAATTCAAAACGTTAGAAATACCAAAATATAAATCACACCAATTTATGTTACCTTGTTGATATCCTAAACTTTTGTACTGGTATCACCTATCAAGACACTTGGTATCACCTTTCACATTTCCATCTCCTCAACAACCGTCCGGCAGAGGTTGCTTCTAATCAACAAACTCTATAAACCAACAAAAAAGCTTTAGAAAGACAAAGTACAAAACATATCAAAATAAATCTACTCGTAATCACATGATAAAACAAAGCAAAACATACCGGAGTTACCGATTAAGAGGAGCTTGTACAAAAGCGTTTATCGAGTACGATAAGAAACCCTAGGAGATCTGTTTCTTCTTCTGAGGATAGAAAAGGTGTAATCATGTTCAGTATGAGAAAATAGATAAAACGAAATAAAATTTCTGAATAAAAAAATAGATCTTACATGATTATTCTCTTCTTCAACCACTCGACGGTTCATGATTTAGGGTTTCAAACGCCAATGTATCCAATAGAAGTAACCTCTGCCGTACATTGTTGAGAAGATGAATATGAGAAGAAGAAGAAGAAGAAGAAGAAGAAGAAAGATAAACATCAGAGAGGATAAACATCGATCGGAATAGAGCAGAGCAGAGAGAGAAAGAAAGAAAGCATTAGCCCTAAATGAGTAAATGAGGAATGATATAAATAGAGGAGGGCAGTGGTACTGTTGGGCAGGAAAAGAGAACTGAGGATGCCCGGATTAAGTGACATGTGGCCCAAATAACTTTCATTTATTATATATAATAGATGTGATAAATAGTGTTACATATAAACAACAGTCGTAAACAGTGTTACATATAAACACTGATGCCATAAAAATGCTTACATATAAAACACTAAGGTGATGACATCTAACAACCTAACAGTCTTTAAAACATTGATGCGGAAAACACTGTTACATATAAACACTGTTAACATAAACAAATAAAAAATAGAATAACTAAAGTTTATGCTGAACCACTGTTGTAGTTTGACACTGTTGTTGGACGTCATAAATTTCAGATTTAATTTTCAAAGGTAAGTAGTGTACATATTTATACGCTGCTTTATTAAACTAATTAAATATTAGAAATGATATGCAAATTAGGAAAAAAAAAAGAGAGAAAAAAAAATTTAAATTACCATTTTTCATATTTTGAATTTCAAAATAAATGATATTATCAGTAACTACTCACTTGATTTGAAAGCAAATGCCATAATGACTTTTTTAAAATTTATTTTAACTTTAATCAAGATATAATAACCGTCAATTTGAAATTCAAAATTTGCTTAATCAAATATCCAAAGCTCAAGAAATCAGCATTAATTACTAATTTGATTTGAAACAAATAGTCATCAAGAATTTTTTTTATTTATTTTTTAACTTAACTTTAAATTTTATCATGAAAATAATGTTGGTGGAACTCTTATGTAATTGGATGTCAACAATGTAAAAGTGAGCAGTGGATATATTTCCGATCAGTGGATACCAACCAGTTTTGGAAACACTGATGTTTGGTCAATCAGTGGTCAACAGGGAGATTGAAGAAACAGAGGTTGTATTTCAGCAGTGGAATATTTTGAACAATCAAATGCTTGAACCAATTTCAAGAATACTATACCCAAACAATCAAGATGAGGCGCTTAATATTCATCCAAGTGTATAGGAATTTTTTTTAGTATAAAAATGAAACAACTGTTCAATTAATAGTACAGATCAAAACACTGAAGTGATAGGATAAATTTTGTTACATATAAGGACTGTTAAAATAAACAAAGATAGAATAAACACTGCTAACATAAACAAAGATAGAACAACTAATGTTGATGGGGAACCACTGTTGTTGAAGAGTGTTTCACATTTAGTTGATCAGTGCTTGTCTGAACTTTGGTCTTGATCAGTGGTTTTTCATAATTGAACAGTGGATGATGTTTATCAAACTTTATGTAGAACCATCATTATACCCAACACTTGTTAAGCAGATAATTGAACAGTGATTTGCCATATTGACTTGTTATAACCACTGTCATTGTAGGAAACTTAGCTGGGCTGTGCCTATTGTAGGAAAGTTCAGTTTACCTACAAAAACTGATGAATTTAGAATAAATAACGAAAACTATTGTTAAGCCAAACAGCTGATGGAAAACTTTTTAAGCACTCCGTTTAATTGCTAAAAATTGACATGACGGGAGATCTGCAAAGGATTACAAATGAATCAATGCACCAATAAACAGTAAATCAAAACGTTAGAAATACGAAAATATAAATCACACCAATTTAAGTTACCTTGCTGATGTCCTAAACTTTTGTACTGGTATCACCTATCAAGACACTTGGTATCACCTTTCACATTTCCGTCTCCTTAACAATCGTCCGGCAGAGGTTGCTTCTAATCAACAAACTCTATAAACCAACAAAAAAGCTTTAGAAAGACAAAGTACAAAACATATCAAAATAAATCTACTCATAATCACATGATAAAACAAAGCAAAACATACCAGAGTTACCGATTAAGAGGAGCTTGTACAAAAGCGTTCATCGAGTACGATAAGAAACCCTAGGAGATCTGTTCCTTCTTCTGAGGATAGAAAAGGTGTAATCATGTTCAGTATGAGAAAATAGATAAAACGAAATAAAGTTTCTGAATAGAAAAATAGATCTTACATGATTATTCTCTTCTTCAACCACTCGACGGTTCATGATTTAGGGTTTCAAACGCCGATGTATTCAATAGAAGTAACCTCTGCCGTACATTGTTGAGGAGATGAATATGAGAAGAAGAAGAAGAAGAAAGATAAACATCAGAGAGGATAAACATCGATCGGAATAGAGCAGAGCAGAGAGAGAAAGAAAGCATTAGCCCTAAATGAGTAAATGAGGAATGATATAAATAGAGGTGGGCAGTGGTACTGTTGGGCAGGAAAAGAGAACTGAGGATGCCCTAATTAAGTGACATGTGGCCCAAATAACTTTCATTTATTATATATAATTGATTTGCAACATAACTATGCTTATGGTGGTTGTACTCTATGCATAACATATGTTTTGTGCTATTGCATGTTGTATTTTGAGTAATGTTGTTTGTACATTGCTTTTGAAACCACGTGTCTCCTTTATATCCACATTTCACAACTTTACCTTTTACTTTCTTTCTCTCTCTCACAATATAACACGACTGATTCTCAAATATTCACTCAAAATCACACTTCTGAATCGCCAATTCAATGACCGCATTTCTGTTCGAAGTGATCAGCATACGGCGATAGTTACAGGTTCGTGATCTCTGCATCACATTTTCTTCTTTTGACATTGAACCCTAAGTCTTGATTTCTTGATTCTTTACAGCAAGATTTTAATTGGGTGTTTAGGACTACGATTCAGAGCAACATGTAGCATCACCATAGATCGAGATGGTAAGTATTATCTACCACTGGACCCATTGTTAAGTGGTTGGTTTTATTGTCTGATGGTTAGCAATGAACAGTCAATTTGTTATGTGGTTGGTTTGGTTCTGATCATAAGTTAGTTTGGTTAAGGATCCTTCAAAATGTCCTTCTGCAAGATATATGCTCACTCTGATTATTTTTCAATTTTTTAGTATTTGATCTTTGGATAAACATGTTATGATATGTATACAAAGAAATAATCAGAGATTAAGAGCACTCTTTTTAACATTGTTTTCTATATTATATATCACGGGAAAAAAAATACTTCAAGAATCCTTCCAAAACCTCGAATCCTAATACTATACCTATCTATACTAATTCAATATGGCATCTTTACCCGAACGATTGTACTTCATATGGCCCTTCACAAGTTGGTCAGCAGCAATAGTTAAACACATTCATTTCGGCTCCTCCAAATCTCTCGTAATGTCGTCTGCAGAACCGCATTGACGTCTGCAGAACCCATGTATCATCCGTATTCGACAAGACCACTGAGTTGAGGTCTGCCTTTTGCCTCCCCAGCTCATCAGTTTTGCTTCATGTTGTTTCGAGAAGAAACTACTAGGTTACTGCAGCTTTCATTGCATAGAGCATGAAACCACTCGCTTGCAAGCATAGCACTGAATGAACTTTTGAGATCTGTATGTGAAGTTTATTATGCTGAGGCATCCCTTTGAACAAAACTAAGTGTAAACTTTTAGTGTTGTTTGTCAATCTTAGATTCATCAGTGTTATAGTGGCCACAGTTAACTATCCTTAAAGAAGATGAAGCGATCAAACGAAGAGATGTTATAAATACAATGACCCGTATGACTAAAAAATTGCATACCCACAAAAGTATCTTCAAGAATCGATTTGAAAACAAACTACCAAACATCAGTAATTCACTAATTGAATCTAGGAAACCTTATTCAAGATAAATCATCAATCTCTAAAGCATTCTCTATGTTCGTGTTCCAGCCTCACTAATTAAGGTTTTTGACGCGCAAAACCTGGTTGAAAGTTGTAAATTAAACCACAAACATCAGCCTCATAATAATACTATAGTGATTAAGTAATCACACACTATTAAGATAATCAAACCTGAAGAAGCATAGAAGCAGCTGCTGCGAGTTCTTAACAACATGGCTTCGAGTTTTCCTCCCGTTTAAAGTAACAACTGATGGACTGTTCGCAGTTGTTAATACCCAAAAGCTTCATTTTTTTCTGATAGTCGGCGACATAAACCGCGAACTCGTGCTCTTCAACTCACCGGTTTCCATTTCTTTCGGTCACAAATTTCTCTTCGTCACAACTCTCTTTCCATCCTTCTACGATATTTCACAAATCAAATCATCTTTTTGTTTCATTTGCAGCCCATGATCTTTCTTCATTTTCTCCATAGCAGCCTCGAGCATCTTTATAGTTTGTTTAAGCTCTTTAACGGTTCTTCGGGTGCTTTTTCCTTGGATTCTGGTGTGAAACAGTTTCTGGGTAAGAAAGATTTCTGTTTTCGTTCTTTTTGTTGACATGAAGTCGGTGGGGTTGTTGTCACACCCCAACCGATGGCGGAATCATCGGGGCGCGACACTGAGCGAAACAGATTGTCCAGAAGTTTCCACAGCAACTATTATTACAAATTTAGTTAAATGATACGTCCCATACCGTATCCCAAATAAATAAACAAGTTATCATAGAAAGCAACCAGGCAAATAATTCCGTTCCGATAACTCAGATTCAATTATTATAACAGACAATTGTTTATTAATTCTAGACTCCCTAGCCTCGATTTCATCACCATGCGCCTAAGCATCCTAGAAACTTAAACACCTATCACATACGTTAAAATAAAGTCAATACATAAAATGTAAAGGTGAGCACACAAGTTTGATAATAGCATATAGAGTTCAAATAGTTTACGCATAACCAGGCACGTACACAGAGGAAAACGATGCATGTTAATTATCGACATGGGACCATCGATACCAACGACTGCGGGTTGACCGTCCGAGACGGTTCGCAATACATGATTACCACCGTAATCCATGCAAGTAATTGTCCTTAACAACCCCCGTGTGAACGGGTGCTGAGTCCAAACTATAGTACTACGTTGCTAAGGCAGGTAGATAGCATTCCACGTGTAAACATAATAAACAGCATTCATTTAGTCAAATAGCACATGCAATCGGTTAGCGTTCAAATAGTTTGTGTTTGACTGTGATTTGATAAGTAACTTATGTAACACCCAAAAGTGCTAAAAACAAAAAGGGATCGAGTATACTCACAGTGATTGATTGTGGATTGAAGGGAGCGCTTAGAGTAAGATTAGCCTGAATAGTTCGAGAGCATAACGATAAGTAACACGGAAAAGTAAACAAGTGTGAAATGGATCGAATGGGCTGGTCGATCGAACGGCAGGTTCGATCGAACAGGCTGTGCGGTCGGCTGGTATGTCTGGTTGGACAATCCTGTTCGATCGGCCGGCAGGCTCGATCGGCTGGGCCATTCGAGTGGATTGTTTCTTCCTCTGGTGTGTTTGTGTTTGAGGATTTGAACTTTTGAAGTTTTTGTTGCAGTATTTGAGAACACTGAAGTGTTCCTACCTTTCAAGTCGATCGATCGAACGGTTCGTTCGATCGGCTAGCTCACTCGATCGGCTAGCTCACCCGATCGGCTAGAAACTTCAGAATTGGTCCTCAACTGAATGTCACTCGATCAAACAGTCTGTTCGATCGGCTGGCATCCCCTACTACGAACGAGTTGTGAAAACGATTAAGTGTTGAAGCATAGTATCTCATGATCCGAACAGTAATGTCTACCAATCGAGTGCCATATTTGATCGAACACTACTTCGTCAATACTATACTTCCCAAAAGTTTGGGAAAGTGAGACGTCATGTGCTAGCCGATCGGCTGGCCCGGTCGATCGGCTGGTGTGTCCGATCGGCTGGGCTGTTCGATCAGCCTAGCCGTTCGGCCAGCAAGTCTGACCTGGTCGACCTTTCGTCTAACACTTGGTCGTCTGGTTACTTGTCATTATATCGAGGTAGTTTGATAGCGAGTTGAACTATGATACCTTTGTTCTTACTTGTTTCTCCAGTTCGGACAGGAATCACCCAAATCCGTCCGTTGAGCGGTTCGGAACGTCGGCTTAGAGTTTAACC
This sequence comes from Helianthus annuus, assembly GCF_002127325.2. NCBI lineage: Eukaryota > Viridiplantae > Streptophyta > Magnoliopsida > Asterales > Asteraceae > Helianthus > Helianthus annuus. The sequence goes on from NC_035443.2 coordinate 29,318,881, forward strand.
CGAAATCGATGAACCTTGTTCATAGAACCCGAATCTTGAACCTTTTAACTGTTTGAATGATTAGTTAGCCGGTTCAAGCTCCGTTTCTATTGATTTGAAGGCATTGAGTGTAAAAGAGTTGAAAGAAAGTTGGAATTCCTTCTTTCAATCCTTCACAACTTGTGGATGTTTAGATCTTTGATAGATCTTAACTTGTTCATGTGGAAATCGGTTAGATCGAAGCTAATCATAGTGGAATGAGGCCAAAACATGATGTTCTTCAAGAACACCATGATGACATCACCCAAGAACACTTAGATCTTGGTGATTTCACGGTTAGAATCCAAGTTTTGAAAGATAGAAAGGTGTAGAATCAAGTAATGATAAAAAATGTACAAGAATTAGAGTAAAAACTTACCGGGATTGAGAGAAATCTGAGAAAAGGTGAAGAAGATAGCTGGTTCGGTCAGAGCTTTCCAAAAATGGAAAGTATGACAATGACAGCCCTATTTATAGGCTCCAAAAGAGGAAAGTGGCAGCCGATCGGCCAGGAACTCCGATCGAGTGGGCTGCTCGATCGGCTGGCAAGATGCTAGCCGATCGGCTGGCCTGTCCGATCCGGATGCTTCCTGTTCGATCTGCGACCCACTTCGAGTATTTTGCGACGATTTTCGACGTTTCGATTTCGATGGACGATGATACGAATACGATAGGGTTCCTAGTCAAATTACTTTTAATCCCAACCACTATATCTAACATACAATCTTCTATAAGTCACGTTTCGGTGTCGGTTTCGATTGAGTTCGATTGCTTTTCGAGTTTCGATTCGATTTTTGATTGATTTGCTTGAATACCACACCAAACATAAAGTAAACACGCACAAGTAACACATAAGGCACACACACATACGTATAACAATACCAAAATTCGCATAATTGAAGTCTCGAGTTCGATGATTGTTAGATCAGTTTGATTACTGATTAGTTAACTTTATCGCATTGTTACTTCCTACTATTCACAGTCGTAGATCGGTTCGCGTTAAAACACATTCGATTACTTCGATTCTTGTTGATTACAACACTTACTCCACATAATACAACTAAAACATAAAATCGACTATCTACAGTCAAAGAAAGTCAAAGTTGACTTGGACTTTGACTTTGACTTTGACATTCGAAAACACGGGGTGTTACAGTTGTTAAGATCGATGATATTGTTGAAGGGGACGGTGATGCTGCTGCTAAAGATTGCGCTTGAACCATTTAGTAACTTCTGCTGTTAGCGGGCCAGTTGGGCTCTTAGATCATGGTTTTCTTTTTGTAATTCGATTAGTAGTTTCGCCTGATCGGTTTCTGCATTGGGTATATTTGTAATTTCCTCATTCGCCCCGTATGCCTAGAAATTACGGTAATAAAACAAACGGGTCAAGAATCAGATGATCAACTGTAATAAAACAAACGTGTCGTAGAAGATACTGTTTGGAGTTAATCGAATGATATGCGGTAATGATAAACGTACGCAAGCTCACAATACTCGGCTGAGAATTAGGAATACCAGGATCAAAAGAAAAGCTCCAAATCCAAAACCCCCTTCACCCTCATGACCAGATCCACTTTGGTACTGATATGAATTCGCCGAAGTATCTTGGGTACAAAAGAACGAAGAAAAAAGGTATATGACCAGTATCAATTAAATAGGAATCATGACTATGTTTTGTACCATAGGACTGAAGATTATTAGTGAAAGAACATTCACTATTACAAATAGAACAATAGGTGATGGACCAGTAATTTCCATTTTCGCTCTACATGTGGCTTGACTGATTAAACCTCTTTTCACTAACAAAGTGATAATACTTAATTGCAGTTAATTTCGGATGATTTATACCTGTTGCACGCCTGTATGGGTCAATGACCGATGATTATTCCCTAGCGTGTGATTATCTATTACACCTTCATTTTTAATGAACTTCATACAAAGACGAAGATACTGTGTTTGAAAATTTGATGATAACTCTTTCTGTATGTAAAATCTAATATTTATAGAATTATACTATTTTTTAAGTTGAAAAGTTGTTTTATTTACAATATTAGTAGTGACGACGCAACTGTTTATATAAATGTGGACAAAAAAAGCCATCATGATTTGCAATATTGTATAATATGTATTCACATGTTATATTACATAATCTGGTGAGTCAATTGGATAACAGACAATTGGGAAAAGGTTTAATAAGAGCACAATTGTATGTTGGATATCGAGATTATTGCTGCTGTTTCTATCTCGTATTTTTATGTTTATCTCTTATTTTTAGCTTCTGTTTGTTTGTATTTAGTTTGATTTTCGGTACCGTCGATGTGGGATGACTTTTCTTTTCCTGAGTTTACTAAATGGATGAAAAGAAAAGAAAAGTTTAAAATAGACCAGAAAGAAAAAGAAAAGAAAAAACATAATTTCATTTCCTGTTATTATTTTTAACGGCCAGCAAACGCATTTTATTAGATAAGAACTAGATTAACACTGTTAACCCCAGTCACCAAAGCTTACAACAGAAAGAAAAGAAACATACAGAGGAACAAAAAGTTCCCAGCCACACCAAAACTAGAGTCTCATACAATTTGCACTAAACCCACACCATTGTTCCCATGTTAGCGCCACCATTCTTGCTCGGTTCTTAAACCATAAGAAACTTATCGCCTTGATTTCCTCGATCACCCTCCCGATCCTCGGCTGCTTCTGATTAAAAACAAGTTCGTTACGAGCCAGCCATGTACACCAAACAACTGCTTGCATGACCAAATATATCGCTTTTTTCCACCTGTCTAATCCTCGAACATTTCTATGAAAATATACCAGGTTACTCCTTTCTAATAAGAACATGGAACTTATCTTAACCCATCTGCTAACCTCGTCCGACAGTTTCTGCGTAAACAGACATGCGATAAAAAGATGCTCGATTGTCATATCTCCAAACTATAGTACGATCCACTAATATGTCATCACTCATCACCTACTATGATGGATTATGTGGAATATTTTATACAACTTGCAACTTTTTGACAACCTTTTCTTGGTCAAAATGAGATAATGGACTTGTAACAAATTCGACTTTTCCTCTGCTTTGTTTAAGGAGGTAGTGTTTGGTCTATGGGGACATCTACTTTTCTTCCTTGCATATTTATTAATCAATTATTCTAGATCTCTATATTGTTTAAAATATATTCAGTGATAATCCTAGAGAAAAATGAAACTATTTGTGGACCATATCATACAAAACTAAAAGCATTTGAATTAAGTTTTACTAAGACACGATTAATACATATTTAGTCTTAAATTTGTAATCACATAAATATATACTGTCACTTTCATACGGATTATCGCTCAACAGCCTTCTATATGCGGCTTTATTCACTAGCTGCTTTGTTGAAAACCGAATGGTTTCAGTTGAGAGCAATGTTGTAGAAGGCGTTAGGCGTTAGTCGGGCGGTGAGTAGGGTTGTTCATTTTTATCCAAAACCCGAAACCCGACCCGAATTCAAAGCCACCCGAACCCGAATTAGCGAATACTCGAAAAACCCGAACCCGAGAAACCCGAACCCGACCAACCCGAACTTTAAATGGTTCGGTTATCGGGTCACTTTTTCCAGGCCAAAAACCCGAACAACCCGACCCGAAAAACACGAAACCCGAAAAAAATCCCAAACATTTATTGTTTTTTTTCTTATAAAAGTGTTTAGATTTAGCGTCTTTAATAGATGGAACACTAAGTTTTGGGGCTTTTAAATATTATAATACCATATTGTCAACTAATCTTTGAACTTTGATGATATTTTCAAAGTAACAATATGAATTTTGATGATATTTTGTAAAAAAAAACATTTAATTTCATTTTACATCTAAACCCGAAAACCGAATAACCCGACCCGAACTAACCCGACCCGAACTAACCCGAACCCGAATAACCCAAACTCGACTAATCTGAACTTTAAAATGGGTTGGTTATCGGGTTAATTTTTCTCAGAGAAAAACCCGAACAACCCGACCCGAAAAACCCGAAACCCGAAGAAAAAACCCGATGAACACCCCTAGCGGTGAGGTATAGCCTAGGGATTAATCGGGATTAATCGGGATTAGTCGGGATTAATCGGAATGGGATTTTTGTATGTATTTTTTCAAAATTATATATATATACCCAATAATATAAAAATAATACTTCAAAATTCACATAAATACTTCAAGTTTCAGATAGTATGGTTCGATTTTAACCGATTTTTACCAATTTTGACCGCCTAGGACCGATTTTGACCGACTAATATTGTCCGATTAATCCGATTTTTGACCGCCTAGGACCGATTTTGACCGCCTAGGACCGATTTTGACCGATTTTTTACCATGACCGATTAATTGACCGCCTAGCTCAAAATTAGGCAGTAAGTGACCGCCTAGCGCCTAGGCGCCGATTAATCGGCCGCCTAGGCCGATTTCTGCAACAGTGGTTGAGAGGATAAGACACAGTTTATCAACATACAACCAGAAGCAGAATGGGTAAAGAAAGACAGCCTGCCTCCTGCAAACTGTAACCCGCAATTCTATGATCAAGATTAGATGTGGCAATTTCAACCTTTTTTTTCCGTAAACATGTTGGTTTGGGTTATATTTTATATTTGGTATGTTGCCCAAACAGAACTTAAGTACTTGAATGTTTGCTTGTGAGCAAGTTAGATATCGTCCAAACACGCCTCTTTTGCTTAAAGGGATTACTTTAAAGATTCAAGGGGGCCAAAAGATTGGTGTTGTTGGTAGAACAGGTGGAGGAAAATCAACTTTGATACAGGTTATGTTTAGGCTGGCGGAGCCCGCTGGAGGAAGTATTATGATTGATGGTATTGACATCTCAACGCTTGGGCTTCAGGATCTTAGGTCCCGATTTGACATCATTCCCCAAGAACCAGTCCTTTTTGAAGGTATTGTCATTGGTCAACATTCTGATGATGAGATATGGAAGGTATATATAAGTTTTCTTATACTCCATTCGGTTAGTAACCTAAGTTGCAACTATAACATATGTACAAACTTGGACACAAAGTCTTGGTTGTAGCTAATCTATCTAACCTAACGGATGTAACTCAATCACAATTGGGTTAATGTAAATATAAATTTAGCCCCACGTCGCATCGCGGCAGGTTACTCTTCTAGTTGCCTTTTAAAACTCAAATATTGTTTGAATGAATCCTATATCAATTGCTTTAGCAGGAGGTAACCCTATAATCTTTTAATGTGGAGGTTATGTGTTGGAGTCTCACTTGATACAATTTATTTTAAGTGGGCAAGGATTTTACTACAGTAGGCTTTCGGGCGGTGAGTTTCCCCTGAAATGGCATGAACGGGCCTAGTCACCAGCGTTGTCTACGTACATAGGGCGTGGGTCAGGGGCCGAGCTAGTGTATTAGAAGGGGTAGCACGGGCTACCCCTCAACCCCGTTTCCGTACCGTTTTCGTAGGGTAGAAAAAGTAAAAATTTCTAGTTTTATACAATAAAGGATACCTCTGATCTCAAAAAAAAAAAAAAAAATTGAGATACCCCTAAATTTTTGGGTTAACTCCGTCACTTGGCTGTGGGTGGCCTTTCGCTAATAGGTTTGTCTAGGTGGCTAGGCTTGTATAGTATTTATTGGCCGTTCAAAAAGAAAAAAAAAAAACCTCAAATTTGGTTTTCAGATTTCAATTTTGAGATTTTACAAAAAAAAAAAAAAAAAAAAAAAAAAAAAAAACACAAAATCTCCCCTTAATTAAAAGATTTCTTCAATCAGAGAACAACTCATGTTTAAGCAAAGCTTTTAACTGGAATAACAAAAATGACCAAAGAATTGTTATACGTTTTATCATTAAAACACAGAACTGATGCAATTTTTTAAGAAGAAATGTACGAGGGAAAACAAGAAGAAAAGAAAATATTAATTCAGTCAGTATGAAATGGATTTTGCATTTAACCATAACGTGTGTACTGGATTTCTAAAAGATTAATATAATATCTTAAGAAGGTTTACCTTTTCCTCTTTGCCCAAAAATACAGAAAACGCGTTATGGGACCTTCATATTCACGATATACTACCCATCATACTCTAAACTTGAAGTCAGTTTACGCGAACTAATTAAGATTATTAAATTACAAAATCTTTATTTAAGATTACGTTTTTTAACGATATACTTTTTGAAAGGTGTGAATTATTCACGAATGTCGGGAGATCTAGCATACCTTGTCTTAACCGGATCCGCGCCAGAGAGCCCACTCGCACAATATATCTCCAATTTAAACCACTCAATGAGAAATCTCTATCACTCAGACTCGAACTTGAGGCCTAGAGTGGAAAACTCACACGACCCACCATAGATGGAACTTAAATACATGTGGCCACCACTAAAGCACTAATGATTGTTTTTTTTTTTATCGAAAAGCTAACATACTAGTACCTAACAAAGTACAAGTAATACGGTAAGTAGAAGGTTAACTAGATGTAAAAGATTATCACTAAAACACAGAATCGAGTATTAATGACAGAACCGAGTATTAACTAGATGTAAGACTCCACCGCGTTGCGGCCGGGGCTTATAAATTCAGCCGGCATGGGTTAGTTAACAATTAAAGGGTTGTTTGTTTACCTCTTGATGAGGCTCTGAATGGTTCAGACCTCTTACTGGTTCAGCACTTAATGATTTAGACTGTTTGTTTCGCGATTAAATGTCTGAATGGTTTAGACATTTGCGTCTGAATGGTTCAGACATTTGCATCTGAATGGCTAAGCATTATAGTGAGTCTCAATGGTTAAGACCACTAATCTGAATTGGTTAGACATTTACTTCTAAATGGATAAGCATTATACTGACTATTAATGGCTCAGACCTCAGACCTCTTACTGGTTCAGCACTTAATAGTTGAGACATCTTACTGATTCAACACTTAACCATTCAGAAGTTGTCAAACAGCCCTAAACATTATACATGAGCTCCATGTTACGGCCGGTGTACTCGGTACCGGTACCCACTTTTCTCGTTTTTCAGTACCGGTACCGAGGGTACCGGTACCGAGGGGTACCGTGCTCATCCCTACCAAACAATGTTACCAATTAATAGTATATAAATAAATACTATAGTACATGGTTTTATCATAAACTAATGTCCAACTTTATAAGCTAAAAATACAAATTTTAATGCCTAACAATGTTACAAATTAATAGTTTATAAATCACAACAAACAAATAAGATGAAGGTACGTGTAACATGAACAAAATAATTTACATTGACATTTATCACAAAAATCAAGTTGCTCTTATGATGAAGATTGTGAAGTTATATTGGCTGATTTAAAAGAAAATTCAGAGCTGTCCTAACAAAAATCGACCTAAGGGTATCTTAGTATTTGTTAAGGGATATCCTAAGAGTTCGTTTGGTTCCTAGAATAATTTGTAAGAGAATTAGAATTGAAAATGAAATTGGAATTTAGATGGAATACATTAAAAATTGAAAATGAAATTGGAATTTAGATGGAATACATTAAAAATTGATAAGGTGTTTGGATGGTAAATTCGTTAATGGAATTAGAATGTAAAAAATCTAAGGGGAAAGCTACTATACAAATAAAGTTAACGTACTAAACGTATGAATAGCATGAAAAAGCATTTTTGTAATTATCTCTTTGTAGGGTAATTATCAAAATTACTCTATAAATGATACTATATAGTAATTTTGATCTTGTAGACTAATTTTGTAAAATGTTCTTGTAGAGTAATTTTGATCTTGCAGAGTAATTTTATAAAATGTTCTTTTAGAGTAATTTTGATCTTGTAGGGTAATTATCAAAATTACATTAACTTGTTCGTTGGTTTGGATTACAGTTTTTGGATCTCATGTGATAAAATGGAACCCAAGAACTCATTTTGATAAAAGAATCTAATGGAACAAACAAATGAAAAAGAATTCATTAGATTAAAAAAAGTCATCCGATTTTGATAGGAAATGGGTAGGGAAAAATGTCAACAGTTGATAGTAATCCGGAAATGTTGGTGTATGAAAAAAAAAAAAAAATAACATAATCATGAATTGATGGAAATAAAAACATTGGAACGGTGATCCTGTGTAGAAGAATTAGGAAGAAAGAGACAAGGAGTTTTTGTTAATTAGCTAACATTCCAATGGAATGTTGAGAGTTTCTTCCATTAGAGTATCCGAAGGGGGGCGCCATCACAAGGCAAAATAGGGCAAAACGCCCCATAGCGCCGCCGCACACCACTACGGCCGCGGCTATGCGGTAATTTCTTTTACCTCCAGCAATGTATATCACGGCATGACTACTTTTTCCCCACTCACACATATATATGCATACATATATATATAAAGCCTCATACATATATAAACCCACTACACACTCAAGTTATATAAAGCCCCTCTCTTACACAATCCGCCACTTGTCACATAACGCTTCACAAGGGGTTTTATGACTACACATGGTCTGAATGTGAAGGATTGTTAAAATCCAATAAATGAAGAAATTAGCATGAATGTGTTTCAAGATCCATGAAATAGAATAGAGAAGAAGAATAACATTTAGCATGAATGTGTTTCAAGATCCATGAAATAGATTTCTCATCGAGAAATATACAATATCAATAGATATACTGACGGGGATCAGGGCAACATGCCTAATGTGAGGGTCTAATTCCTTATTTTTCTCATATGTCTTCTTTTGAAGATCATAATCTGCAAGGGTATGTACTACTTGCAAGTTTCCTTTACCTATAGCATTGAAACATGTAGAGATGAAACGTACATAAACGTAATCAGAAGGATGCCTAATTCTAGAGTGCCATAGCTCACGAGAAGAGCATTTAGTATTACAAAATGGCCTAGTGAGGTTTATATTGGGTTAATCCTTGTTTAAGCCCAAAAGAGGTTTATTTGGGTCAAAGCCCAATTCGGAAGAAACAACAAGCAGGGGCAATTATTTTTTGAAGGCCACAAACTGATATTTGTGGTGATAAGTATAAATTAATTAGTATAAAATTCATATTTGTTTTTTATTCCTAAGTTTATAAAGTCGTGTATTACATGGATTGAATATTGACCCGTTTTAAATAATGCACATATATAATTTATAAACCGAACATAAACGATTACAAGGTAGAATTTATAAATGATATAAATTCAATCTATTTGTAAAATGAACTTAAATGAAGCATTTTTTTATAAAAATAAACGAAATAATCAAACTAAGAATCAATTTAAAATAAAAACCTAATAGATAGGAAATTAGTTAGAAAATAAAGAATATAATATTCTAAAGTTAATCCCGAAGCTAGTTCAAAACAATGAAAATATTAATTATTTATAAAAATACTTATTTTTGAAATAATAATTGTTTGATAGAGGATAAGATGTTGCTATGTCGCATTAATTGAGATTCTTTATTAGAATTTAGATTTGTTTAGGACTTAAAACAACTTTGCTTGTAATCCATGTTGTTAATGTAAATAGATAGAAAGGGTTGATGTAATGTTACATGTAAATTTTGAGTTTTAATAAAAAGCTGCAGAGTCCCTAAAATTCTTGTGTTCGTGTTTGTGATTTTGATTCAAACGACTGTTTGTTCCGGTAATCGTGATTTTTCGGAAGGAATCTTCGGTTACTTTTCCATGCTCAATTTTCCATCAAACTCCATTGTTCTGTTCCGGTAATCGTGATTTTCCGAAAGGAATCTTCGATGTCCCATGTACACGGTTTTTCTGCAATTACTTAACCATATCGAACTTGTGTCATCTTCTTAAATAGGACAAGCTAGTCTACCTTTCGTATTATATCCTGACAAATTACCATATCTTGGAAAATCACTGATGGTGCAAAATATCATGGCACACAAATGAAAATATTCTTTCTTATAAGAATCATACATGTTAACACCTGGGCTCCATAGAGTTTTAAGGTCATCTATAAATGGAGACAAATAAACATCAATGTCATTACCAGGTTGTTTCGGACCTTGAATCAACAACGACATCATTATGTATTTTTTCATGCATAATAGATGCAAAGAAGAACCGCCCACGTACTATGACGACTACTCATGTTTCCAAAAGGGTTGATCCTGTCCAAGCTAAGTCCAAACCGTATGTTTCTGATCTCGTTACCAAATTCAGGAAGCATATAATCAATAGTTCTCCACTAAGGTGAATTCGCCACATGTCTTAATTTCCCATCATTTATACGATCATCTGAATGCCAACGCAACAATTTGATTCTTTCTCATTTTCAAATAATCGTTTCAGTCTCGGTATAATAGGAAGATACCACAACACTTTAGCTGGTGGTCCATTTTTCATCACATCATCGTCAGCTTCATCTGTTTCGCTTTTACGCTTATACCTTGACGCGCCACAGTTAAAACACATATGATCATTTTTGAACTCCTTTCTATACAACAAACAATCATTTTGACATGCATGTATTCCTTCAACTTCTAATCCTATCGGGCACATCATTTTTTTGCTTGGTATAACGAAAGTGGTAACTCATTGCCTTCTGGAAGCATGTCATTTAATAACACTAATAGATATGTGAAACTCTTATTACTCCATCCGTGTGTTGACTTTAAGGTAGACAATCTCAAAACAGCACGAAGTTTTGAATATTTCTTATAAACAACATATAATGGTTTTTCCTCATCTTCAAGTAATTTTCTTAATTTTTCTTGCTCGTCATCACCAATATTAGTTTCTAAATCATTGTACATGTCATTAAAATTGTCATTGTCATCATTTAAAGTGGCATTTTCGTGATCAATATATTCTTCGTTATTATCCTCTTTATCCTTGTCTATATTGAAAGACGATGTACAACGGTTAGCAAGCGATTCCCCATGCTTTGACCAAAAAGTATATCCAGGCATAAAACCATATCTGAATCAATGAAAGTTTATTTCTTTAATGTCATTTTTTTGAAAATTTGTAGATGATGCACATGGATAAGATATCAATCGATCTCCGATGTTCACTCGATGAGCTTCGACGGCCTTAAGAAAATTTTGAATACCCATAATATATACTGCATCTGTACGACTGATGTGCTAAAACTGGTCTAAACAAATTAACTAAATTAAACCCTAAATTAGACACGCTAAGCTAGATAATCAGTACGACCATTCTCGGGAAGACACCTATGGAACTCTAAAAGGCTGTTAAGACTACCGGTTTATTAGACTCCCCTACGGTTATCTAATTGTCTAGAAAAGTGCCCTAATATGACTAACTACCTCACAGTTGAAAGTCTAAGGAAACTAAGGAACCTGATTTAACTCGGTGAGCAAATAATGAAAGGTAAACTAAGATGATCTTCTTACGAAGTATCTAACCTAGCAATCTAACACTAAAGACGGACCAACAATCTATCACCTTATGGATATTAAGATTGGTAGAATATTAAACCCTATTAAAAACCTCAATCACAGTTCCTATGAAAATCCTGCAAAATTAACCGTAAACTAGTCATTAACACATAGTCCATGACCTAACTAGCATTCATACATGGAAGACATCCACAAAAACGTAAGTGAAACACGTAATCAGATTTAAACAAGATTTAATACGCATAAACATTAAATCAAGAATCCAAAGTATGCTACTTTTAAAGAATAATCCATAAAACACATTAACACCTAATAAAAAACCATACTTTAATCAAAAGTTCATCACTACCTAAATAGTTTAAGAAATTTAGCCAAGCAACATGGTCTTAAAAATAGCAAAACAAAGTCTAAAAACTGAATTCATCGACATAGAACAAGAAAACTAGAAAACAAGAAGAATCGGTAAGCAAAACCCATTAATTCCTTGATCTCTAAGCTTTCCACTTGACTCCAATGATTTTGGAACTTCAATCCTTGCAAAACATTCTCTAAATTTTGTCCAGAATCTTTCTGATGCGTTCCAAGTCGATTAGGGTTTGACTTCTAATCGTAATAATATATAAATAACTTCATTAAAAGGCCCAAACCCAATACATAATCTGCTGGGCTGGAGGACTTTAACGGCCCGCGGTGGCCTAAGCATATCCTGTCGCGGCCCATGGCGTTTCAAATCAGTCAACTCGGTCAAAGACCTGCTTTGCGGTACGCGAAAATGAACCAACCTATCGCGACGCGCGATGGGTATAAACATTGATTTTTTAAATTTTTTTCTCCATTTTTGGATAACTCGTCATGTCTCGGCACTTGGACTTATCACATTTTAGCTCGTTTTCCTCCTATTTTCAGCTATTTTATCCATCCAATACCTGCGAAACATAAACAACTCAAATGTACGACTATTCTAACCAAAACAACACAAAATCTAACGAAAACCTGTACAAACTATACAAGATAAATAAAGTACTTTCAATGAAGCAAGCTCATTGTTTATGACCTTTCTCAAAACCGCTAATACGCAATTCTAAATCTAAACCCGTGGGCATGGGAGATTCATGAGGTCGGACAATCTACACATTTGAGAATCCAAATTTTAAAACGAAAGTAGCATTTTCTTTTTACAAACCACATCTTTCGTCGCAAATTAATACTTTTCTCAATTTCATCTCGACATTCACAAGCTTGATTCTCCATTCCCGACAAACCCGATCTATGCGGTTCGATAAACTCAACGATTTGCTCAAACAACTATATACATGTCACACCCTGACTTTTGCGAAAGCGTGATTATGGTGTAACTTTCTTAATACCATAGCAATCAATCATAACAACACTATATGATAAAATCAGTAGATGTTCATCCATAAATTTTAGTTTGGAAAATACCACAACATATTTATCTGAAACGTAGACTCGAAATTTAAATTACAAACCACAACATGCTAAAATGAGTTCACGAAGACTCGACAAAAGACCTTAAATAAAACCGAGCTTAGAGACATGTATCTCGTCTAGGATTAAGATACACATCCTAAACCCATTGACTCCGGATGACATCTCTTTATTCATAATGCTGCTTGGAACATGCAAACACCCGCCAAATCCACTTAATTCCTTGAAATACATGTAGTTTGAAAACATCAACAAAAGTTGAACGAGTTCATGTGTTAGGTATGTATATGAATAACCTTTAAAGTATATCTGTATGTAAAATCCTGGTATGAAAGCAACAAGGAAAAATAGATCACCAATGGTTTGCAAGGCCAATGGTATGTGTGAAATGATGCAGGAAAACTCAAACCTAGCGGATTTGTCTCCTGGAATAAGACATAGTCACCACATGGGCCACCCTGGTCCGCATGGGTGTGGGCTCGCTACACCCAAATAGATCTATCACTCATGTCCCTCGGTCCTACAACGAGGATTAATGGCCTTAAGTGTCATACCCACCACTCACATGATCAAGTAGTACCCTTCCTTAGCTAACCATACCACATAAAATGTTCGTAAATAGTTTGTAACAAGTATTTCACCCCCGAAGTTATAAAACAGAAAACAGTTAAAAGAAAAGGGGGGGGGGTCATGAACTCACTGTCTTGCGTCTTCGGTACTCGTAACTCAAATCTCTTCAGCAAACACGACTACCTACAATGTACTATGGCCTATTAGACGAACGGGCCGTGCCTTGCCTTAGAATTAACATTTCTGAGTTACGTTTCTTTTATGCCTTCAATATTATTCCAAGTTATAATTACTTGTTAAAATAATAATTATTTCAACTTAAATTATACTTGTTACTTTTTTGGATAATCGCTAAACAATATTTTGTAACAATACTTCTCAAGTTTTTATATTTATATTTCCTTACTAAGGATGGGGGTATCTCATACATGTGTATTCGTATGCTTGTATTTGTTAAGTATTCTTATACTAAATTTTGCGTTAAACTTTCCAGAATATTATTTCTAATAAAGTCTACTAATATATATATATAGGTAGAGGATCCTGTAAAAAGTGGGACTTTTGTAAGAAGTGTAAGAAATAATCTTGGAATGACAAGTGTCACTCTTCTTAATTAATTCAAAAGGGTACATTAGTAATTTACCTTTTCTTATCAATTAATTGTGTGTAACTGTTTTGGAGTTAATTTAGGAGATTATATCATCAGAATCAATCATTAACTAGTATTATATCATCTTCGTTCATTAATTCAGGTTCAAAAGTATTTTTTTTCTCTGCAATTTTGGAGCAATTTTTCATTATGAAAATCACAAATGGAAGAAAGCGATACAGGTTCATGTGTGGTGTTTTATTGCATAAAACAATTGTTTGTATGGTGTCGTTTATATACAGATTGCGTTGAGGAAAAATATACAATAAAACTTACTGTGTTTTCATGGATTTCATCTATATTTTTTTTCATGAAAAAACATGAGTTATTTGATAAAGTTTGTTTTATATAATGTTTGGTATGAAACGGGTTCTATTAAGTTGTATGGTGTTATATTCATAGAAGGTTGCTTGGGATTCCAGATAAAACACCATGACTTGAATCATGGCGTGGTGTTTTATTTGGAGACATTGTTCATTGCGTGGTGTTTTAAACATCTGGAGACAAAACACCACGTCATGAACAATGTCTCCAGATAAAACACCACGCCATGAATAATGTCTCCAGATAAAACACCACACCATGAACAATGTCTACAGATAAAATACCACGCTATGAACAATGTCTCCAGATGTTTTAAAACACCACGCCATGAATAGTGTCTCCAGATAAAACACCACACCATTAACAATGTCTCCAGATAAAACACCACACCATGAACAATGTCACCAGATAAAACACCACGCCATGAACAATGTCTCCAGATAAAACACCACGCCATGAACAATGTCTCCAGATAAAACACCACACCATGAACAATGTCTCCAGATAAAACACTACGCCATGAATCTGATTACAGTTCTTCTTAACGTAAAACACCACGCATTGAATCTTATATAAAATAAAGAGGCTTCCGATTTAGATCTTGGTAATTAATTCCTATAATTAAGGAAAAAGGAGTGAATGTAGGTGTTTTTGGTTGTGTAGAATACGGTTACCATATTTGAAACATTGAAAAAGACACTATTGCCCTTCAATTTTACATAAGGTCCCTCTAATTAAAACACAATTTACATTTTTATACCCTATGGATCTCAACCATTAGATCAAATATCCAATGGTTTAAAACACTTCTTACCCTTCTTACATTTTAGACACTT
Organism: Helianthus annuus; assembly: GCF_002127325.2. Classification (NCBI taxonomy): domain Eukaryota; kingdom Viridiplantae; phylum Streptophyta; class Magnoliopsida; order Asterales; family Asteraceae; genus Helianthus; species Helianthus annuus. Next base: position 29,334,080 of record NC_035443.2, read on the forward strand.
TTTACCATATCCCTACCCTATATATATATATATATATATATATATGTGTTTTCCAAAATATATATATTTAAGAGTTATTGCTTAGGAAAATTATTTATAATTTTCCCCCTTTCGGCAAAAATATGTGTAGTTCCAAAATAATATATTTTCAAGTCTAACTTTAGAAAATATATATATATATAGACTTATTTTGTCCAATAAAATGTATTTCAAGAAAATATATATATTTTCCCAAAAATTATACATCTTCTAAAAATTCCAAGAAAATATATTTTATTTTTTTACTTCCCAAAAATAATATATTTTCTTATTGTCAAAAATATGATGTAACTTGGTAATATTTACAAAAATCATATTTTCATTTCTTGTGTCCAAAATATTATTTACCAAAAATATGTTTATAAATGTATTTTCCGGAATACTTTGTAAGTTTCATTCTTGCGTTCGGTTTCATAATATTATGTGTATAACTCGTATATTTATTCCTTGAGATATTTGGTAATATTTTGGATTGTAATTTCTTGGTATTTTGTTAACTTATATTACTTTAACCCAAAAATAATATAACTAATACACAAAGTATACAAATATTCACACACATCATGTCTTTAATGTAAATATATATTCTAAATATATATTTACCCATTTTTATTTATAAAAAGCCAACCTCCAATACTTGTATTTTTTTATAACAAGAATTATGGCAAGGTTTATATGGAACTTATGGTTAAAAATGTACTTGTAAATACTTGTTTGAAAATATTTTTCTAAGTGTTTATATTTTTAGAAAATTTTGCCATAGTTTCCCCTAAAAATGGAGGTGTCCATGCTATCAAAGCATATCATTTTCTTTTTTTAAAATCATCACAAACAATCAACAATCAACCCTAAGCAACTTACACTTACCAATTTTCCATAGTCATGATTTATATAACAACATGAACTTGAATTTTCATAAAAACTTGTAGTAACTTGGTAGTGTGTTTAGTATGGTTAGTTACCCTTTAAAATGTATTTAATTCCTTAAAAACTCCATTTTTAAAGAAGTTGGGTGTTTACAACTTCTAAACACATTTTTTCTAAAAATGCTTCTTTATGTAATCTTTTTGTTACACAAGTGTTTCTACACTTGTTTAACCCTTAGAAATAGTGTTTGTTTATGTAGGAACCAAGTCTACGTAAATCTTGTTATTTAACTTAGTTTCTTGAGAAAACTATTTTGGAATTTATCCACTTACAAGACTTGTATTTTGTTTAAATCATCATCACTTGTGAGAACAAATTTTATTATTCAAGTTCATGTATACAAAGTATGATCATCTTGGTCTTTCACAAGATCATCATCTTAACTTACTAGATCATGTGTTTAATCAGATTATAGTAGGTTTCATATGATGTCTAACATCATAAACACAAATAATCAATTATCAAGAAGCAAAACAACACTAAACAATATTTATTCTTATGTTAATAAGTTTATGTTAAAGGTTTAAGTTCTTGTTCATTAATGTTCTTGTGATTAACATCTTACATCATCTTTTAACCAACTAAATAAGAAGTAACAAAGGATCATAAGGGCCTTACTACTAGCACACGGCTAGGGATGAACTCTTGAAGATGAAGATGATAAATGTGATGGGTAATAACAAATGAAAGAGGTCCTTGAAGTTCCAAAGCCACCAAACTTCTTTAGACACCTTCAAGTACCTTGTGTACACCTTAAAATGGATGATGGAAACTTGACAATGGTGGTGGTGTGGGCGGTGGCTCACGGCCGTAAAGGAGGAGAAAGAGGGAGAGAGATGGATGTGAAGTATGATGAAGATGAATGTGCTTATGGTCTTGTGGTTAACTTAAATAATTCTCCAACATCTTATTATCCATAGGTTAATGTGTTCTCTAAGTAGAAAGCAAATCACTTAACAAATCAAATAAGATTATTTAGGATCAAGGGTGGGCCACACCCTTGTGAACGTCCACCATGGGGGTGGGGGTATAGGGTTGGGTTGTAATGGTAAGTTAGAAGATTTAGTTAGATTCTAAAGGCCTTAATTAGGTGTTATGTGTATTATGTGTTATATAGTGTGTTAGGGTGTTCGGGGATCATAACTAGCTCAGAAACATTAAAACAATGCTTCTATTATAATTTTGGTGTTTCGGGTAGTGTCCGGTTGTGACACTTTTAATTCCCGACACTTAGGAAAGCATTCAGGACCATTTAGTCATATTTTTGCATGTTACTAGCTTGTTAAAAAGCTGATTTTTGCTGATTTATGCTGAATTCAGCACTTTATGTGGGTTTTAGGCACTTTTCGGCACTTAAACTATCACTTAGGAATGCAGTTTGTTGGACCGAGTTCCGACCCTGAATAGTCAGTAGAGAACGTTCATCTTCACGTACGAAGGTGGAATCAACGTAAATGAAGTAACAACAGCTTTCCTATTCAATTCCTTTCCTTTTATTGCTTTTTGATTATGATTTGACAGAGTTTTGGTAACAAAAGCATGCAACAGTTCCGCTTCAACATACACAAGTTAGTTACTAGGTTTCGCTTATGAGACCTATATATACCCATGAGATTTCGCTTGAATGACATGACGAATAAGCGAAACCATCTCAATTACCTAATAAGCGAAACCCTAAGATGACACATAAGCGGAACCTTCTATGAATGTACATACAAGCGAAACTACTATAATATACATGAATTTTACTTTCTAGCTTCTAATTTGACCAATCTTGACCTAAGACGTAATGCAGACGTAGTCAACAGACATTTCATGCATCAACAGACTCCCCCTTGGATGTTGACGTAGTCTTCAGCTCCTGAGTCTTCAGTCTTGGTCTTTTCTCCAACTCTCTGTCTTCTCATCAAAAGCATTCTTCACATGTTTAAGATCACAAACTGTCTTCATCTTCAGACTCCCCCTAAACTGTTGATCCAGACTCCCCCTTTCACAGACTCCCCCTTTCAATATGTTAGAATCTGAGAAATCTGGTTCAAGCTTTGACAATTAGCTTCCATTGGGAATAATGAAGTCCATACCTGTTACTCAACCAATAACATTACAATTCTATCTTTTCAACAAATAAATCACAAACACAAATTCAATCAGCTTATAGAAATCCACTCAAGTATTCAGGTCCAAATTAATGACCCTGATTACTCAATTTATCTACCAAGTTCAATTTAATGACCTTGGTTGATCATTTGACGAATCTAACTGATTTTGTAACAACATTTTCACATTATCTGAAAACAATGTAACAAGCATCAACTTAATGAACTTGTTTTAACTTTGAAAACATCTCAATCTTTGACAAAGTAAGCTCTCCTCATTTTTCAGCTCAGAACTTTCCCGCATCTGCTTCAATCTTCTGAGAATCCAACAATCAACTCTCTACTTTGGTTTGTCAAAAATAAAGCAGAAATGTAAAATCTTTTTGGATTTTATAATGTGTTCTAAACTAAGAAATGAAATAACAGAAAACTTAAATTGTAGAAAAATAAAGAAATTGAACTATATACAAACTTATTTTTGGCGAGCGTGTCAGGGAATCATATCAGCTTTTTAGACAAAATACTAGTACCGTTAAGCTTAATTACATGCTCAGACTTAAACAATTCACCTCGATTGTCGATATACTGATCCATCTTAAATTCTCACACAGATTTCAATCTATTCAGGATACGATTTAGATGTTTTATGAACTTAGCTCAATTCATGTGTCCTACCTCTTGAATATACTCCCGTATCCAGAATCCCAATATTCAGTCTTACAGGTGAGTATACTACAATGATATCTGTACATAAATTAGGTATGGGAGGGCCGAGGGATCTCAGGTCGATACTTCCATATGCGCAGAGAGATATCAGCTTCGACTTTTCAGTATGTCCCCTTTAGAGGATCTTTTAGCTACAACAGCAGCGACTATCAATTTTATTGTTTCATCTGCATGCTGAGGGTTTATGCTATGTTTCAAGCATTTAGTGAAAGTATTAGCCAAGGACTAGGTCAGAACTTCCGTTCAGCAGAAGTCCCGGAATAATACCCCAGACATCATTGAGTATAAAAACCTAGTATATCAGAATACGAGACCTTTCAAACGAGATTTCAGGGGTTACCTATATATCCAAGTAGTGTTCCCCACGAATTTCACAAGTTTGAAGTTTTAGGTTTATATCCCGAATAAATCTACTAAATGTGTGAAAACCTATCGACAAATCATTAGTGAGACTGTTTAACTCATTTAGTCTTTACAAATCTTTAGCATACTGTAATTGTCTAGCCGATGTACTATCATTTTCCCTATATACACAAGCTCTTTTTCAATTTTATCATGTTTTTGTATTTTTGCATTTTTTACTATTTTTGTATTTTCTGAAAATATAGCTATTTACAACTATCTATACTCCCCCTAAATACCAAAACACGTAAAAAATCGACAAACCATTGCAGATTGTTTCTTGTCTCCATCCGCAACAGTACTCTCATCAACGCTCACAATTCCATCCAACACCGAAAGCAATTTCATACCATTAAGTTTTAACAAATATTAAAACCGATTTTTATCAAAAGCTTTGGTATGTAAATCAGCTCTTTGTTCGTCAGTGTGGATTTTCTCAATTCGTATCAACTTTTTCTCGAAGCAATCGCGAATAAAGTGATGACGAATCTCTATATGTTTAGTTTTAGCGTGATGTACTGGATTCTTAGTTATATTTATTGCGGCCTCATTATCAACAAACAGAGGTGTGTTAAGAAACTGCAAACCGTAGTCGCGCATCTGTTGCTGTATCCACAGGATCCGAGAGCAGCAACTGCTAGCAGAAACGTACTCTGCTTCACATGTAGATAACGCCACAGACGTTTTTTTCTTACACTGCCAGGTAACCAATCTAGGTCCAAAGAACTGGCATCCTGCAGTTGTTGATTTGGTATTGACTTTGCAGCTTCTGAAATCCGAATCAGAATACCCTTCGAGCGTAAAATCGCCTTTTCTAGGATACCACAACCCCAATGTGGGTGTGCCTTTCAAGTAACGTAATATCCTCTTGACAATGATCATGTGCGAAGCTCTCGGGTTAGATTGATATCTTGCTGCGAGGCACGTTGGGTACATGATATCAGGACGTGAAGCAGTTAGATACATCAAAGAACCTATCATGGAACGGTAGAACGTTTCATCAGCCCTGTCTCCAGTGAGATCTGGGTGAATCCTATGATTAGTCGCAAGTGGGGTAGCAGCAGGAGTAGAACTTGACATTCCAAATTTCTCTAGAATATCATGCACGTACTTCGTCTGATGAATGAAAATTCCCTCAGGAAGTTGTTCAACTTGTAATCCCAGAAAGAATTTCATCTCCCCCATTGATGACATTTTGAATTTTTGCTTCATCACCTGTTCGAAATCTTTGCACAATTTCTCATTTGTTGACCCAAAAATTATATCATCTACATAAATCTGAACGATCAGAAGATGCCCGTCGACCTCTTTAGTGAAGAGAGTGGCATCCACTTTCCCTCTGATAAAGCTATTAGCGAGTAGGTGTTGAGACAAAGTCTCGTACCAGGCTCTCGGTGCCTGATGTAGACCATACAACGCTTTGTCCAATAGGTAAACTTTGTTCTTGTGGATTGGGTCAGTAAAGCCCGGCGGCTGACAAACATAAACCTCCTCTTTGACCTTCCCATAAAAAACGCCGATTTTACATCCAGCTGATAAACCTTGAAGTTCTTCCAAGACGCAAATGCTAGGAAAATTCTGATTGCCTCTAGTCGTGCTACAGGAGCATAGACTTCTGTAAAATCAATCCCCTCCTGTTGACTAAAGCCCTAAACAACGAGTCGAGCTTTGTTCCTTACAACCACTCCTCTGTCGTCTCTCTTACACTTGAATACCCATTTTGTATTGATTTTCCTTTGACCATCCGGCAAATCCACTAACTTCCACACTCCTAACTTTTCAAACTGACTTAATTCTTCTTGCATTGCTATGACCCAAGAGTCTTCAGTAAGCGCCTCTTTGTAAGTTCTCGGTTCGACCTGCGAGATAAAACAACTTAATGAAAATTCAGTTTGTAAAGGTGCTACTGTAGAATAAAAACATGTAAGGCCCTGGTCTATTTGACGTCTTGTGCGAACGCCTGAATGCAATTCCCCTATGATCAACTCCTCTGGATGATAAGAAAGAGTTCGCGGCATCACTTCGCTCGGAACATCTACATTTCCCTCCAGATTAGTAACATTCCGTTCTGCATCTTGTTCACCAACTTGGTTTGTTTGACTTAAAAACTGGATCTGCTCCCCCTCAGAGTCTGAATCACCATGATCAAAAACTGGCATATTTTCAGCTTCTTGATTATCATTCACCTCCGACTGATTACCAGGAGCAACTTCATCATCATGTTCACCAGCATTGCTAGGACCTGCTTCATCATCATTTGTAGTTTCCCGAGGTCTTCTAGAATACTCTGCTGGGAACCTGAGCTGCGACTCATACTCTAGCAAAATATCCACCTCATCAAAGAAATCTTCATCATCCTCTGATTCTTCTCTCATGTCAAACGAATTCCAAAGTTTGTCATAATGATAACGCCATGAATCACTAGGATTCTGTGGTGGCATGGTATAACCTTGACATTCAACATTCGCTGCTTCAATAATCCGCTTCTCACTTGGAACGAAAACACGTCGCATTGGATTAGCATAACCAACAAATATTCCCTCAATGCACTTCGAACCAAACTTTCCATGAGGCTCTATAACTGTACAGGGTGACCCGAACGGTTCTAGATACTTCAAATTCGGTTTGCGGTTATTGATAAGCTCAAAGCATGTCTTATTTAACTTCTTTACAGTAAGAACCCTGTTGAGCGTATAGCATGCAGCAGAAACAACTTCAGCCCAAAAATTTATTGATAACTTTGAATCTGCAAGCATAATTCTAGCCGTCTCGATTAGCGTCCGGTTTTTGCGTTCTGCAACTCCATTCTGCTGAGGAGTGTATGGAGCACTAAACTCATGCAGTATACCTCTTTCATCACAAAATTCTTCCATCTTACTGTTTTTGAATTCAGTACCATTATCACTTCTAATACTACTGATAGATGTTTGGTACAGATTCTCAATTCTTTTAAATAACGCCATTAAAGTGTCAAACGTTTCGTCTTTCATTTTAAAAAATGAAACCCACGAAAATCTGGAATAATCATCAGTTACGACCAAACAGTAGTAATCTCCTGTAATACTCTTGACATTCACAGGACCAAACAAATCCATGTGAAGTCTTTCCAATGGTCTTGACACTGAATTGACTTGCTTTGTAGGGTGTGACCTTTTCTTCTGTTTGCCTTTGACACAACTTATGCACTCCCCTTCCAGATGAAAACCTTTGACATGAACTCCTGTGACCAAATCATTATGCACCAAGTGATTCATCTTCCTTAGGTGAATATGCCCCATTTTCCGGTGCCACAATCTTGATTCTTTCTCAGTTGCTCTGGACACAAAACAATGAGCCTGACCCGTGGTTGTAGTAGCGACGCTCATGTCCAACACGTACAGATCATTGACTCTTGGTGCCCTCATGATGATCCATTCCTCAGGTATCACAAATCCCGGTTTCAAGATCAGACATTCTTTGTCAGTGAAATGAGTAGTATACATCCTATCACATATCTGGGAGATACTCAGCAGATTATTCTCCAGCTCAGCGATGTAATTAACTCTCTCAAACGTTACGATCCCATTGGATAACGTTCCTTCACATATAATCTTTCCTCCTTGATTCCCCGCAAAACCTACGTAACCACCATTAATGTTTCTCACATCATACAGTAACGCGGTCTTCCCTGCCATATGTCTTGATGCTCCACTATCCATGATCCATCTGGATACAAGTTTTGGAAGATCCCGCACATAACAAATTATCACTTAAACAACTTTAAGAAAGATGCCGATTCATGCTTCACGATCCAGGAAGCTCCGGCAATTCAAACTGCTTAGTCAAACATCGAGTCCACCCAGGCCTCATCAGCCTTAGGTGTAACCTTGACTCTTGCAATTTCAATTTTGAAATTTTCAGCCTTAAGAGGTGGAAAATTTGCATCATAATCAACCGTAATTGATTCTTCAGCCTTTTTCACTTCAGAAGTTGAAATTTTCTTCTCAATTTTTGGCTTCCAAATTTGTTGAGGTAATGCAACCCTTTTGTAAAATTTATCGTTTTTAGTTACCAACTTCTGTACGGGTTCATTTTTCACACTCTTTTTCTCAACAACTATTGGTGTTTTTCCCTTCTCATCACCTTTCTTCTGTTGAGTCTTCACAGTTTCAGTCTGAGGATTCACATTGGTACACTTTCGTGCAATGTGACCAACTTGATTACATCTAAAGCAAGTTCGAGTATCAGCCACTCGACTTGTACCTTCAGACTGAGACTGAGAAGCTCTTTTCTCAAAGAACTCTTTGTTTGATTTTGAAAAAAATTCTTTTTCTTCATCAGCAAGTGAACTTGAACTGTTCACAAACTTTTTCTTCTCAACAAACCTCTTGTTTGGAACATTTCTTTTCTGATATGATTTACCCCCCTGATAACCACCCGACCAGTTGTTTCTGTTGTTATTGTGAAAACGCCGTGGATTAACAGATTTCTTGTTGTAAACCTTTTCTTTTTAAACCTCATTTTACTTTTCTTTTGACTCAGATTGTTCACTGCTGACAATTCGACTTTGGCCAGTTTAAAAACATTTGTCAATTTGTTCATGTTTACATTCTCGATCGGAAATTCTGAATCCGAAAACAACTTATCCGATCCCGACATCTTGTACATGACAAGAGTAGGTTCATCATTTAAGTTGTTCTTGGACTTTTGTTTCGGAATGTATTTGTCCAAGAAACACCCATCTTCCTCATTAGTGTCACTATCTGTTTTAAGCACATTTTCAACAACACCTTTTACAATATCATTTTGGACACTATCGTCATTGGAAGATGTGAACGTGACATCAATGTTCTCCGGAAGTTTAACTTCACTTTCTTCCTCAAGTTCAACCAACCCAGATTGTTTTTTCGTGTAGTTATCAAGAACAGGTGGTGGAACTCTATGAAAACCCACCCCGGTTCCATCAGAATACACGTCTTCGCCAGCTTTGTTTTTCCCGATGGGTTTGGGAACAATGTGCTGCAAAACAAAGCTTGCGGAGCTATAGCTGTTAAGCTTCAACTGGATTCGCTCTTTTCAATTTCAGCCTCTTGAACTTTAAGTTTCAAATTAGCGATTTCATCCAGTTGCTTATTGATTGATTCTTCTTTTATTCTCAGCACTGCTTTTAGATGTTCGTTTTCTTTAAAAGTTTTACCATTTCGATCATCACTATCTTTCACTGTGCTTTTGAGTTTTTCAAATTTTTCAGAAATCTGACGGTTTTCAAGAATTAACTTTTTATTTTCTCGTTTAACTTTTACATGTTCAATTTTATCAGTTTCAATTTGTGCAGTTAATTCTTTAATCCGTTCAGTTGAAGCTTTAACTGTTTTGTCACGCGCAAGAATCTGATTCTCAACACTTCTGACCTTTGCTGTCAAATCTTTAACTTTCTCACCGTTGAGATACGTGACAGTGTTACAAAATTTGCACTCTTTGTTGCAATTTTTGCAATCAGCATTTCCTTCGATCTTTTTACCTGACACATTTGTTGACGAGTTTGGACTAACCTGGCCTTTTGACTCAGACACGGAGTTAGAGTCTACCTCAAGTGCTTTAGCAGCTAGCACTTTGTCATCCTTTTTTCCCAGGTTCTCTGCAGTCAACTCCTGCGTTGTATCGATAATGCTGGTATCAATCTGCTTTGCTTTCTCGATCTCTTATTTCTCCCTTTTCTCTTTCTCTTCTTCTTTCATTTTCTCGGTTGGAGTTCCCCACCATTTGTGTTGCCAATACTCATCATCTTCTTTTATCTCCTTGATGATGGCTTCCAGATCAAGCGTTTTGTCATCGATCACAATATTTCCATACTTATCAAGATAACACTCCCTGTCCGGATCCCATCTTCTCGCTCTTCTAGCTTCCAGATAGATACGAGAAATTCTAATGATTCTGTTTCAGCAATCATTTTCCGATAGCTATACTTCTGCTCTTCAGTACGATCATCTTTCCACGGAATAGGTTCATCGTTTTTCGCCATGAATGCGTAACCAACCGCATCTTCTTCCGGTAAAACATCTTTGCTCCAATCATACCCCTCATCATCGTAGATCACCGCAAGAGCTCTAGATTTCTCTCTGTTATCTTCAGACTGCTTCAATCTAGGCGGCTCAGATTTATTCTGGTGATAAATCGCCTTCTTGTAATAATCGTCTCTGAAAGGGTTCTCTGACTCATCAGCTTAAGCATTTCTGCATTCTCGTTTAAAGTGACCTTTCTGCTTACACTTGAAGCTTGTCACCTTGGATTTATCGAACCCCAGCTTAGTAGATGGACCACCAATCGTCTTTCTGCCAGTTATTTCCATGAAGCGCTGAGCACGACGAACAGCACTAGCCATAGCCCAACGAATATCGATTAGCTCCATTTCTTCAGGATCTATTTGGTCATAGTCCTCTTTCGTTAGGTTGGTATTGCCGATCTTTCCAGCTACTAACCCTTCGTATGATTCCAACACTGACGCCAAGAAGACCATTTGTTGCTTAGCCGACTCCTTGTCAAAATTCTGAGCATTCTTCAAATCTATTGCAATGTTGCACTGAAACTTTGCATCAGAATGACTTACAGATGATGAAGATCCACCGTGATAACCACTGTGACTTCCACTGCTTTGACTTTCTTTGCTAGCTGTCGACACATTCTCAGCAGAAAATGCAGTCTTTGGAGAAGTTGCTTTTGGCATCATGCTTTTCGGATAATATAGATCCAAATTCTGCTGGTAAGATGAGTGATTGACTTTGTACGTCTTCTTCAGTTCCAGTTCGTGACTTTCAAGTCTCTCAATCACCAAATCTGGTTTCAAATTTTCAGGAGCAATAGTGTTCTTCAACATCAGCGCATAATATCTCCAATCCATCTCGTCTGGTAATGAATCGAACAGTTTTTCAACAAGTTCTTCATCAGAATATCTGATTTCATGTCTTGCTAATTCCAGCTTCAGATTACCAAACCTTTCTATCATTTTACAAACTGACTCATTCTTGAGACAACCAAACATATCAAACTCTTTCCTAAGAAGTTTCTTATTACTTTTTACAATTTCAGTACTTCCTAGACATTTCTTTTCTAGCTTTTGCCACAGATCTTTTGCATTTGAATAATCGATCAAAGAAATGATGTCCTCCCGAACAGACTGAAATAACAAAGCCACACACTTTTGCTCGGCTACAAATGCATCAATCTCTTCAGCCGATCTTAACGCTTCACCATTTTTGTTTCCATTGGCATAACCGTTCTTCAAACTTTTCCATCTGGGAAATGCGAATGCCATCAGCCAATCTTCAAACTTCCTAGACCACCGACTGTACTCCTCGATAGCCATAAGCTTTGGGGGTCTATTGAATGTTCCGAAGGCACTTTCCGATTCCCAAGCTTCCTTTTTCTTTTCTTTCGGCGGATTCTCATTTTCTTTGCTTGACGATGTATCATCGTTTTCGGTATTTCCTGCAAACGTGTACATATAGGGTTCAAAAATATATCATCCATCGTGAATGTTCCTGCAAAGTCAGCAAATACTTAGACAAATTTTCGAAATTTTCGTAAACAGTGACAAATAAGCGGAATATAGTATGACTGATAAGCGAAAGTATATTGAGTGACAGATAAGCGAAATCACTAGAGTTCGTATAAGCGGAACTAGCAGACTGTCAATACAAGCGAAACTAATTGCTCCTTCAAGCGAAACCAATCAAGCGAAAATACTTGTTCCTTCAAGCGAAACCAACAAACAAAACGTCCAAATAAGCGGAACTACTTGTCTGTATAAGCGAGACTATCAGTTTGTTTCAAGCGGAACTATGTATTTCAAGCGGGACCTATAAGCGAAACTAAGTCTTTTAAGCGAAACCTTTGATGTCCGAATAAGCGGAACCTAGTTCTAACCAGTTTTCACCATGTTTTAGTCCGAATTTTAACTTGAAACTTTCTAGGGTTTGTTATTACTGTATATCACACAATATAGTCAAAATTCAGGCCATTTCAACCGTAAGAACCACTTTAAATCGAAAAAGTATGAGAGAAAGTGAGTAGAAATGAGAGATTTCTGCAGATTCAAGCTGTAGTAGTATGAACTCCTCGTCCTGAGCTCTGATACCACTTGTTGGACCGAGTTCCGACCCTGAATAGTCAGTAGAGAACGTTCATCTTCACGTACGAAGGCGGAATCAACGTAAATGAAGTAACAACAGCTTTCCTATTCAATTCCTTTCCTTTTATTGCTTTCTGATTACGATTTGACAGAGTTTTGGTAACAAAAGCATGCAACAGTTAAACTTCAACATACACAAGTGAGTTACTAGGTTTCGCTTATGAGACCTATATATACCCATGAGATTTCGCTTGAATGACATGACGAATAAGCGAAACCATCTCAATTACCTAATAAGCGAAACCCTAAGATGACACATAAGCGGAACCTTCTATGAATGTACATACAAGCGAAACTACTATAATATACATGAATTTTACTTTCTAGCTTCTAATTTGACCAATCTTGACCTAAGAAGTAATGCAGACGTAGTCAACAGACATTTCATGCATCAACACAGTTTTGTGGTCCTTACTTCCCTACACACTACACTAGTGTAATACTTGGTTTCTGGCTCATAATGTATCTCAAAACAACGTCTGTTTATGTTCTGAACTCCGTCAGCATTTTCTCAGTTTGTCTGTTAATTGTGCCAACTGTGCTTTGTGCATCATTTATGTCTATATGTTTGCATGCAGTCAATGATATGTCATTTGCAATATGTGATGCACATGTGTATGTAAAGCAATGATCAGAAAGCAGTTCAAGTCATTAATTGTAATTCAACACAGTCATTAAACATTAATCAAGATTAATTAATTGTACGGATGCATGCAAATTTGGCAGTTGTCACATTCTCTCCCTGTTAAGAAAATTTCGCCCTTGAAATTTATACTACCTTAACTCCTTAGGGTTACATTATGCATATATGTATATGTATAATACTGAGGTAGATAACCACACAACCGAGTCAAATCTTATTCACATCAGGTGTATCCAGGGATATATTTCAACAACAAGAACCCAATGGCTAAAAGGTATGTGTTCTAACATTTGAGGTCAAAGGACACGAGATGCATGGATGTATAATCTAGTGTAACTTAGTTAACAGGGGTGCAACAAAGGGGTTTTGACCAATGGATTCTCGAACAATCGGTCACAATATGCATACGAGGTTTTTTTTTTTTTTTTTTTTTTTTTACAAACCATAGCATCTGCTATATGAACTCAAAATCAACAACTTGAATATGAAATTGATCTGTCAACTTTTGAATAAATAAATGGTAAGGATTAGTGTGTTGACATTCTTGAACTGAGAGAATACACGGAATGAAATACGAGTGAATCTGGTGTATCATTGTAGTTGCATTAGAAAATTTTTAAATGACAAGTCAAACAAAAGTATGTGTGGTTTTGTGTGAAACAGTTGACCACGATTAGCACAAGCTACAAATTTGTAATGACACCACAAGGTGTCGAAATTGACATATTTCAACAATGGCGGTGACCGAATAAGTTCACCGTGCTTGAATTCAAAGGAAAGTGTACCGAAACAACTCTGAAAATTTGATTTAAACAGCGTCATGGGGTTTTCAATCGAATATAGAACACCAAGGAACTAATGTTTCTGATTGAAGATGGAAAACAATAAACACTGCAAGGTATCCGATCGATAAGGAAAGAATCGTTAGGGGGTACACTGGAATATAAAATGAATTTATGTACCATTGTCGTAACACACAACTGTGTTACGACTACTTTAATCGTGATAAAACAAAACGGATTTAGAGTAAATCAGTAAATAAACAATTAAATCCGTGTATGAGGTGCATAACCAAATTAGCGCAAGCTTCAATTCCGTGAAAATATCACTTCAAGGTGTCGAAACCAACAAACGATTTAGTGGAGTCGTAGACCAATCAAGTCTACTACGGCTCGAAACAAAAGAACCCTTGCAAAAATATTTAAGTATGATGCTCCCAATACATCATATGACGTTTTAAATTGAATATGCGAAACGGATAAGTTCAAGCAATTGAATTTGGTTTCAGCGTAAACTGACAATAAACATATGTATCAACAAGGGAATCTCAGCATGGTTACGAAGATGTACCATGAATGTAACTTGAAAGTAAAGAAGTGACAAGAAAGTGTGTTGACTTGACAACAAAGGAGCCAACAATTACAATAATGTAGGTTATTCAAATCATAAACCAATAGTTAGTTTTAGCAAAATAATATTTGAACCTCAATGAAGCGTTTATTCGAACGAAACCACATGCGTAACAAATGGTGCATGCGTGACATATAAGTTTTCAAGTAATGAAACATGAGTATTTGCTAATAATGAAGAAATGGCCAAGTATCAAGACAATGGAGTGTTTGCTTTAATAAAGAAAATCGAGGTGATGCAACTACCATCAGGAGGAGTAGAGATGTAAAAAAAAAATTACTTGCTAGAAGCAAAAGTGGGAAATCTCAATAAAAGAAATTTGAGTACTCTATCTATTTGGTTAACTGAGATGGCACATTTGGCAAATTAATGATGTTTGCCCAAGTTAATAGGCGTAGTTCCTAAGTGATAACCCTTAACAAGTTTCGGCCTACGCTCCTGGTAGTTGATGCATGTACGAAAACTATCGTCCTCCTTCTTGACGAGCAAAACTGGAATTTTCCCAAAACGTGAGACTTGGTCTGTTAGCTTCCTTCTCTAGCAACTCCTGAAGCTGCGCTGACAATCCTTACATCTCTGGAAGTGTAAGTTGATAAGGTGTCTTAGCTACAGGCGTGGTGCCTGGAACCAAAGTGATGTGGAATTCGACTTGTCGCTGAGAGGGTAACTCCTGGCAAGTCTTTAGGGAAGACTTTGGGATATTCCCTTACCACAGGGACATCTTCGAGCTTTGGTTCGTCGGTTTCCTTGCACACGACATGGGCTATGAAGGCGACACATTCTTTACGCAAAAACTTCCGTGGCTTCAAATAGCCAGTAACTCGTAGTAGCATACCCTGCTTCTTTTTCCAGGAATAATGATCGTCTCTTCACTCGCCATCGGGATGTGGATAATCTTTTCATGGTGAACAATTTCTGCATGATTATTCGACAACCATTCCATCCCAGCAACAACGCCGAAGCTTCTCAACTCTACTGGCAGAAGACCTATCGAGAACTCACGCTCTCTAAGTTCTATCATGCAGTCTTTAATTACTTTATTGGCATCCCACTAGCTTCTCATTAGTCAGTTCTATTGGATACGGGACATCTAACTTACTGCTACTAAACCAAGTATATTCTTAAACTCTAGAGATACGAAGCTATGGTCGGCATTGGTCTCAAACAGCATAGGTACAAAAATTTTTTTTTGGTTGATAGAGAACGTACCAGCAACCACATCTGGATCCTGGCATGCTTCACGAGCTCCGATGTTGCTCGCCCTTCCCCGGTCCTGGTCATCCTTTAGGCATTCCTTCCTAAAGTGCCCCACGTCCCCGCATTTGAAGCATCCTAGAGTTCTGGCATCATCGTCTCCGTCTTGGTTGTCGGTATTATTTCCTTCTTGTTTGGGATACTTTGTTCGACAGGCGTACTTGTTGTGTCCTTCCCTTCCACACCTATCGCACCAAGGCTTCTGGCATCGACCTTCATGGTGGAACTTGCACTTATCACATCTCGGCTTAGTCCCCAAGTAAACTCTCTGGAAATGCCCTACGCTACCACAACCTTGACCCGGTTATTGATTATTACTGTTTCCGTCCTGGTAACTGTTGATGCTATTTTCTCCGCGATTTCTGCTGCCATCTTGACTTCATTCCTATGTCCGGTACCATACCAACATGTCTCCTTAGGGTGACCAACCATTCCATAAGTTCCACATTTTCCATACCTGCATCGCCCGTTATGATAACGTAAACAGTTGTTGCACTTAGATGGGATACCCATGTGCTTTTTCCCCTTTTTGGTCCTGATCTTGTTATTTGCTCGAGAGCCCTTCTTGAACTTTGCGAATTTCCTCTTGTTATCTCCCGATGGCTCCACATGAGTCTCCTTCTTCTTGTCAGGGGTTGCAAGTTTTTCCAGTCTAAGTGCTTCCTTAGCGAGCGCCAAACTCAAGATATTCGCATCAATAGTTGTCGGAGGCGTTGACGCTATGATCAAGCTTAGAATCTGAGGCGCCAATTCCCAGATGCATCGTTCTATTTTCTTAATCTCTGGTTCCACCAGGTGTGGAACAACTCACGCTAATTCATGAAGCCTCTGCACGTACTCCACCACTTTTGGACCTTCCACCTTTTGCTTCCAGAATTCAAATTCCAGCTTCTGGATCT
The DNA here is from genome assembly GCF_002127325.2 of Helianthus annuus. Classification (NCBI taxonomy): domain Eukaryota; kingdom Viridiplantae; phylum Streptophyta; class Magnoliopsida; order Asterales; family Asteraceae; genus Helianthus; species Helianthus annuus. The sequence continues at coordinate 29,350,643 of NC_035443.2, forward strand.
CCATCTGAGAACAATACTCCCTACGCATCATTTCCTTCAGCTCACTCCATGTCAATGCATATGCTGTAGTCTCGCCCATTATTCGATCCCGAGGGTTCCACCATATCAGAGCCTCATCTTAAAGCAATCCAGAAACGTATGGGACTTATTGCTCTAGCGTACAACCGCTCATTCGTACAACAGCATCCACATTCTCAACCCATTTCACAAAATCTATGGCACCTCCAGTGCCGCCAAAGTTCAGGGGCTTGCAGTCTAAAAACTATTTGTAGGTACAACCTGTACCCAAGCAATCATCATCACAGCAAGTATTAGCAAAGCACACTGGGAATTTTCCAAACGTGTTGTAATGTATCTTGGATGACTTAAACATTACCGTTAGGTGGGTTATTCCTTGAGGTACTTTCGCTACGTTTGTAGCGAAGAACCTCGTGCCGAGCTATGACTCGTGAGGCGTGGGTTTGCCATTCTGCCTCGGTCAGTCGAATGATCTATTGATGAGACATCTTCTAGGAAGAAGTTCGGAATAGTTAGGTCTCATTTGTTCATGGAATGTATATAGTTGTCTAGGGTTCGTATGTACACACATATAACTAACCATCATATCAAACAATCAAGCCACGACACAGTCATTACATATGGACAAGTAAATGGGAGCATATTTAATGAGAACGTAACAAGCATGCATGTAGTATCATATCACAAACATGTATGTCAACAACGTGCTTAATGAGAACATGACGATCGAGCTTTCATTAATCATCGATCACCAAATGTTGTTACATGTTTTACAACGTGCATTATATCAAAAGGGAACACAGGGTCACGCTACCCTTGTCCAATAAGTCTACTAATCTACAAAGGTCATACAGTCAAAATGCGGTCTTCAAAAGGCTCTGCAAGCTAGGCGCAATAGTGACACTCTCGTTAAAAGTAAGCTACCTGCATAAAACAAAAAACCGGCTATGCTGATGGTGGAGGAGGAGGAGGCAGAGGAACAGGAAGCAAGTTGCGCACATGCGCGAGCTCCTCCTCAAGGTCATAAACGTGACGCAACAGATAGCTGATCTGCTGCTCCATAGTGAGGAATCGAACATCAAAATCTGGATGAGGCAAAAGAGGAGCAGGTGGAGTCGCAAAAAGTGACTGACATGAACAAGGTAGAGGACGTGGAGTCCTCTCATGCTCCATAACTCTACGACGCAGGATCTCCTGCTGAAGCTGCAACGAAAAAAGTAAATCATCCCTTGTGTAACCAGTGTAATGTGAAGGATGGTATGGATCAGAAATTGGCATAGTGTTTGGCGGAAACCATATGAGTGGCTTGCCTGATGGTGCAGAAGTAAAATGAGTAGTTGGTGTAAACTGTGGCATGTAAGGAAATGCGGCTGACACGTGAGGAACATGGCCGGGCTGCTGGCTGGACGGACCTTCCACTGGACGGGGTGGAGGGATATCCTGCAAGAATGTGATAGGCAGGTCAGTGCGGTGAACATCAGACACAATCGGGCGGAATAGGGCGACATTAGCAGGTGCATGTGTAGGTGCAGGTGGGGGAGTAACAGGCTCAACAATAGGGGGCATATCATCATCATCCTCTATCCACCCATTGCTGGTGAACGCGTAGCGGGGGTCTTATTGATTAGCAAAAGCAGCAGGGTCTGCGGGTATAGGGATCGGGTCTGGTATAAGTGGTGCAACAACAGGTATGCCAACAGGTACAGGGTCATGGTCAGGCAGAGGATCAGGAGCAGGTATAGGCTCAGGTGCTGGCATCGGCTCAGGAGCAAGTGCCTGCTCAGGATCAGCAGGTATCAGCTCAAGATCAACGGGTGCATCAAAAAGCTGATCGTCGGGAATAAAATCAAGCTCAAGTCCAGGCTCATCATCAAACTCAAAGTCATGTGGATGAGTAGGTGCGGGAGATAAAGCCGTATCAGTATCAGAATTGGTGGGGCAACACTGCAACCTCAATGCATGCAAAGTGGAGGATGATACAGACTCGAAGGAATCTGGAGCAGAATGATCAGAGGAAACCTCAACCATAGGAATCTCAACAAGTGGAACAGCAATGACATCCTCAGCTGGAACTCCATCACCCTGGGCATCCTCAGGGGGACCATTATAAAAAGAACGACATCATCATCCGGCAGGTCATCAAAAGGCAAATCCTCTAAAAGAAAAGCAGTAAGAGGCAAAGGGGCGAGGATCGGAACCACGACATGCTCACCATCGGGATGTCCGAGGATGAGATGGGCCTGGTCAAGAATAAGAACAAGAAAGGGATCCTCGTCGGGTAAACCATCAGCATGCGGTACATCGTCGCCAAAATCGGGTATAGCAAAAGGCTGGAAGTCATCGTCATCATCCGACATCATATCCGGGTCGCTCTTAGTGGCGGAGGTAAAAATCTCTGTGTCTGGGACAATCTCATCGTCCAAAACAATGGCTATGGGGTCGACAGTATCTGACAGTCCACTCTCAGATGAGGACATGGTGTCTGTAGCAAAATTATCACAACATGTGCACATATATCAACAAACATTATTAAGCACATAAGTAATAACAATGTAAGCATGTATTCATACTAGTCTTCCCAGACTATCCCACCCAGTCTCTCAGACCGAACTACTTAGTCTCTCAAACTAACTACCCAGTCTCTCAGACTGTCCTAACTAGTCTCTCAGACTGAACTATAAATGAATTCCTTGAAATGTGTTTCGTGTCTTTTGTTTGTAAAAATGTTTGTCTCCTGGATCTGGGCGTTTTGTGTATGCATTGAAAACATACTTGTGAAAACATTTTCGTGAGAGTCCTAATGATCGTAGTCTAGACTCGAGAAAGAATCCTAGTTGGCTACGATCGAAGCTCTGATACCAAGCTGTCACACCCAGACTTTTGCGGAAGCGTGATTATGGTGTGACTTTCTTAATACCATAGAAATCAATCATAACAACACGATATGATAAAATCAGTAGATGTTCATCCATAAATTTTAGTTTGGAAAATACCACAACATACTTATCTGAAACGTAGACTCCAAATTTAAATTACAAACCACAACATGTTAAAATGAGTTCACGAAGACTCGACAAAAGACCTTAAATAAAACCGAGTTAGAGACATGTATCTTATCCAGGATTAAGATACACATCCTAAACCCATTGACTCGGATGACATCTTTTTATTCATAATGCAGCTTGGAACATGCAAACACCCGCCAGATCCACTTAACTCCCTGAAATACATGAAGTTTGAAAACATCAACAAAAGTTGAGCGAGTTCATGTGTTGTATATGTATATGAATAACCTTTAAAGTATGTCTGTATGTATGTAAAATCCTGGTATGAAAGCAACAAGGAAAAACAGATCACCAATGGTTTGCAAGGCCAATGGTATATGTGAAGTGATGCAGGAAAACTCAAACCTAGCGGATTTGTCCCCGGGAATAAGACATAGTCACCACATGGGCCACCCTGGTACGCATGGGTGTGGGCTCGCTACACCCAAATAGATCTATCACTCATGTCCCTCGGTCTTACAATGAGGATTAATGGCCTTAAGTGTCATACCCACCACTCACATGATCAAGCAGTACCCTTCCTTAGCTAACCATACCACATAAAATGTTTGTAAACAGTTTGTAACATGTATTTCACCCCCGAAGTTATAAAACAGAAAAAAGTTAAAAGAAAATGGGGGGGGGTCATGAACTCACTGTCTTGCGTCTTCGGTACTCGTAACTCAAATCTCTTCAGCAAACACGACTACCTACAATGTACTATGGTCTATTAGACGAACGGGCCGTGCCTTGCCTTAGAATTAACATTTCTGGGTTACGTTTCTTTTATGCCTTCAATATTATTCCAAGTTATACTTGTTACTTTTTGGAATAATCGCTAAACAATATTTTGTAACAATACTTCTCAAGTGTTTATATTTATATTTCCTTCCCAAGGATGGGGGTATCTCATACATGTGTATTCGTATGCTTGTATTTGTTAAGTATTCTTATACTAAATTTTGCGTTAAGCTTTCCGGAATATTATTTCTAATAAAGTCCACTAATATATATATGTTTTCCAATATATATATATATATATATTTAAGAGTTATTGCTTAGGAAAATTATTTATAATTTTCCCCCTTTCGGCAAAAATATGTGTAGTTCCAAAATAATATATTTTCAAGTTTAACTTTAGAAAATATATATATAGACTTATTTTGTCAAAAATAATGTATTTCAAGAATATATATATTTTTCCCAAAAATTATATATCTTGTAAAAATTCCAAGAAAATATATTTTTTTTACTTCCCAAAAATAATAATTTTCTTTTTGTCAAAAATATGATGTAACTTGGTAATATTTACAAAAATCATATTTTCATTTCCTGTGTCCAAAATATTATTTACCAAAAATATGTTTATAAATGTATTTTCCGGAATACTTTGTAAGTTTCATTCTTGCGTTCGGTTTCATAATATTATGTGTGTAACTTGTGTATTTATTCCTTGTGATTTTTGGTAATATTTTGGATTGTAATTTCTTGGTATTTTGTTAAGTTGTATTACTTCAACCGTAAAATAATATAACTATTACACAAAGTATACAAATATTCACACACATCATGTTTTTAATGTAAATATATATTCTAAATATATATTTACCCATTTTTATCTATAAAAACATACCTCCAATACATGTATTTTTTTGTAACAAAAATTATGGCAAGGTTTATATGGAACTCATGGTTAAAAATGTACTTGTAAATACTTGTTTGAAAATATTTTTCTAAGTATTTATATTTTTAGAAAATCTTGCCATAGTTTCCCCTAAAAATGGAGGTGTCCATGCTATCAAAGCATATCATTTTCTTTTTTTAAAATCATCACAAACAATCAACAAATAACCCTAAGCAACTTACACTTACCAATTTGCCATAATCATGATTTATATAACAACATGAACTTGAACTTTCGTAAAAACTTATAGTAACTTGGTAGTGTGTTTAGTAGGGTTAGTTACCCTTTAAAATGTATTTACTTCCTTAAAAACTCCATTTTTAAAGAAGTTGGGTGATTACAACTTCTAAACACATTTTCTAAAAATGCTTCTTTATGTAATCTTTTTGTTACACAAGTGTTTCTACACTTGTTTAACCCTTAGAAATAGTGTTTGTTTATGTAAGAACAAAGTCTATGTAAATCTTGTTATTTAACTTACTTTCTTGAGAAAACTATTTTGGAATTTATCCACTTACAAGACTTGCATTTTGTTTAAATCATCATCACTTGTGATAACAAATTTTATTATTCATGTTCATGTATACAAAGTATGATCATCTTGGTCTTTCACAAGATCATCATCATAACTTACTAGATCATGTGTTTAATCACAATCTAGTAGGTTTCATATGATATCTAACATCATAAACACAAATAATCAATCATCAAGAAGCAAGAAGCAAAACAACACTAAACAATATGTATTCCTATGTTATTAAGCTTATGTTAAAGGTTTAAGTTCTTGTTCATTAATGTTCTTGTGATTAACATCTTACATCATCTTTTAACCAACTAAACAAAAAGTAACAAAGGATCATAAGGGCCTTACTACTAGCACAAGGCTAGGGATAAACTTTTGAAGATGAAGATGATAAATGTGATGGGTAATAGCAAATGAAAGAGGTCCTTGAAGTTCCAAAGCCACCAAGCTTCTTTAGACACCTTGTGTACACCTTATAATGGATGATGGAAACTTGACAATGGTGGTGGTGTGGGGGGTGGCTCACGGCCGTAAGGGAGGAGAAAGAGGGAGAGAGATGGAGGTGAAGTATGATGAAGATGAATGTGCTTATGGTCTTGTGGTTAACTTAAATAATTCTCCAACATCTTATTATCCATAGGTTAATGTGTTCTCTAAGTACAAAGCAAATCACTTAACAAATCAAATAAGATTGTGACCGTCCACCATGGGGGGGGGGGTATAGGTTTGGGTTGTAATGGTAAGTTAGAAGATTTAGTTAGATTCTGTAACATTCCCAAAATTCTTATTTATATAAAATATATAAAAACTTATGTTATTAAAAGGATGCATCATGGGTGAGTTGACCAAAGGAAATATGAGGTATTTTGGGCAAGCGTAGGAACCATTTAATAATTAAATTATAAAAGTACATTATATTTGAACCTACTCCATTTTTAATGAAACTTGGTTCAAAATGTAGATAACATTATTCTCATTCTAATGGCATATTCATTATTTTATAAAACGTCATATTTTAGAAGTTATACGCGCCAAATGAGTAAAGCAATTGAATTAATTATAATAATAAAATAATAGAATAATCTATGAATTATAAACTAAAACTACTTTTAAGCCTAGTGCAGATCTTACGAAAATTGAATTCATGAAAAGGAAAATGAAAACTAAAAAGCATGAGAATCAAAGTTTTAAAAGTCATGTATACGTGTAAGTTAAACAGGAACAATTGACATTAATGAAGTGATGTACGTGGCCTTGCTTGAAAGGCACTCTAATCTCAACATACACTATATATATGAACTAGATGTTGATCCGCCGCGGTGCGGCGGGGTATTTCTTGATAACATGTACAAAACGATGTAATAAAAAATCACAAGTAGCCATCAGCTAAAATTGCGAATCAAGATTGTTGTATAGCTCAGATTTTCAAATATAGTTCTACATGACATCCTTTACACAAAAATAACAGTACTCCATATTGCTCGCAAAAGCAAACAGGTCTGATTATGTTTTGTAGCTTAATCCTTTAGTGTTCCTTGTATTCCAGAAAGCATGAGTCGGGTTGGTTTTTTGGTACGAAAACTGTTCAAGCAAGCAAACGATCCTGCCGGTTTGGGTATCTTTAGCTTTAGTGCTGCAATAAACATAACAAAATTTCAGGCTGCAGTCACTTTTAGTTTCATTTAAAAAAAAAAAAAATCTTTTGCTAACATAGTCAGTCTCTCACTCTTATGCTTCTAAGAGAATAGTTTATATAAAAGAATAGGCTTTTCATATACAACAGTAAGTAAACAAACAGAAGCAGTTGCGTACTTTACAACACCAACTTTCCTTTAATTGTTATGTGTGTCTATCTCTATTTCAGAATGCAAATCAACCTAAAATTAATAATAAGCAACAACATATATGTGGGAAAAAGTTTGCAAGAAGCATTATTTCTACTCGGTATTCCAATCTGGTAGTGGAAAACCCCTACTTTTCTTTCATCGGTATTCTAGTGTCCATCAACTTAATTACGGATATTTCAGTTTGGGTCCGGTATTCTAGTCTAGCAGTGACAAAACCCTGCTTTTCTTTCATCGCTTAGTTTCAAGTCATAAAAAAATCTGGGAATAAGTTAATACATGAGACCTAGGGTGGACGGATTGACGCACAAGGAAGCACATGGGTAAAAAGATGGCGCAATATCTGCGGAAATACTGTCGCATGCGGTCAGTACCGCCGTTTTAGTAGAGGGCCGTATTATACTTTTTTTTTTTACATTCACAAACCACAAATGTAATTTGGTTTCTTTTTTTAACAGCAAATGGATTATAAAGACATGAAGAACTTCTTTTAAACAGAACTTTAAATTAATATTTAAAGGAATTGATCAGTCACTTTCATTAAAAACTTTTTAGGAACAGATACCTCTATGAACAACAATGGTAGTGACAAAAGAGAAATGGGTGAACATCAGCTTCTTCAAATCACATTACCTTATTAGAGCCCAAAGTTAAAAAAAATAGCGAATTCGTTAAAAATTTTCCCACGATTCTTCCTAATGAACAATCGAAGTTGTAAAGAGTAACCTAAATTGTGAAATCATACCTGCTGGAGTCCTAATCGCCTGACGAAAGGCTTCGATTTGTTGGTGGTTGGGTTTAGGGCGTCAATTTTGAGCAGAGCTGTGTTGATTGGTGTTGCTAGATGGGCTTCTTTGACACAAAAGCAAAAAAAATTGTCATTTGATAAAACAACTCTTCGTGAACAACCAATTAACAACTCTTTTGAACAACCAAATTTGAAATGAGTAACCTAAATTGTGAAAGTGTACCTGCTGGAGTCCTGTCGCCTTACAAAAGCCTTCGATTTGGTGGTGGTTATGTTGCCGGCGTCGTCGATTTTGGGTGGAGAGGTATTGGTCATTGTTGCTAGACGGCGTTGTTTCGCAAAAGGAGTTTGAGGGGGGATGTCGCCGGCAAGGTATGTTCCTTATACCAAGAAGATGGCAGAACCGTAATTAACATTCAGTTTTTGTCCAAAACTTATACTGTTCCTAGAGTTTTTACTGGTCTACCTTCAACATTCCTCCTAATTTGAGACTATTGTCACCCGTTCTAGCCAAACGACTATCCCGACGCCGTCTTCCACTGTCATCGCCGACAGCAGCCTGGTCTTTGTAGTAGGTGTCGCTACTACAAAGTAACCGATGTTGATTTTAGTATAGAGTAGTTGAATACGTACCGAACGTTGTGCATACGAATGGTTTTATTTTGCATACCATATCTACAATATCGTATATTAACCTGCTTCTCATCTTCTACGGATGTCTGTCAAGTCTCCAGCTGAAAGTGGACGTCTTTTCAATCTCCATGTGTGTTCACTGGTTTTGCAGCTGTACAAAAAGAATAAAGTGGTTTTATTGGTAAAAAAAAGAGCATGCACTGAAATTATTGGTAGACAGAGCAGACTAAAGTAAATTTTATTAAAAGATAATTGCAGTAATAATAAACATATTAAAACAGCAAAAACAATACGTATACGATAAATGATGTAATATTCATAAAATACAACGAAGAGAGAAAATTTTTCTTTGGGCGTTTTGCTTTCAGATTCTGTGATAGATCCTGTGGGCTTTCAATTCAATGGCTCAATAAGTCACAAACGCCATTCAAAGAAAAAAACTCACAAACAATAAAATTTTACTTTGTAATGTTTTAAGGTTTTTTTCTTTAACTAAAGCGTTTGATTTATACAATTCAATTGGATTATATGAAAGCTTCAGACTTGTATGTTATGTTTGGCTAAGGTTTTCCAAGCTAAGTGCACAAATCATATTTGACACCACTTTGTTTTTACTTGATATCTCTAAACTCGAGCTTTCTCCTTTAGAACCACCACCACGTCACAGTGTAGCCTTCTCAAAGATGGCAGTATAACAGCTGGCATATATCTCTAAACTCGAGCTTTCGCCTTAAGAACCACCACCAAGTCAAGGTGTAGCCTTCTCAAAGATGGTAGTATAACAGCTGCCATATATCAATTTTCATCATAGAACTTTTTTTTACACTTCTTAGGCAAAAAAATATCAACTTATTTGCATAAAAACAAAGGGATTTTTTTTTCTAAGTAATTTTTTACTCTTTTTATTGAGTGTTCTTTTCATTGTTATAAAAAAGCCCCAAAAATCAATTGACAATACCCACATTCTAATCCTCTGTCTCTGTTTACTGGGATTCAAAGAAACAAAGTAACCAAATTATGAATGTTACCATGATGCAACCAATCAAGCAACTCTTTACTCGATGGTTGTAAACAATAGTTACAGAAGAAACCCTATGCTGTATACTAATGCTCTAATAAAGGGAAGTTTACCTGATGTCGGAGATCGGCGGCGAAGGTGAGGGCGAACGGTGGTGTGTAGTGGTTCCGGTATGGCTGGAGAAGACGGGTGAGGCCGTGGTGGTCGGAACCAGCGACGGGGAAGTGGTGATGGAGGTGGAGGTTGGTTGGAAGCGGATGTGGGCGATGGAGTGGGTGGCGTTGGCGTTCAAGACGATGATGGAGGGAAGTGGTGGGAAGGTATCAATGTGGTGAAGAAGAAGTGAAGAATGTGATTTAGGTATTAGGGTTTAGAAGATGATAAAGCTGACGTCGTGACCGTTTAGTCACTGTTCCTCGGTGATGTTTGAAAATAATACATATATATGAATTAGCAGTTCACAATTCAAATTCCAAAATTCCTTTCTTTCGATTCCCTCTCTACTAATTGCCCCAATCTTCCAAAGTTATTCACCCCTGAATCCTACAAAGCCCTGCCCCATTTTAAGTATTGTAGCCCCTGATCACTGATACCCTGTCAAGTGACGTAGGGCCCCGTAACGTATGTCAAGTCTCTGCCTAAATCCGTTGGGGTTCTGTCTCGTGATGTAGGGATAAAGTAGAATTGGGTCGCTATACTTAATATGAATGCACTATATATTTTATTAAATAACCCAGGAGTGATACCCAAAATATAACATCCCTCCCGAATATTTTTCTGTCACCCTGCACTTCCTGAAATAGACCCCGTATGTGAAAACTAAACCCGAAATACAATATAGCATTGACAATAAATTAAAAACAAGAAATAGTAAGTTGAGGCGGGCCGCGTAGACCCACCCCAATCCTTACGCGGGCGGTATGAAGGTTGATACCTGATTCCTTTGATTTTATTAAGTTCAAGCGGGCCGCGTAAGCTACCCGTTAAGCTAACGCGGGCCGCGAGAGAATAAAAAGGTGGCGCAGCCCGGTGCGGCCACGTGGACCAACACCCAGCAGGCCTACTCAATGACTCAGCCCAGCTACGTTTGACCTAGAGTCAACGTGGGCCGCGTAAGCCCTGCCCATATGTTACGCGGGCCGCGACAAATCTAGAGTCAGCAACTATAAATAGATGGCCTCGGGTCTCAGTCGAAACTCGTTCACAATTCATTCTCAAATCAGAATTTCTGATAGTAGAGATAATACGCGGGTATTATACCCCCTAATTAGCGAAGCTCTGCCTCGTTGTAAGTATCATAACCCCTGGATACATATTAGATACTCTGCCCGATTGATCTAGGGTTCCGTAATGGCTGTCGTGGTTCTGCCCGACGTAGTCGTTGGAATGCCGTCTCGGGGAGGGTATTACTAATATTAAAATGGGTTATTATACTAACGCGTGTGCATTGTTTATTTCTTAGATTATAACCAGGGAATCACAAAGGAAAGCCCTATAATAGCAATGTGAGTTTATCCTCTTTTTGTTAACCTTTTTGTAATATTTTACAAAACCTTAAATGTTTTACAATGCGATTAATCGGTGATTGAGTCTTTGTAATTCTTCAATTACTGCCGGTATGTTGGGGTTTTGTATACAAAATTTACTACACTGTGAGTAGTAAGTCGGGTTGACAATACGTTACCATTGGACGAAGAGTTAGCCAATGTGTAATATGACCCACAAGTCATTGACAGTACTGAATAAGTAATTGTGTAGAAATAAACAATGTGATCGCTCTCAATACTGTGTTAATCGATAAAATGTTTCTTGATTAAACTGGGATTTACTCACCAGTATTTCTTGCTGATAAAATGTTTTAAACACGTGTTTCAGGTAACTTAGTGTGAAGCAAATAAAAGCCAGCTGGATAGCACTGAAGGCTTGGAAAAGTGGCTATAAAGTTACCTAAAATAAAATAGATGTTTTTATTAAATAAAATAGGATTTATTCCTATGAAAATGTGTGTACTGCAAACTTGGGTTTAACCCATGTGTTTAATATTATGAAAATATGGTGGTTTTACTCTGATAAAATATTTTCTAACTACGGTCTTGATGAAAAATTCCGCTGCCAAATTAGACAATACACGATACCACCGAAACTGGCTCACGGCCGCCCGCTCCCGGGATAAGGGGACGGGGGTTGTGACAGATCTAAAGGCCTTAATTAGGTGTTATGTGTATTATGTGTTATATAGTGTGTTAGGGTATTCGGGGATCATAACTAGCCTAGAAACATTAAAACAATGCTTCTAGTATAATTTTGGTGTTTCGGGTAGAGTCCGGTTGTTCGGTTAGATACCGATTCGTTAAAGTGTCAAACTATACCGTTTAGTGTTCTTTATGTACCCTTTTGTGACACTTTTAATTCCCGACACTTAGGAAAGTATTCAGGACCATTTAGTCATATTTTTGCATGTTACTAGCTTGTTAAAAAACTGATTTTTACTGATTTATGCTGAATTCAACACTTTATGTGGGTTTTAGGCACTTTTCGACACTTAAACTATCACTTAGGAATGCAGTTTTGTGGTCCTTACTTCCCTACACACTACACTAGTGTAATACTTGGTTTCTGGCTCATACTGTGTCTCAAAACAACGTCTGTCTATGTTCTGAACTCCGTCAGCATTTTCTCGGTTTGTCTGTTAACTGTGCTAACTGTGCTTTGTGCATCATTTATGTCTATAGGTTTGCATGCAGTCAATGATATGTCATTTGCAATATGTGATGCACATGTGTATGTAAAGCAATGATCAGAAAGCAGTTCAAGTCATTAATTGTAATTCAACACAATCATTAAACATTAATCAAGATTAATTAATTGTACGGATGCATGCAAATTTGGCAGTTGTCACAATACTTGCATATCGTTACACATGTTCCAACTTATACAATTGATTCTTTCTGTTTTTCATAACAATCTTACACATATCATTGTTTACCCTTTGATTTATACACTCAAAACTATATACTAGACTTATGTATGCTTAACCTCATGTAAATTTCAACATATACGCTCGATATTACATGCAAATCTGATAGGTGTTTGTCATCAATCATACTCACATTCATATATTCATACTACATGGTAGTCATACTTGAAATCCATACATGGGCACAATCCGAGTGGTATTGCCAACGTTAGATACACGTATACTTAAATACAATCATATACACTTGCTTAAATTTTCATATGCTATCATGCACGCATCCACACTTTTAATTCTAAAATTTACCCGTGACCTATACACTACTAGTACAGACTATGCGGATCATGAAATGACCAGGATAATCACGGGTGCACACAGGATTATAGTGGTAGGCGCATGAAAACCATAGTGGGTCCTACTATGTGTCGTAATACGAAACGTAACATGACACCGAATAGTGGAACGGTCGTAACATGTTAGAACATGGTGGATACGCTGTTGGTAATTCCTATATATAATTGTTCCTAACATATTACCAAACTTTCATAAAACGTGCCATGTGAAATTCGATGTTATTCAAACCTTATTAAATATGTTCTTCTAACAACAAATTATGATGTCTCACAATCCTTTCCTTGACTGTACCCAAACTCGCTTTGAAACACTTGATACTTTGTTCGTCTATAACGAAATCTCATTCCCAAAATCATTAGCCGTAACGACTACACTATCACTAGCATCCCTCAGCGCTTCATGTTCGCTTTCTATCTTATATCCATACCTTGTTTACCCCTCATATACATCTACTAAACCGTTCATTCACTCTCATGCCATGATTATTCCCAACTATTCCTTTAACTTTTCTTCCAAACCTTATTTATTGTAAATTGGCCTAAACATTCAATCCATTTTAGCAAACATCCTCACCAACTCAGTTAAGTCAAATTATATTGAAACTATTTTTTTTTATTACACACAAACTCCAACTAGTCGGCCAATTTACCATCAAAACCTTTTGAAAACCATAAATATTTACCATCCTATTTTCTCACCAATAACAATTTTTTTACGACTTGTGACTTTACTAATACGCCTTGGAACCGATAAAACTTTTCTTACAAACTACGGTCCGGGCCGCACATGACATCAAATTACATCCTTATTTATACTAAAACTTTTTCTCCTTGGGACGCATACTTTTTAAAACACTCCTTTCATCGAGTTGTCCAAACTCGGTCAAACTCGCATTGCCTATACGCACACATACACATTTTACTTATTTTTACAGTTACTTACGATTGATGTCTTAAATCACTTTAGTCAAACGAGCTACTTATACAAACCTATCTTTTATCCCTCAAAATTGCCTATGTATGCTCAATCAACCACAAACTACCTATTTAGCCAAAACTTTTGAAACCATGCATTTTTTTTAACACGCTGATACATAAACGCTGCTTCTACACTAAGTATCAAAATTTCTCATTTTAGCCAAAACATTTTAACCGATTATCACTCATATCGAACCACCAAAATACCATCTTATCCCAAGTCTTCCTCTTGAATAAATTTCAGGACGAAATTTCTTAAAGTGTGGGAGACTGTAACGCTCCGCATTTTTTGTACTTTCCATATTTAGAAAGTTGTATTTGCATTTTTATTTTTATAAACTTGTATTCTTACTTCATTTCAATCCTTGTAATCTCGAGACTTTGATCATAATGGAAATCGTATTTTTATATCAACCTTGTTTAATCATACATGCATAATATGTAATCAGTTGCGAAATACACGTTTTAATAACACCGAGACATACATCGAGATTATATTTTCTCGGAATCACATTCATACACGTATCATGCTTATAATATAACTGCATTCACCTTTATAGCATAAATAACCAACAATACAAGTGCAAGGACTAACCCTCTTATAAATACCAACCCTAACACTTTCTAAACACTTGCGCCACCTCCACATTACTTCCAAACTCTCTTAAATCTCCAAGATTTTCAACTTTGAGCAAAAAGTTCAAGAACCAAAATTGGTAACTTCGGTGTTCCAACAACTGGAGACTCTTCAACTCATTAAGTGGAAATATCTTCGCAAACCGTGAGTATACATGACCCTTTTTTCTTTTACACTTTTGGGTGCAATACGTTTATGCTATTAAACACACGCAATCACATACTTTATGCAAAGACAAACAATCTAATCATACATTATACGTGATACTTTATTGGTATTCTTGGAACATTCTTATGTGATTTACTTGTCATTAACTTCGTACGAGGCTCCCCTTAACATGTATAGCGCTATAGGAGTAATGTACCCCCCATATTCTTGAGGTCATGTTAAGTTAAACACAAAATGGTCTTATCGTTGCTACAATAAGATTACGCTAGCGGTAATCAGATGATTGACTTGTATAATTGCATGCCATGTTTACATTGATCGAGTTAACTATTTTTGTCATGTGCATTGTTCAAAATTTTATATATATATGCTAGTACTCAAAGTTGTATGTTCGCCAATACTTTTGTATTGAACTATACTTTAAAACGTATTGCAGGATTTTGATGATGATGATGATGACGCACACAATCTAGTAGGATGCCTAGAAACACACTTTAAACTTTAAATACTTGTATTTTAAACTTGTTGTAATTCTATTTAAAACAATGTACTAGATGTTAGCAATGAAATGAAATTTGTTTATTAAATACTTGTCACATTTAGTATTATTAAGTCTCGAGCATTCTCGTTCTTTTCACTCCGATGACGGTTGGGGTGTGACAGTTCAAGTATAATATATACCATTCTTTAACTTAAAAAATATAATTTTGTTAGGTCCTTATTTTTATGTACGTGGCGGTATAATTTCAAGTTAGTTAGTGTTTCGACATAATTTTCTTTTACAAATAAGTCAGGTCAAATTCTATAAAGCTACAATTTGAAGTTGGATGACCAGTGCCATGTTGCTGCATGGCAGCCGGTCATTGGTACCCTTTGTAATTTTTTTGCTTTTTTTTTGTGTTTTAGTAACTTTTTGTTTTTTTTTTCCAAACTTTACTCTTCAACATTTAGTATTGGCACTTTTAACCCTTCAACTTTTTTAAAAACTTTATAATTGTTTTTTACCTACTTATATTTATGTACGTGTTGATATAAATTTAAGTATATTACATTTATTTAAAAATGGGTAGACTCAGATATAATATGTTTTTTTTTTGCTTTTTTATACCTTTTCAGTTAATCTACTTTCTGCATAAATTTTGTTTTACAACAACTCGGGTCAAATATAATATGTTTTCATTAGATTTTATGAATCTGGCTTATTTTATTTTTTGGCACCACCGCAAGTAGGTTTTTGTTTTTCCAACCTTTACCCTTCAACATTTAGTATTGCCATTTGCAACCCTTCAACTTTCTAAAAACATTATAATCATTTTTTATTTGCTTATATTTATGTAAATGCCGATATAAATTCAAGTGGATTACGTTTCTTTGAAAATGGGTAGGCTCAGATATAATATGTTTTTTTTCTTTTTTATACGTTTTCAGTTGATCTGCTTTTCGCATAAATTTTGTTTTAGAACAACTCAAACCAAATATAATATGTTATCATTAGACTTTATAAATTCGACTTACTATATGTTTTCGCGTCACTGCAACGCGCGGTACCATTTTTATTTTAAAAACATAATGTTTTACTTATTTTTATGAACGTGTCGGCATAAGTTCAGAATGGTGTGGCGTTCGATGTAAATTTCTTTCGCAAATAATTTGGGCCATATGTAATATGTTTCCGTGCTTATTTTTATATATGTACATCTTCAAATTGTCTACGTTTTGACGTAACTTTTATTCAGAAACGATTCAGGTCTTTACTTTACAAATCCGAGTTACTTTACATCTGAACCCGCGCAATTACTAGTATCATAAGTTTCGTGCTTATTTTTAGGTATGTTTTCAGTTAGTTTACGTTTTGATGTAAATTTGTTCGGAAAGAAGTTGGATCAAATATAAAACGTTTTCATCGTGCGGTATAAATTTGAGTTACTTTACGTTTCGGCGTTGCCGCAACGCACTATACCATTCTTTAACTTAAATAAACATAATTTTGTTAAGCCCTTATTTTTATGTACGTATTGGTATAAATTTAAGTTGGTTAATGTTTCAACGTAAATTTCTTTCGCAAATATGTCGGGTAAATATAATACGTTTTCGTGCTTATTATTATGTTTGTTTCAATTGGTCTGCGATTTAACGTAAATTTGTTCGGAAACAAGTTGGGTCAAATAAAAAAAGTTTTTATCGTGCGGCATAAATTCGAGTTACTTTACATCTTGGCGATGTCGCAATGCATTACACCATTCTTTAACTTAAAAAAACATAATTTTGTTAAGCCCTTATTTTTATGTACGTGTTGTTATAATTCAAGTTTGTTAATGTTTCGACGTAAATTTCTTTCGCAAATAAGTCGGGTCAAATATAATACGTTTTCGTGCTTATTTTTATGTATATTTTTTCATTTGGTTTACGATTTGACATAAATTTATTCAGAAACAAATTGGCTCAAATATCATACGTTCTAATTATACAGTATAAATTCGAGTTATCTTACATTTTGATACCGTCAAAAACACGCTAGGAAATTTACTAGTTGTTGACATTGACAAATAGACATTATATTATTATATATACAACCATCTTTTCCATCTTTTGAAGTTGGGAATAGTTTAGAAGGATCTGGGATGGGGGACCATACCATCATCTTAACTCTTAAGATTCCTCCCGAATATTAATTACCAGACGACACGTCCACGTTTAAAAATAGGAAAACAAGAGCTTCGTGGAAAGTGGTATACGCGAGTTTAACTCTGCTGTCTTCCGATGGCTTTTCTTCTTCTTCCAGGAACCTCTATACACCCAGCGACCACCTTTCTTTCCTTTGATATCCTCTATATATTATTATATATACAACCATCTCTAATCATATCTTCTCAGCAGTTTCAAATCAACTCCACAATCACTTAACCAACTTATTCTCTCGATCAATGGATAGCAACAACAAGGAGTCTCAGTTCCATGATTTCTTACCTCTAATGGCGGACAAACTGGGAGGAGATGGTCTGATTGATGAAATGTGCAAAGGGTTTCAGCTGTTGATGGATCAAGATAAAGGGGTGATCACTTTCGATAGTTTGAAGAAGAATTCTTCATATTTAGGTCTTCAGGATCTGTCTGATGTTGATCTTTGGAGCATGTTGAGAGAAGGCGATTTCGATGGAGATGGTGCACTCAGTCAGATGGAGTTTTGTGTTCTCATGTTTAGATTAAGCCCTGATTTGATGGACCAATCTGAGTTTTTGTTAGAACAAGCTCTGGAACAGGAGTTTGATAATTTCCAATATTGAATTGTAATTCTTCATTATTTTTAGAATTATGGAACCTGTTGATAATACTCCCAAAGCACAAATCTGTTGTCTTCATGCTAATACTGAGTTATACTTTATGTATAAGCTTTAGAATTATTGAACCTGTTGATATTACTCCCAAAGGACAAATCTGTTGTTTTCGTGCTAATATTGAGTTCTACTTTATGTATAATTTTTAGAATTATTGAAACTGTTGATAATACTCCCAAAGGACAAATCTGTTGTTTTCATGCTAACATTTTATACTCTCTGTATATTTGGTTGTCTACGGAGTTTAATATATCTTACAAGATTTGTTAAAGTCCAGTTTTCTTTTAAATTAACAGTTTTAGAATTGGTATTTTAATTAAGTCTATTAAAATATTTGTACGTTTCAATCATAGACTATAACTAGTTGAATTTCGAGCGCTATGCCGCATGTTCCGTTAGTTTTAGCACCGCTAAGACACCGGCAATCGGAATAGTTACCATAAAAGATATAATAAACGATATCGACACATGTTTTACACAACTAATAGATATAAAAATGAATACGGTAGACGTACCGATGTTTGACTGTCATGGTGCCGGTTCTGTACCGACATTCACAATAGTTTACTATACAAAAAAAACCTTTATTGCAAATACAATTCCATTTTTAACTAAATTTGTACCAAACCATCGAGAAAACCATAAAAGAAATACCGATACAGTTACCGATGTTTAAACTTTTTCGATTTGTCATAGTCAACATTAAACACTTAGTTATATTTCATTGGTTCGAATTTTAAATAAAACTTTTACTGAAACATAGATATATATAAGCATGTCGTAGCGGTATATTCGTTCTCCGATGGTCTTTAGTGTGGATGGGGGTTAGTTTTCTCAGTTAAGTGGGTGTGAAATGACAAGAATGCCCTTTATAAAACTTAAACCCAACCCCATGTCCACCCAAACCTACCTTTCTTCTTAGCTCTTCATCTTCTCCATATCCATTCTTCCAAACCCTAATACCCACACCCCTTGTACACTTCAATCACCCACACCCGCTGCACACTTCACTCACCGACCGCCACAACACACCACCACACCCACTTCACACTTCAATCACCCAAAATCCCTAACCTTTTATCTTCATAATACACATCAACAAGACCGAAGCCCTAGCAGCAGACGACAACGGATCTTATCCCAGAGATTTCATCATCGAAGAGATTGGAAATCACTCAGGTTAAGTAAAGGATGGGGATTTCACTACCACAGAGATTGAAACATTTTGGGATGGCAGAGTTTCAGTATGCTTATTTGGATGGGGGATTAAAAATGGTGGTTCTATGTGATAGTGGTGGTTGATTTCAGGTCTTGATGGCGGTGGTAGCCGGAATTCTGGTCGGGCCGACGAGGTAGGTGGGGGTGATGACGGAAGGGAGGGTGGGGTTGGGGTAAGTGTTTTAGTGGGAGGTAGACGGTGGTGTTTGATATTGGTTGTGACAGGACGAGATGGTGATGTGGTGAGTTGCAAGTAGAGGATGACAAAGGTGGACTGGTGTCATGGTGGTGGTACAACGGTGAGGGGTTTGGAGTGGATGGTGTGTAACAAATGTGAAAGGTGACGGTGGAAGGATGGTGGGGAACGATGGAGGAGGTCAGAGGGAGGGTGTGGATGGAGGTTGGATCATGGATGTTGCATGTTGTATTGAAGAAGAGGTAGGGTGGAGCCATAAGGCTTTATTTAATTATATTCTTTATTTATTAGAAGGCCATTTTAGTCATTTCACAGTAACTTAACATCAAAAACTAACCCCCATCCATACCAGTGACCATCTGAGAACGAATTTGCCAAACTTGGGACTATAGTTGTAATTTTAAAAATGTTGAGATTATAGGTGAAATCTGGGCAAACCACAAGAACTATTTGGACACTTTTCTCAAAGTGGAATCATTGAATAAATAATACTGGAATTATTGAACGAATTTGTTTTATTAATAATAATAATAATAATTATTATTATTATTATTATTATTATTATTATTACTAGGGGTCAAATAGTCTTTTCACAATAAGGTTCAGGGGTAAAGTGGACTTTCCATCAATGGTTAAATGGCATGGACTCAAAATGTAGCGATTTTAAAACCATAGGGACTTAGACATCCAAAAATTTCCAGCGGGAACTCAAGTTGACACCACCCAAAACCTTAAGGACGCAAATTGCAGTTTACTCTTGTTATAAAAAAATAGACATATTTTATAGTGAGTAAACTACCATTTTGGTCTCTGTGGTTTGGGCAGTTTTGCCATTTTAGTCCAAATCTCAAACTTTTTAAATCTGGGTCCCTGTGGTTAGCATTTTGTTGCCATTTTAGTCCAAAACTCGAAATCTCTCATTTTTTACTGTTTTAAGGTCCCTTTTTTTCTTTATCTGCAGGGGTAGTTTGGTCCATTTAATTTTCATTAAACCAATTCCTTTATTAAAAAACCCCAAATATAAATACCCCCTTATCGCAGATCAATTACATCATCATCTTCAACCTCCCAATCGAAACCCTAACCAGAGATCAAACCCAAAAAAAACTAACCCACAGGAGATCGAAGAACGACAATGGTGGTTTGCACTTGTGGAGCCTCAACCTCACTGAGAACCTCACGTCATCGTCGGTGAAAGATCCGATGACTTCGTTGAGTTTGTCGCTTCCTGGAGTCGAAAATGAAGCGGTTACGGTTGCGGCTACGGCAAACGCGACGCCGATGCAACTAATGCCGCCGTCTCCGTCGCCGTTACCGTCGCAGTCGCCGGTAGCGAGCTAGTTACCTCCGCCGGTACCAATTCACGCGATGTCGTTACATCAGATTCGAGTCGAAAATCATCAAAACCTAAACCTAAACAACAACTGCAACAACGCAGACGTGATGACGTCAATTCCGATGGCGATTTCAACGGCGATGCGTCAGCTAAAGGTATCACGAGATCCGGTACCTTCGGCAGCTCCGGCCGCGGCAGTGGAGCAACCAGAAGAGGTTTTGACTCCGTTTAGTGCGGAGTTTTTTTCTGTGATGCAAGAGATGATAAGAACAGAAGTGAGGAACTATATGACAGGTGTAGAACAACATAATAATCAGCAGAGATCCGGTGACGGAGGCGGAGGAATGTGTATGAAGCAGGCGGCAAGTGGCGGTGGTGACGGTTTTAGGAACGCAACGGTGGTGAAGAGGATTGGGATTAGCAAGATCGATTAAGTAAACCCTAGATTTATTGGTAGATGATGCTGGTGGTGGTAGATGATGATGGTAGGGGGTATTTATATTATATGGGTTTTTTAATAAAGGAATTGGTTTAATGAAAATTAAATGGACCAAACTACCCCTGTAGATAAAGACAAAAAAGGGGCCTTAAAACAGTCAAAAATGAGAGATTTTGAGTTTTGGACTAAAATGGCAACAAAATGCAAACCACAGGGACCCAAATTTAAAAAGTTTGAGATTTGGACTAAAATGGCAAAACTGCCAAAACCACAGGGACCAAAATGGCACTTTACTCTTTTATAGCTTTTACAGATCTTTTTGAAGTTTTTATACTTGCAGAATAGTATAGATAGATATGGGATGGGGACAGGGCCGGCTTTGGGTCTGTGCGGGAGGTGCCACCGCACAGGGCCCAAAATATCTAGAGGCCCAAAATTGTTTAAAATGTTTAAATATATATAAAAAGTGTAGCAAATTATTAACAAATTCACGTTGTTGGTTCAATGGATGCGCAACTGTTTAGTGGATGGGCTATTCCGGGTTCGAATCCCATTGTAGTCATTTTTCCATTGTTATTTTTTTTTATGTAATGTCATGTTTATCTTATGCCTTAAGGGGCTGTTATAAAACAAGGGGAAAGCTCCACATTTAAATTTGGGCCTAATAAATTTGTAACCTCTAGTTTTTTTCTTCTTATTTAACCATTTACATAATAAATTTTACATGTTTTCTTGTTTAATTTTGTAGGTTTTTAATTTCTCATTTAACCATCTACAATATAAACTTAGAAAAACCTAATATCTAGCTTGAATTAATTTTTTTTTTTTTGTATGAAAAAGTTCATGTTGCCAAGTTAGTTTGGATATGTTTACATACATTACAGTTCATTTTGCTCAAATGATTTAAGTGTTAGTTATTTTTGCTTATCCGGAGAGAGTTGAAACTAATGTTATGCGTATTAATTTATTTGTAACATAAAACTA
This sequence comes from Helianthus annuus, assembly GCF_002127325.2. NCBI lineage: Eukaryota > Viridiplantae > Streptophyta > Magnoliopsida > Asterales > Asteraceae > Helianthus > Helianthus annuus. The sequence continues at coordinate 29,372,773 of NC_035443.2, forward strand.
GGATTTATTGTTTTTAATCGATGCTAGCATTCACTCTATGAACATGGATAATTATGATACATTGAAATATAGAGAAGAATCGGCATGGATTATAAATACTTGATCTAGAACTTTATTTTCAAAAATGCTAAAAACCTCACGATTCGCTTAAGTATTGTGGTTTTTTTATATACGATTAATGAGTTTATATTATAGCAAGAGGGCCCAAAGTTTTTTTGTCTCGCACAGGGCCCAAAAGTTTTTTATCATTTTCGGAGACGGCCCTGGATGGTGACCATCATCTCAAGCTTCCTTCCGAATCTTAATTACCAAACGACACGTTCACATATAATAATAGAAAAACAAGAGCTTCGCAGAAAGTAGAATACGCGAGTTTAACTCTGCTGTCTTCCGACGGATTTTCTTCTTCTTCTTCTTCTTCTTCTTCCTGGAACCTCTATACACCCACCGACCTCCTTTCTATCTTTAGTTCCCTCTATGCTTTCTATATATACAATCATCTATCTTTATACCTTTTCATCAGTTTCAACTTTATCAAATCAATACAACAGTCACCTAAAAGACTTCTGGTTCTCTAGATCGATTAATGGCAACTAACAACAACGAATCTCAGTTTCATGATTTCTTACCTCTAATGGTGGACAAACTGGGAGGAGATGGTCTGATTGATGAAATGTGCAAAGGGTTTCAGCTGCTGATGGATCGTGATAAAGGGGTGATCACTTTCGATAGTTTGAAGAAGAATTCTACATTTTTGGGTCTTCAGGATCTTTCCGATGCTGATCTTTGGAGCATGTTGAAAGAAGGCGATTTCGATGGAGATGGTGCACTCAGTCAGATGGAGTTTTGTGTTCTCATGTTTAGATTAAGCCCTGATTTGATGAACCAATCTGAGTTTTTGTTAGAACAAGCTCTGGAACAGGAGTTTGATAATTTCCAATATTGAATTGTAAATTCTTGATTATTTATATAAATTATTGAACCTGTTGATTACACGACCAAAAGACAAATGTGTTGTTTTCATGCTAGTTTTCTTTTAAACTTACAGTTTTATAATTAGTATTTTATCAAGTCTATTTAAATATTTATAGGTTTCAATCATAGACTATAACCAGTTGGATTTCCCGCGCTACGTGATGGGTTCGGTTAATTATAGTACCGCTACGATACCGGGCAGTCGTATTGCAACCGGAAAAGATATGCTCAAAATGATATTGATATTGACACATGTTTTATATCAATCATAGATATAAAGTCGAACACGATATACGTACCAATGTTGTTCGGATGATATTGATTGGGTTTGTCATGGTACTTGCAGGGGCAGACCTAGCAAGGGTGGTGGGTGGGTGGGCGCACACTTGAAAAAAATTAGTATATTTTATTAGGCAATCCCGCCCGCACCCCTTAAAAATTTGGTTAAACCCCTTATCTGCACCCTTTTGAAATATTTTTTGGTTCCCCCACTAGGTTCTGGTTCTGTACCGGCACTCGGAACAGTTTACCGTACCAAAAAAATACTTTGTTGTGAATACAACTTCGTTTTACCGAAATTTATACCAAACCGTTTGAGAAACCATAGAAATAAATACTGATATGTAATAAATATCGTTTCGGTAAAGTACAAAAGAGTTTTATATTTAAGCCATTCGATGTTTAGTAGTGTTTTTTGCCATTACGTCTTGATGTTCTGGGTTGAGCCGCAGGCAAAATGAATGGAACATGTGTTTATGATTTTGGTTAATATTAATACAATTTTATTTTTTAGGGTTTTCTTTATCGGGTGTGATAATGTGAGATACTGTTCGAATTCCCACAACATCCTAGGTGCAAGGCACGGGTTACATCATTATTACTACTATTGCTATTGTTGTTGTTGTTGTTATTATTATTATTATTATTATTATTATTATTATTATTATTATTATTATTATTATTATTATTATTATTATTATTTAAAAATAGACATATTTTGTTGTACACATCTTTGCTAAGGTTTTTATACTTAATAGTATAGAAAGATATGAGATGGGGACCATCATCGCAAACTTCTCCCGAATCTTAATTACCCGACGACACGTTCGTATTTAAAAATACAAAAACAAGACCTTCTTCGAAAGTAGAATACGCGAGTCCAACTCTGTTGTCTTCCGATGGCTTTTCTTCTTCTTCCCGGAACCTCTACACCCACCGACCACCTTTCTTTCCTTCTATATATTATTATATATACAACCATCTCTAATCATATCTTCTCATCTGTTTCAAATCAATTCCACAATCACTTAATCATTTCTTATTCTCTCGATCAATGGATACCAACAACAAGGAGTCTCAGTTCCATGATTTCTTACCTCTAATGGCGGACAAACTGGGAGGAGATGGTCTGATTGATGAAATGTGCAAAGGGTTTCAGCTGCTGATGGATCAAGATAAAGGGGTGATCACTTTCGATAGTTTGAAGAAGAATTCTTCATTTTTGGGTCTTCAAGATCTCTCCGACACTGATCTTTTCAGCATGTTGAAAGAAGGCGATTTCGATGGAGATGGTGCACTCAGTCAGATGGAGTTTTGTGTTCTCATGTTTAGATTAAGCCCTGATTTGATGGACCAATCTGAGTTTTTGTTAGAACAAGCTCTGGAACAAGAGTTTGATAATTTCCAATATTGAATTGTAAATTCTTCATTATTGTAAAACCATTTTAGTCTCTGTGGTTTGGACCATTTTGCTAGTTTAGTCCAAAGGTTTCATTTTTAACCTGTATGTCCAAAAAGGTTTTACAGTTTCCATTTTAGTCCACTGGGTTAACTTCATCAATTTTTCTGTTAACGAGAAGGCCAATTCGATAATTTTGTATGTAATTCTGTTAACTTAAAGGGAAATTCAGCCATATAAAATGACCGAATTGGTCTTCTCGTTAACAGAAAAAATGGGTGCAGTTAACCCAGTGGTCTAAAATGGCAACGGTGAAACCTTTTTGGACCCACAGGTTAAAAATGAAACCTTTGGACTAAACTGACAAAATGGCCAAACCACAGGAACTAAAATGGCATTTAACTCTTTAAAAAAGAGTAAACTTCCGTTTTGCTCCCTGTGGTTTGGTCACTTTAACGGTTTTGCTCCAAACCTTTAAAAATAGCCATTTTACTCTCTGATGTTTCGATTTTTTTGCCAGTTTGCTCTCCGCCTCTAACTCCATCCAAATTGTTTGTTTTTTTATTTTGCTCCCCGCAGGGAGCAAACTGGCAAGAAAACCAAAACATCAGGGAACAAAATGGCTGTTTTTAAAGGTTTGAGGCAAAACCGTTAAAGTGACCAAACCACAGGGAACAAAACGGAAGTTTACACTTTAAAAAGTGTTCAGATTTGGCTTTGTAAATTTTTATGCATTGCTAAGAAATACACTAACTCCTTTCCTTCTTGCTACAAAAGAAATATGTATGTATCACCTACAAAGTGTTACACCATCTGTAATATCTTACTACAAAATAAAGTAAATTGCGATTTTGGTCCATCTAGTTTAGTGGTTATTATTATATGTTTAAAGAAATTAAATATTTACAATTTACATACTAAGTATTTATTTTATTATGGTTTTGATCCATCGCAATAAATTCATTTAATTTATAATTACATCCTGATCTCCTTCAAATCATTTCCCTCTCTTTTCCTACTTTGGCACTTTCTCTTCATACATTAGTTCTTTTTATTTTATTTTAGTTATTTTTTTAATATAGATTCAAACTTTATAATTTACAAATTTCTTATAAAATTTAGTTTGTGAAACACTCTATAAAGCTTATATGTTTTGATTTAGTTTCATTCTAAAGATATCTTATAATAAAACAACCACTAAATCCAATACTTAAAGTTTATGATATAAATTAGAAAATTAATAAACTTAATCAATTAGTCTTATTTTTATAGAACATGTTTTAGGGTAGTCTTACAATTTAGAAATTTTCAAGATATCTTAGAATAAAACAACCACTAAGTTCAATACTTAATGTGTATGATATAAATTAGAGAAGAGTAAACTGTCATTTTGTTCCCTAAGCTTCAGGCACTTTTGTCACTTTAGTTCAAAACTCAAATCATTTGAATTTGGCCCATGTGGTTTCAATTTTATTGGCATTTTGGTCTAAAAGTGAAGTCAGCTCAGATTTCTCCAAAAAAAAAAAAATATTCGTTTTTTTTTTGTTCTTTTCCTCAGTAATTTAAGTTTAATGAAGGGCAAAATGGTCATTATACGTTTATTCTAACAAATTATTAATTAAAATAATTAAATTAAATTCGATGTTTGACCATATAAAAGCAGACAACTCTCTCTCTCTCTCTCTTTCTTTCTCCTTCCCACCATCCATCACCGCCTCAACCAACATCTCCCTACAACTAATCCATCACCGCAACTACATTCCCTCTAAGCCACCACCCCCTGCAACCCATCCACCACAACAACTAACGCCCCCTGTAACCACCACCCCATGCAACCCATCCACCACCGCAACCAACAACCCCCTTCAACCAGCGCCCCCTGCAACCACCACCCCCTGCAACACATCCACCACCGCAACCAACAACCCCCTTCAACCATCGCCCACTGCAACCACCATCCCCTTCAACCGATCCACCACCGCAACCAACAACCCCCTTCAACTACCGCCCCCTGCAACCCATCCTCCACCGCAACCACAATTCCCCTGTAACCCGCCACCTTTAACCACCATAACCCACCAGAAACACCTAACACCACCTGTCAAACACCACTTTGGATCGGAACCCTGGATACCCCTCACATAACATCCGTTACCACACCAAAATTCCAGATCTATTGATTCCACCAAGTGATTTGTGACTAAGGAGCAAGAAGTGTGTTGATCTTGAGTTAAAATAAGAAAGAGAAGGAAGTAGGGTCTTAGATGGTGGTGGATGTTTCTGAGCCTAACCCTAATCCATCATCTTCTCCAACCCTCTTCAAATCTGGTCACTGGTATACCACAACCATTCGAAACCCTAGCCAAAACACATCACATCCACCTCTTCAACTAGTGGCGGGGGAGGCGTTAAACCCAAGGCGATGGCGGAGGTGTTTAAAGGAGGCGGTGGCGGAGGTAGTGAAAGGAGGCGATGGCGGAGGTGTGTAAGGGGAGGTGGTGGCTCAGGTGTTTAAGCGGAAGTGGTGGCGGAGGTGTTAATGGTTGGCGGCGGTAGAGGTGTTGCGGATCTATGGGGACGAAGGGTTGGAAGATCGGAAGAACCAAAGCCAACGAATCAAAAACGAGGAGCAAAATTCTTCCTCGGTTACCACCACCTGGTCTTAAGCTCAATACTGTCTAATCAGCCTGCATACCTCAATTGTTTCTATCTTTTATTGTTGTTCAAGATCTAACAAAACCCATAAAGTGAATAGGGGTTGAAGAAGATGCTGGATTAGGGTATTAGGGTTTGCATTTGGGGAAGATGATGAAATTTGTCTACTTTTATAAGGTCAAACATTTAATTTTATTATTTTAATTAAAAATGTGTTATAATAAAATTATAATGACCATTTTACCCATGAGGAAAAGGATAAAATACTAGGATTTTATTAGACAAATATGAGCTAATTTCACTTTTGGATCAAAATGGCAACAAAATTAAAACCATAGGGACACAAATTCAAAAAGTTTAAGTTTTGGACTAAAGTGGAAAAAGTGATCAAACCTCAAGTAGCAAAATGACAGTTTACTTATTAAAGGATTTAACCTTAATCTATTGATGGGATTTACTAAGTATGATGATGATGATCTTTTATAAGGTTGTCTTGCAATTTTAGAAATTTAGTTATGATCTTTTATAAGGTTGTCTTGCAATTTTAGATATTTAGTTTTACAATAATTCATGAATAAATTTTATGATTTGTTTAAAATAGTGGTTGGTTTATAAATTTTGCAATAATTGGTTTGTATTAAGATATTTTCTTGTAATTTTTTTAAATTAATGAAATTTTAATTTATTTGTTTTATATAAATAACCATCAGCTATTTAATTATTAAAAAAATCAATTTAATGTAATAAGTTTTTCTTATATAAAGAATGTCTTTCAAAAGAATTACAAGAAAATAGAACACTTTCAGAAGTAGCATTATTTTTAATAAATAAGAATGTTGATTAATATAATAAATTATCGTTCGTTTTTGATTTTTAAGTTAGCTAAAATCTGTAAAAAGTGTGGTTTTACCAAGGAGAGCATCACTAGGTAGGTTGGGTCATGGGTGGTGGTGGTATTAATGCCTTGATGGTGTCTCAGAGTTTATTTGCACATGCACCTTCACTGGTTGTATGCTTGTTGTGTCCATTCTTGGCTTATTACTCAACCTGCACATTCAGCTCACACCATCAGACATAAAAGAGTATTTGGTACAACTGAAAGTCTCAAACTAAATAAAGTATAAAATCATTGTCATACGTACAATTTCTTGCTGGATCTATATGTATTATGCTAATAATGCAGGAATGTGTAGTTAATATGCACATAATGGATCTATCCATATAATTTTTTTGAAAGGCTAAATTTTATTAACAAAAATCAAACGGTACAACAAGCCCAACGATGGATAGACGGACAACCCAAAATTACAAATAAGGAAACTTTTAGAAACTAAATTTACACCATTGCTCCCATTCAAACGGTTCGATCTTGGACCGATTCTTAACCCATAGGTATCCCAATGTTTTTAGTTCAGCTAACATGTTTCCAATTTCCAAGTTTTTGGATTTGAAGGTAACTTCATTCCTTGTTCTCCATATGAGCCAGCACACCGATAGAATTACCGTTTGTATTAATAGCCTTTTGACTATGGAGTCATCGCCTAGGTGGGTGGAAAATAGATCTTGCAGTGAGAAGGCGTAAATAGGAGGAATGTTGCACCAAGATGAAATTTCCTGCCATATCACTGTTGCCACATAGCATGAGATCAAAATATGATCGAGAGATTCCTCCATTTTCCCACAGTGCGGACAAACAAAAAAGTTAACCTGGACACCTCCTCTAATTAATTCCAACTTTGTTGAGAGTCGATTATTAACCATATGCCATCCAAATATATAAACCTTTTTAGGGAGCCATTTATTTCATGCTAACCAAGGTTTCTCAGGTGCCAGAATCTGCTCAGATAGTAAATTCCTGGGAGATTTAACTGAGAATTTACCATCTTTACTTATAGACCACGTCCATCTATCCACGCCATTGACTCGCGGAACCGTGTAGATGCTATTAATGCAAGTCTGCAGTTCAACAATCTCCTCTAGGCTCAATGGATCCCTGCTCCAATTCCAGCAAAGAGCTAACATGTCACCTTCGAATAGTACCCGATCGATCGCTGACTGAGCATAACTTAGACTGTTCCAGCCGGAACAGAGCTGGAAATAATTCTTTGAAGCATGCATTTCCGACCCATCGATCCGTCCAAATCTTTATTGTTTCCCCGGTCCCCGGTGTACCCAAAATTAGATTGCCTAAAGAAATGTTTTTATTTTTCAGTTCCATTTCTACCCTGTTAATATTGGTCCATATACCGGATCTGCCGCTTTTGATGGGTAAGAACTCCCATCTTCTGGTGGAGTGGTGAAACCCTTTTACAACTCTTCTGCATAACCTTTTTGGTTCCGCTTTAAATCTCCAACACCATTTCGATAGTAAGCTTCGGTTAAAATCGTGAAGAGATCCCAGACCTAAGCCACCTTGATCCCAAGGTGATATCACACTTTGCCATTTAACCCATGACATCTTTGATTTTTCGTTTGTACCTCCCAAAAAAAAATTGCGTGTCAATTGTTCCAGTTTATTCAGGACCGATTTTGGTGTCACGGCCCCCGGCCCGGTGTGACCCAGTCCAGAAGCCGCGGGACAGAAAACCTGTTAGTGCCGTAATGTCTATCGCCTTCGTCAATCCGAACCTTAGCGAGAAACAATTCAAAACGAGCTTTATATTGTAATATTTAGATAGAGTTAGCAAGGTGGCATTTTGGTAATTAATGAGAAATCTCATTAATTCCAAGGCCTATAAATAGGAGCTTTAGGTTTAAAGTTGAAGACTTTTTGCTCATTTGTGATCTAGGAGCTTAGAGTTTAGAGAGAGAAAGTTCTCTCACGTGATTCTCGGCTTTGTACACGTCATCTTATGCAATAGAATCACGTTATTAGTACGTTCTTGTGTTTTCGGTCACGCACGTTCACGGATTCCGCACGTCGAACGTTCGTTACGCAATCGTACGGTGTCAAAACCGATCCTACAAGTGGTATCAGAGCTCAGGAGGAAGAGTTCTTACCGATTTAGCTTGTTTTCACTGAAAATTCTGATTTCTACTCATTCTTTCACGTTTTTAACCGAATTTTTCAAAATTGAACGGGTTTTTACAGTCCAAATCGGCTGAATTTTTGATATGTTGTGCGAAAACACCTGATCTATAACCCTACCAAGTTTCAGATCCAAATTCCTAGCCGTTTAGGAGAAATCGAAGGTTTTAGGTCCGATTTCGTGTCAAATACCTGATTTCGCTCGAAAATACCTTAATTTCGCTCGAAATACGTTGATTCCGCTTGAAACTTTAGTTTGATTTCGCTCCAAAACAGTTTATTTTCTGATTTCGCCCGAAACTTTATCTTGATTCCGCTCGAAATCAAACAAGTCTGATTCCTCTCGAAGTTTAAATCTTGATTTCGCTTGAACAATGTGTTTCGACTGAATACAGACGTTGCGGCCCAATAATATCATCTTGATACTAGTATTTGTCGGCCATTGTTTGAAATCCATGTGAATATTAATTCTAAAACATTGTTCTTGGCGATATTGAAAACAATCGATCCAATCAGCAGTAGATTTATTGTCGGATCCATGTGCTTTAAATGTATCATAAAACTTGTCGGCCCATGAATGTGTTCAGATCCACTAATTGATCGGTCCAATGAGAATTTGAATGTGTGTCGGTTCACTGTTTACATCGACCCAATACATTTAATAAGTCCATAAATTGAATTGTGAACCACTAATTGATAAGGCCCAATCAAAATCATTTAATGTAACGACCCATGTGAAGTATTAATTGAATTGTCAATTTGATATTGTCTGACAAATTGTCAAATTGCATGTGAAGGCCCAATGAGAATTTCGGTCAAGTAAGAAATTGAGATTACAAGTTTTGGTCCAATCAGAAACAATACGTGTCGGCTGGATTGAAATCAACAAGTGCAAATTGTTGTCGGACTAGTGAGTTTTAGACCCAATCACATTTGAGCATATTTGGTATTTTTGTCGGCCCAAGATACAACAAATTAAAAGAGCGGCCCAATCACAAAGTTGAATGTAATAAATTTTGTCGGCTTAGTGGAAGTGAAGGCCCAATCATAAAGTTTGTGGTGTTACCGAGGATGCATTGTGATAAGTTGGTGAAATAGTTCGGCCCAATCAAAATATTAAAACAAGAATAGTTGTCGGCTGCATGTGAATGTTCATTAAAGGTATTTGTGAAGTATCGAATACACGTACGAGCGAATTCTCACCTGATCAGTTGTCACCTGATTTTTGCTACTCAATCGGATAGTCATTTGATTGTGTAAATTTTTGTATTGTTTGAAAATCTGTTGTTGTGAATTTTTCATTAGCGAAGCATGGGTTCTGAGATTTATATTGCACAAAATAAGTTTGATTGTTTTACAAGTATCAAGGGAGAGTCTTGTTGGTGCACGGAATGTCTGTTGACTACGTTTGTATTGAGTCTTAGGTCTAGAAAGGTTGTACGGAGTTGAAATTCAGAAATTAGGGTTTTAGAGTGTTAGTTTCGATCATAATGACATATGTGTCACTATAAGCGAAATCATGATCTTGTAATTTCGCTCTTAGGTCATAGTTGTAGGGGGTTTCGCTCCAGTGTACACATAGTTGGTGATTTCGCTCATCAGGTCATAGGTGATTTCGCTTATATGGTCACCATAGGAGCGAAATTAGCAGCCTATAAATACTTGACTTGTAATTTCATTTGTAACCATTGGAGCGAAATTAGGTCATGTGCTAGGTGACGAAACTCTGTCAAAATTCATTCAGAAAGCATTAATAGAGAAGGAAATTGAAAGGAAAAGCTGTTGTTACTTTGTCTACATTGATTCCGCCTTTGTACGCAAAGATGAACTACCTTAACTGACTTTTCGGGTCATAAAACGGCCCAACAAGTGGTATCAGAGCTCAGGACGAGGAGTTCATACTACTACAGCTTGATTCTACCAGATTCTCTTACTTCTACTCACTTCTTCTTATACTTTTCTGATTTGAACTGGTTTCTACGGTTGAAATGGACTGAATTTTGAGTATAACGTGTAAAACATAGAAATAACAAACCCTAGAAAGAATCAGGTTAAAATACGGCTTAAAAATGGTAAAAATACACTAATAACCTGATTTCGCTTTTACGGACATCGAAGAGATTTCGCTTATAAGTGCTTGATTTCGCCCTTAGAACCTAATTTCGCTCATAGATACATCCTAATTTCGCTCTTAGGGACTTAATTGTTTGATTTCGCTCTTGAAGACACTTCTGATTTCGCTCATACGTCATCTTGATTTCGCTCATAGGTGATTTCGCTCGAAATCACTGTTTTTCAAAATTTCGACAATTTTTCTAAGTGATTGCTGATCTTTCAGGTACATTCAAGATGGATGACATTTTCTTGAACCTGTTTAGTGAGATGTACGCTTTTGCTGGAAATTCGGGAGATGATACATCTACAAGCAACAACAATGAGAACCCGCCAAATGTCAAGAAGAAGTTATCGGATGCTTTGGAGGTTGAAAGTGCTTTCGGAACTTACAAAAAACCACCGAAGTTGATGGCTATTGAGGAGTATAGTCGGTGGGCAAAGAAATTCGAAGATTGGTTGATGGCTTTTGCGTTTCTGAGCTGGAAGAGTCTCAAAAATGGATATGATAATGGAGGCAAAGAGGGTGAAACTTTATCAACATCTGATGAGATAGAGTCGTTTGTTGCTGAGCAGAAATGTATTGCGTTGTTGTTTCAATCTGTTCGTGAAGATATAATCTCTCTGATCGGATACTCTAGTGCAAAAGATCTCTGGAAAAAGTTAGAAAAGAAATGTTTAGGAAGTACTGAAATCGTGAAAAACAAAAAGAAACTTCTTAGGAAAGAATTTGATTTGTTCGGGTGTTTAAAGAATGAATCAGTTTTAAAAATGATTGAGCGGTTTGGACATCTGAAGCTGGAACTAGCTAGACATGGAATTAAGTATCCTGAAGATGAGCTAGTAGACAAATTGTTCGATTCGTTGCCAGACGAAATGGATTGGCAATATTATGCGATGATGCTGAAAAATACTATCAAAGCGCCAGATGTGTTGACTGTAGATTTGCTGATTGAGAAACTCGAGAGTCATGAGTTGGAACTACAGAAGACACACAAAGTCAATCACTCATTGTACCAGCAGAACTTGGATTTGTATTATCCAAAGAGCATGATGCCAAAGAAACATTCTCCCAAAACTGCGTTTTCTGTTGAGAATGTCTCCACACCGAACAAAGAAAGTCAAAGCACTGAATATCACAGTGGTTATCACAGTGGATCTTCATCAAATTCAAACCAGTCTGAGGCAAAGAACTTGTTTCAGTGCAACATCGCTGTAGACATGAAGAATGCTCAGAATTTCAGCGAGGAGTCAGCCAAGCAACAGATGGTTTTCCTAGCGTCAGTATAGGAATCATATGAAAGCCTTGTAGCTGGGAAGATAGGCAACACTAACCTAACAAAAGAGGACTATGATCAAATAGATCCTGAAGAAATGGAATTAATTGACATAAGGTGGTGCATGGCCAGTGCTGTTCGTCGAGCTCAGCGTTTCATGGAAATAACCGGCAGGAAGTCAATTGGTGGACCATCTACCAAGTTGGGGTTTGACAAGTCCAAGGTGACATGCTTCAAGTGTAAGCAAAAAGGCCACTTCAAGCGTGAATGCAAAAACGCGTATGTTGATGAGTCTGAAAACCCATTCAGGGAAGATTACTACAAGAAGGCGATATATCATCAAAACAAATCGGAGCCGCCAAGAATGAAGCAAATTGAAGAGAACAAAGAGAATAAAAATAGAAAGATGAAGGAACAAAGTTGACACAATCCCTTTCTTTCCGTTGGTCAACAACCAACAAAGTTTTCTTGGGGTTTTTCGCTTCAATAGCAGAAGCAAAGAAATCTAGAGCTCTTGTGGTGATTTATGATGATGAGGGTTATGACTGGAGTGAACTGCTACCGGAGGAAAATGCGGTTGGTTACGCTTTCATGGCAAAGAATGAACCTGTTCCGTGGAAAGACAACAGAAATGAAGAACAAAAGTATAATTACAGAAGGTTGTTGGCCACAAACAGAATGATCAGAATATCTGGTATCTTTTCGGAAGCAAAGAGAGCAAATAGATGGGATCCAGATAGGGAGTGTTATCTTGACCCATATGGAAACATTGCTATTGATCACAACACTCTTGATCTAGAGGCCATAATCAAAGAGTTAAAAGATGAAGATGATTATTGGCAGAATAAATGGTGGGGAACTGGAGACGAGAAAGCGAAAGAAGAGAAAGAGAAGAAGGAGAAAGAAGAGAAAGAGATGTGACACCCCAGGAAAATCAGTGAACAATACAGCTTACCTAGCTTCCTCAGTGAGTGCATACCAAATTTCGGGACGAAATTTCCAATTAGTTGGGGATAATGTGACAACTCGAACTTTAGACCTATCGTTGTGTAACATACGTGAACGTGTGATGATTTTACAAACTTTGATGTTAATGAACGTTATGATGTTTATGTGCATTATGTGTGTATGTTATGTCTTGCACGAGCCCAAACTACACAAACCGATCACACAAGCCGGGCCACACCTTGTTCGCGGATCCAATAGGCAGCCGAGTGGGCTCGGCCCACTCCCCAGTCGCAAACACTAAACCCTTTGGTAAGGGTTTGATTCTCATTATTGTTACAAAACATAACACACACACAACCCTAGAAGCTCTTGCTCTCTCTCTCTCTCTCGGCTTGCTTAGAACCCGACGGCAGGAACATCCACAACTCGGATCACCCTCTCCCCTCTCTAATTCGGTTAGTATGTTTTGATTCATGAGCATTCGGATAGTTGTTGATGATGATATTCTTGTGACCGATTAGTATGTTGATTATATGATTGATTATTGTGTATTGGATGATGAGGGTTAATGTTTATGATAATCGGTTTGCATGCATAGTATATATAAATCATTGTAGATTTGAAAATAGTATGATGTTAGGAATCGGGTGTTTGATTAATTGGTTAAATTGTTTTATGGCTATGCTAGTGTGTATGCTAGTAATAGGAATCACTGTTAATGCGATTGAAGGTCTTGCATGTTTGGTCATTGTTCATGATTACGTGTTGATTAGCTTAGGGTTCATGTGAATTTGATACTTGATTTCCTTGTTTGATCGATAATTGGTGGATTAGAAACTGTTAATTGATTTCTATAAATTTGGAAACGTGTTAAATGATTGTAACCGATATGCTAAAGTATGGAAATCAGGAAATCAGTTACACACTGGGTTGCGACTCAGATTGCGAGTCGAAACCTCACAGTCTCGACTCGAGACCACAAGCAGCACAAGCCGAAACCTGGGTTGCGAGTCCCGTTGCGACTCGTAACCGGACCATGACAAGCCGAAACCACCTGTTGCGACTCGTAACCAGCGGTTGCGACTCGTAATCCCTTATTGCGACTCGAGATCGCCGGTTGCGACTCGAGACTAGCTATGCACGTACACTGTTTTGGGCCTACACTGTCACGGGCCCAATCTTAAGACTGTTATGTTATTGGACTGTTTATCTGTTGGACCGGTGTGTTATTTGGGCTGTTTATCATTCGGGCTTAGATATTAGAATCACACAAGAGGTGTTTATGATATGCTGACTGTTTACATGCATGAGTGTATACCATGACTTATACGTGCATAATTTGAAGTCAAAACCTGACTTGTATAATAACCATGATAGGACGTGGTTGACCATTTACTTGCTACCTGTACTCTTTGTGTATCTGCCGAGCAAACCAAGGTGAGTTCACACAGCCAAGGCATGGGATTCCCGGGTTGGGAATTGAGTTGGATATGTTGAATATGGAATGATTACTCGTACTTACGCATTCTCTAGACTATAGACCATCGTCCTCAGGTTAGTCAGGACACGTTACGTAAAGCCTACGTAACCCAGTTTAATTGTCATTTGTCTCCCGGGTCGGGAGGACACGTTACGTAAAGCCTACGTAACCCAATACCATCTACTGGCTTCCAGGTCGGAAGGCCACGCTGCGTAAAGCCTACGTAGCCCCCACGCGTACCATGTCCTCGGGGAAGGGCACGTCACGTAAAGCCTACGCGACCCTGTACGTATTCCTGTTCTCGGTAAAGAAGAACACATGGTCGGAAGTTAGTCTAGTAAGTACCGCTAATGAGAAGCCCTCATTAGCCAGGATAAACATGGGAAGCCCCTACCAGTAATATGAACACAAGGTTTGGGAAGCCCCCACCTTTAGTACACACTAGTATGGGAAGCCCCCACTAGCTATACTTATGCACTATGTTATGAACTTACTTTCTGTGAACTCGCTCAACTAGTTTGTTGATTATTTGCTGCATGCCTTGCAGGACCTTAGGTACATTATGGAGCTTGCACAGGGAGGAGCAGGTCGTTGTGGGAATACATATCATGAACTTTATCTGAACTTATAACTATTTTGAGATTACATACTATGCTTCCGCTATTTAAACGATGTTTGGTTTTGAAACATCAATCATGTCATGATGATTTACATTAATTACTTTTATATTAAATGCTATGTTTGATATGATTGATGGCTTGATCCTGGTCAGTCACGCTCCCAAGCGGTGGTACTCCGCGGGTGGATTTTGGGGGTGTGACAGATTGGTATCAGAGCCATTGGTTATAGAGAACTTGGTTTTAATATGGGAAAACGTTTTATTAAAACCGGACTATAACCAGAACAGTGCTCTCAACGATCCACAACGACGCTTCGCTCCACGTGCAAGACTCGACATCCTAGGTAATAAGGTTATGACTATTGCCTGTTTGCTAGAACTGCTTAGAACTTTGCTCGCATTACATTTAGATACACATGATACTATAGCATGAGAAACCCTACGTGCTTACACTTTTCTGTCATCGCCCTATTCGCGAACCATTCTTACCTATGCTACTTGTTACAATGAAGATCATGTCTGGAAGAATCAACATGACACAAGCCCAGCTAGAGGCTCTCGTTCAAGCTCAAGTTGCTGCGGCAGTTGCAGCAGCTCAAGCAGGTAGTATATCCTGCAGTATAGGCACACACTAGGATCTTTAGATCCTACATTAACTCTCGTATTTAACTTCGTCCTATTCATACACAATAGGTCAACACGCGCAGCAGCCTGTCTGCACTTTCAAGAACTTCATGGACTGTCGTCCAAATTCTTTCAGTGGCACAGAGGGGGCAGTGGGAGTCCTCCATTGGTTTGAAAAGCTAGAATCAGTATTCGAAATGTGCGAGTGCCCTGAGGCTCGCAAGGTCAAGTTTGCTACCGGCACCTTGGAAGGAATAGCATTGACTTGGTGGAACGCCCAAGTTCAAATCTTAGGGTTGGCAGCAGCTAACGCCACCCCATGGAACGATTTCAAAGAACTCATCAAGCGTGAGTATTGTACGCGTGAAGATATTCACAAGCTGGAAGACGAGTTGTATAATCTGAAAATGATTGGATCAGAGATCGAAGCGTATACTAAACGGTCGAATGAGCTGGCTGTTCTGTGTCCAACTATGGTGGACCCTCCATACAAGCGCATTGAGATGTATCTCAAGGGATTGGCGCCAGAAATTCAGAGCCACGTGACGTCGGCTAACCTCGATAACATCCAGGAAATTCAGCGCCTCGCTCATCGCATCACCGATCAGGCAGTGGATCAGAATAAACTGCCTAAGCGTGTTAGTGCTACTGCTAACGTCACCACCTCAGTTACTCCTGCTACATCTGGTGACAGTAAAAGAAAATGGGATGGAGATTCCAGCAGGGGTTCAGCGACTGTTCAGCCACAAGCTCAGCAGCAGAAGATCGACCACTATCAGAGTCCCAGTCAGCAATCCTCTGGTGGTCACAGACAGAGGAGATATCAAGGTAGTCAACCTAGGTGCCACAACTGCAACAGGCATCACCACGGCCCGTGTAACAAGGGTCGCTGTCAAAGGTGTCTTAAGATGGGCCACGAGGCCAAAGACTGTAGGAGCCCTCGCCCTGCGAATCAGAATCAGCAGCCTCAGCAACCAGCTCCACAGAACCAGCAGCAGCAACAGCAGCCACAGCGTGGAAACCGGGGGTGTTTCCAGTGTGGGGCTGAAGGTCACTTCAAACGCGATTGCCCTCAATTGAACCAGAACCAGAACCGCAACAACAACAACAACCAGGGCAACGGCAACAACAACGGTGGGAACAACAACAATAATGGCAACGAGGCAAGAGGTCGAGCTTTCGTTTTGGGAAGAGGAGACGCAGTGAACGATCCCAACGTTGTTATGGGTAAGTTTCTCCTCGACAATATTTACGTTACTGTTTTGTTTGATTCGGGTGCGGATACAAGCTATATGTCTGTGAAAATGTGTCAACTGCTAAAACGTGCACCAACACTTTTACCCACCAAACATGTAGTAGAGTTAGCTAACGGTAAAAGTCTAGAAGCCACGCACGTAGTTCAGGGTTGTAATCTTATCCTAGCTGGCCAAGCCTTCTCTATCGATCTCATTCTCATAGTTTTGGGTAGCTTCGACGTCGTGATTGGGATGGACTGGTTATCCCAACACCAGGCAGAAATCTTATGCAGCGAGAAGGTTATTCGCATTCCTCGTTCGGGTCAGCAACCTCTAGAAGTTCAAGGCGACAAGAGTGGTGCCGTGGTTGGCATCATCTCTTTCTTGAAGGCTCAGAAATGCTTACGTAAGGGTCACACAGCCATTTTGGCTCTTGTTTCAGACGCATCAGTAAAGGAAAAGAAATTGGAGGATATTCCAATTGTACGTGATTACCCTCAGGTGTTTCCTGAAGACTTACCTGGCTTACCGCCTCATCGTCAGGTCGAATTTCAAATCGAGCTTGCTCCAGGAGCAGCACCCATAGCTCGCGCACCATATCGTCTAGCTCCATCGGAATTGGAGGAACTGTCAAAGCAGCTACAAGAGCTCTTGGAAAAGGGCTTCATTCGTCCAAGCTCTTCGCCTTGGGGAGCTCCAGTGCTTTTCGTGAAGAAGAGAGACGGTACGTTCAGGATGTGCATCGACTACCGTGAACTCAACAAGGTGACGGTGAAGAACCGTTATCCTCTTCCACGCATAGACGACTTATTCGACCAGTTGCAAGGGTCGTGTTACTATTCGAAGATAGACTTAAGGTCAGGGTATCATCAGCTGAGAGTCCGGGATGAGGACGTCTCCAAGACAGCCTTCAGAACTCGTTACGGTCACTAGGAGTTTCTCGTCATGCCATTCGGGTTAACGAACGCGCCTGCTGTATTCATGGATCTTATGAACAGGGTGTGCAAACCGTATCTCGACAAGTTCGTCATTGTTTTTATCGACGACATTCTGATCTACTCCAAGAGTCAGGAGGAACACGAGCGACACCTACGCCTTATTCTGGAACTCCTTCGGAAGGAACAGTTGTACGCCAAGCTTTCTAAATGCGACTTCTGGCTTCGTGAAGTCCACTTCTTAGGCCATGTGGTAAACAGGGATGGGATCCATGTCGATCCATCCAAGGTAGATTCGATCAGAAACTGGCCTGCACCGCGTACGCCGACAGAAATACGCCAATTCTTGGGTCTGGCAGGTTACTACAGACGGTTTATTAGAGACTTTTCGAAGATTGCTCAGCCGCTTACGCTACTGACACAGAAGGGTGTTACTTATCGCTGGGGAGAGCCCCAGGAGACTGCTTTTCAGCACCTAAAGGATAGACTTTGCAGTGCACCTATCCTCTCTTTGCCAGAGGGCACAGATGACTTCGTGGTTTATTGTGATGCATCCATTCGGGGACTGGGATGTGTGTTAATGCAGCGCGACAAGGTGATTGCTTACGCCTCTCGTCAACTCAAGGTTCATGAACGGAACTACACGACGCACGACTTAGAGCTGGGAGCTGTTGTTTTCGCGCTTAAGATATGGCGACACTATCTGTACGGTACCAGGTGCACGATTTACACCGATCACAGGAGTCTCGAGCATATTCTTAAGCAGAAGGATTTGAACATGCGTCAACGAAGGTGGGTTGAGTTACTTAACGATTACGAATGCGCTATCAAGTACCATCCAGGCAAAGCCAATGTTGTGGCTGATGCCCTTAGTCGAAAGGACACCTTACCAAAGCGCGTGCGAGCGCTACAGCTTACGATTCAGTCTAGCCTTCCAGCACAGATACGAGCTGCTCAGACAGAAGCACTGAAACCAGAAAACGTCAAGGCTGAAGCCTTACGCGGCTCACGACAGCAAATGGAACAGAAGGCAGACGGCGCCTACTATGTAACGGGGCGTATTTGGGTCCCACTTTATGGCGGTCTACGCGAACTTGTGATGGACGAAGCACACAAGTCTCGCTATTCGGTACATCCAGGGTCGGATAAAATGTACCACGACATCAGCACTACTTATTGGTGGCCTAGCATGAAGGCCCACATCGCTACGTACGTTGGAAAATGTTTGACCTGTGCGAGAGTCAAGGTTGAATATCAGAAGCCAGCTGGTCTACTTCAGCAGCCTAAGATACCTCAGTGGAAATGGGAAGAAATTTCCATGGATTTCGTTACAGGCCTACCTAGATCCCAGCGGGGAAATGATACCATATGGGTGATCGTGGATCGACTCACCAAGTCTGCACACTTCCTACCTATAAAGGAAACGGATAAGTTCTCCACTCTAGCAGACGTCTATCTTAAAGAAGTTGTTTCGAGGCACGGGGTGCCCACATCCATCATTTCGGATCGCGATGCACGATTCACGTCAGAACTTTGGCAAGCAATGCATAAATCTTTCGGCTCACGATTAGACATGAGCACAGCATACCACCCTCAGACGGATGGGCAGTCTGAGCGTACGATCCAAACACTAGAAGACATGCTTCGGGCATGCGTCATCGATTTCGGCAACGGCTGGGAAAAGCACCTCCCTTTGGTGGAGTTTTCTTACAATAATAGTTATCACACCAGCATCCAAGCCGCTCCATTCGAGACATTGTACGGGCGTAAATGCCGGTCACCTCTCTGTTGGGCAGAGGTGGGGGATAGTCAGATTACGGGGCCAGAGATTGTAGTGGACGCCACAGAAAAGATTGTACAGATACGACAACGCATGGCGGCAGCACGCGGCCGTCAGAAAGCCTACGCGGACAAGCGTAGAAAGCCATTGGAATTTGAGGTCGGGGACCGGGTTTTATTGAAAGTTTCACCCTGGAAGGGTGTGGTTCGTTTTGGCAAACGGGGCAAACTAAATCCGCGGTATGTCGGACCATTTGAAATCATAGAAAAGATTGGCAAGGTAGCCTACAAGTTGAACCTACCAGCTGAACTCGGGGCAGTTCACAATGTCTTTCATGTATCGAACTTAAAGAAGTGCCTATGAGATGAAAACCTCATCATTCCTTTTAAGGAACTCACTATCGACGAGCGGTTGCAGTTCGTCGAGGAACCAGTAGAAATCACGGACCGGGATGTGAAGGTCCTCAAACACAAGAGAATCCCTCTTGTTCGAGTTCGTTGGAACTCCAAACGTGGCCCAGAGTACACCTGGGAACGCGAAGACAGGATGACAGAAAAGTACCCCCAGTTATTCGAAACCAATGCAACCACTACTGAGGCTGAAGCTACTACTTCGGAATTTCGGGACGAAATTTCAGATCAACGGGGGGAGGATGTGACACCCCAGGAAAATCAGTGAACAATACAGCTTACCTAGCTTCCTCAGTGAGTGCATACCAAATTTCGGGACGAAATTTCCAATTAGTTGGGGATAATGTGACAACTCGAACTTTAGACCTATCGTTGTGTAACATACGTGAACGTGTGATGATTTTACAAACTTTGATGTTAATGAACGTTATGATGTTTATGTGCATTATGTGTGTATGTTATGTCTTGCACGAGCCCAAACTACACAAACCGATCACACAAGCCGGGCCACACCTTGTTCGCGGATCCAATAGGCAGCCGAGTGGGCTCGGCCCACTCCCCACTCGCAAACACTAAACCCTTTGGTAAGGGTTTGATTCTCATTATTGTTACAAAACATAACACACACACAACCCTAGAAGCTCTTGCTCTCTCTCTCTCTCTCTCTCGGCTTGCTTAGAACCCGACGGCAGGAACATCCACAACTCGGATCACCCTCTCCCCTCTCTAATTCGGTTAGTATGTTTTGATTCATGAGCATTCGGATAGTTGTTGATGATGATATTCTTGTGACCGATTAGTATGTTGATTATATGATTGATTATTGTGTACTGGATGATGAGGGTTAATGTTCATGATAATCGGTTTGCATGCATAGTATATATAAATCATTGTAGATTTGAAAATAGTATGATGTTAGGAATCGGGTGTTTGATTAATTGGTTAAATTGTTTTATGGCTATGCTAGTGTGTATGCTAGTAATAGGAATCACTGTTAATGCGATTGAAGGTCTTGCATGTTTGGTCATTGTTCATGATTACGTGTTGATTAGCTTAGGGTTCATGTGAATTTGATACTTGACTTCCTTGTTTGATCGATAATTGGTGGATTAGAAACTGTTAATTGATTTCTATAAATTTGGAAACGTGTTAAATGATTGTAACCGATATGCTAAAGTATGGAAATCAGGAAATCAGTTACACACTGGGTTGCGACTCAGATTGCGAGTCGAAACCTCACAATCTCGACTCGAGACCACAAGCAGCACAAGCCGAAACCTGGGTTGCGAGTCCCGTTGCGACTCGTAACCGGACCATGACAAGCCGAAACCACCTGTTGCGACTCGTAACCAGCGGTTGCGACTCGTAATCCCTTATTGCGACTCGAGATCGCCGGTTGCGACTCGAGACTAGCTATGCACGTACACTGTTTTGGGCCTACACTGTCACGGGCCCAATCTTAAGACTGTTATGTTATTGGACTGTTTATCTGTTGGACCGGTGTGTTATTTGGGCTGTTTATCATTCGGGCTTAGATATTAGAATCACACAAGAGGTGTTTATGATATGCTGACTGTTTACGTGCATGAGTGTATACCATGACTTATACGTGCATAATTTGAAGTCAAAACCTGACTTGTATAATAACCATGATAGGACGTGGTTGACCATTTACTTGCTACCTGTACTCTTTGTGTATCTGCCGAGCAAACCAAGGTGAGTTCACACAGCCAAGGCATGGGATTCCCGGGTTGGGAATTGAGTTGGATATGTTGAATATGGAATGATTACTCGTACTTACGCATTCTCTAGACTATAGACCATCGTCCTCAGGTTAGTCAGGACACGTTACGTAAAGCCTACGTAACCCAGTTTAATTGTCATTTGTCTCCCGGGTCGGGAGGACACGTTACGTAAAGCCTACGTAACCCAATACCATCTACTGGCTTCCAGGTCGGAAGGCCACGCTGCGTAAAGCCTACGTAGCCCCCACGCGTACCATGTCCTCGGGGAAGGGCACGTCACGTAAAGCCTACGCGACCCTGTACGTATTCCTGTTCTCGGTAAAGAAGAACACATGGTCGGAAGTTAGTCTAGTAAGTACCGCTAATGAGAAGCCCTCATTAGCCAGGATAAACATGGGAAGCCCCTACCAGTAATATGAACACAAGGTTTGGGAAGCCCCCACCTTTAGTACACACTAGTATGGGAAGCCCCCACTAGCTATACTTATGCACTATGTTATGAACTTACTTTCTGTGAACTCGCTCAACTAGTTTGTTGATTATTTGCTGCATGCCTTGCAGGACCTTAGGTACATTATGGAGCTTGCACAGGGAGGAGCAGGTCGTTGTGGGAATACGGATCATGAACTTTATCTGAACTTATAACTATTTTGAGATTACATACTATGCTTCCGCTATTTAAACGATGTTTGGTTTTGAAACATCAATCATGTCATGATGATTTACATTAATTACTTTTATATTAAATGCTATGTTTGATATGATTGATGGCTTGATCCTGGTCAGTCACGCTCCCAAGCGGTGGTACTCCGCGGGTGGATTTTGGGGGTGTGACAAGAGACGTCAAGGAAAGTTGATACTGGGATCATTGACACTACTCAGGAGTTGACTGCTGAAAATCTCGGAAAAATGGCTGACAAGGTGCTGGCAGCTAAGGCGATTGAGGTAGATTCTAAATCCGTCTCTGAGTCTAAAAGCCAGGTCAGTTCAAACACGTCAACGACTGAATCAGGTACGAAAGCTAATGGGGATGTTGATTGCAAAAATTGCATCAAAGAATGCAAATTTTGTAATACGATCACATATCTCAACGGTAAGAAAGTTGAAGATGTGACAGCGAAAGTCAGAAACGTTGATAATCAAATTCTTGATCGTGACAAGATGGTTAAAGCTTCAACTGAACGGATAAAAGAGCTAACTAACAAAATTGAAAATCATAAAACTGATCATGAAAGGATTAGATAGGAAAATGAAAAGTTAGTTCATGAAAATCGTCAAATCACTGAAAAATTTGAGAAGCTTAAATTCACAATGAAAGATAATGATGATCGAAACGGTAAAACTTATAAAGAAAATGTTCAACTAAAAACCGTGCTTAGGGTAAAAGAAGAATCAATCAACCAACAACCGGATGAAATCGCTAATTTGAAACTTAAAGTTCAAGAGGCTGAAATTGAAAATGAGCGCATCCGGTTGAAGCTTAACAATTACAACTCCGCAAGCTTTGTTTTGCAACACATTATTCCAAAACCCATCGGGAAAAACAAAGCTGGCGAAGATGTTTATTCTGATGGAACTGGGGTGGGTTTTCATAGAGTTCCATCGCCGATTCTGGAAAATTACAAGAAAAAGCAATCTGGGTTGGTTGAAATTGAGGAAGAAAATGAAGTTAAACTTCCGGAGAACATTGATGTTACTTTTTCTTCATCATCTGATGATAGTGTTCAGACAGAGATTGTTAAGAGCACAGCTGAAAGTGTTTTGATGTCTGATTCAGCTGAAGATGATGGGTGTTTCTTGGATAAATACATTCCGAAACAAAAGTCCAAAAACAACTTAAATGATGAACCTACTCTTGTCATGTACAAGATGTCGGGATCTGATAAGTTGTATTCGGATTCAGAGTTTCCAATTGAGAATGTAAATGTGAAAAAAGTTAACAAATGTTTTCAAGTTGGTTGAAGTTGAGTTGTCAGAAGTGAACAGTCTGAGTCAAACAAAGAGACAAATGAATTTTGAAAAAGATAAATCATACTACAAGAAACTTGCTGTTCCACCGCGTTTTTATAATAACAAAAATTGAAACAATTGGTCGGGTGGTTATCAGGGTGGTAAGAGTTATCAAAAGAGAAATGTTCAAAGCAAAAGGTTTGTTGAAAAGAAAAAGTTTGTGAACAGTTCGAGTTCACTTGCTGATGAAGAAAAAGAAATTTTTTCAAAATCGAATGAAAAGTTCTTTGAGAAGAGAGCTTCACAGGCTCAGTCTGAAGGCACAAGTCGAGTGGTTGATACTCGAACATGATTCAGATCTAATCAAGTTGGTCACATTACACGAAAGTGTACCAATGTGAAGCCTAAGACTGAGACTGTGAAGATTCAAAAGAAGAAAGTTGACGAGAAGGGTAAAGCACAAATGGTTGTTGAGAAAAAGAGTGTGAAAAATGATAACATCAAAGTGAAAAATGAACCCGTAAAGAAAGTGGTAACTAAAAATGACAAATTTTACAAACGGGTAGCATTATCTCAACAAGTTTGGAAACCTAAAACTGAGAAAAAGATTTCACCTTCTGAGGATTCAATTCCGATTGATTATGATGCAAATTTTCCACCTCTGAAGGCTGAAAACTTTAAAATTCAAATTGCGAGAGTTAAAAGTGTCAAGGTTACACTCAAGGCTGATGAGGCTTGGGTGGACACAATGTTCGACTAAACAGTTTGAATTGCCAGAGCTTCCTTGATCGCGAAGCATGAATCGGCATCCTTCTTGAAGTGTTTGAATCATGTTGTTATATGTGCAGGATCTTCCGAGATTAGTCTCACGCTGGATTATGGACAGTGGAGCGTCTCGACATATGACAGGGAAGACTGCATTGTTGTATGATGTGAAGAATATCAATGGAGGTTATGTTGGTTTTGCGGGTAATCAAGGAGGAAGGATTGTTGGTGAAGGAACGTTATCAAATGGGATTGTGACGTTTGAAAGAGTTAACTACATTGCTGAGCTGGAGAATAATCTGCTAAGTATCTCGCAGATCTGTGACAGGATGTATACCACTCACTTCACTGATAAAGAATGTTTGATCTTGAAACCAGGATTTGTTATCCCTGAGGAATGGATTATCATGAGGGCACCGAGAGTTAATGATCTGTACGTGTTGGATATGAGCATAGCTACTACAACCACGGGTCAGGCTCATTGTTTTGTGTCCAGAGCAACTGAAAAAGAATCGAGATTGTGGCACCGGAAGATGGGACATATACATCTTAGAAAAATGAATCACTTGGTGCACAATGATTTGGTTACAGGAGTTCATGTCAAAGGTTTTCATCTGGAAGGGGAGTGCATTAGCTGTGTTAAAGGCAAGCAGAAGAAAAAGTCACACCCTACAAAGCAAGTCAATTCAGTCTCAAGACCCCTGGAGAGACTTCACATGGATTTGTTTGGTCCAGTGAATGTCAAGAGTATTACGGGAGACAAATATTATCTTGTGGTTACTGATGATTATTCCAGATTTTCGTGGGTTTCTTTCTTGAAAACGAAAGACGAAACGTTTGACAGTTTAATGGCGTTGTTCAAGAAGATTGAGAATCTGTACCAAAGGCGTATCAAAAGAATTCATAGTGATAATGGTACTGAATTCAAGAACAGCAAGATGGAAGAATTTTGTGATGAAAGAGGTATATTGCATGAGTTTAGTGCTCCGTACACTCCGCAACAGAATGGAGTCGCAGAACGTAAGAACCGGACACTAATCGAGACGGCTAGAACTATGCTCGCAGATTCAAAGTTACCGATAAATTTTTGGGCTGAAGCTGTTTCCGCCGCATGCTATACGCTCAGCAGAGTTCTCACTGTCAAGAAGTTCAACAAAACATGCTTTGAGTTGATCAATAACCGCAAACCAAATTTGAAGTATCTTGAACCATTCGGGTCACCCTGTACTGTTCTAGAGCCTTATGGAAAGTTTGGTCCGAAGTGCATTGAGGGTATATTTGTTGGATATTCAAGTCCTTCGCGACGTGTCTTCGTTCCAAGTGAGAAGCGGATTATTGAAGCTGCAAATGTTGAATGTCAAGGTTATACTATGCCGCCACAAAATCCAGGAGATTCATGGCGATATCATTATGACAAGTTGTGGGAATCGTTTGATATGAGAGAAGATGAAGAAGAAGAAGAAGATTTCTTTGATGAGTTGGATATTTTGCGCGAATATGAGTCACAGCAAAGGTTCCCAGCTGAATATTCGAGGCGACCACTGGAAACTTCAAATGACGATGAAGGAGGTCCAAGTAATGCTGGTGAACACGATGATGTCCAACAGAATGAAGTTGCTCAAGATAATCAGACGGTTGAGAATGATAATCAAGAATCTGGGAACATGCCGATCTTTGATCGTGGAGATTCAGATTCTGAGGGGGAGCAGATTCAGGATTTAAGTCAAACAAACCAAATGAGTGAACAAGGTGCAAATCAAAATGTTACTAATCTGGAAGGTGATGTGGATGTTCCAAGCGAAGCAATGCCGCGAACTCTTTCATATCATCCAGAGGAGTTGATCATAGGAGAATTGCAAGCAGGCGTTCGCACGAGACGTCAAATAGACCAGGGCCTTACATGTTTTTATTCTACAGTAGCACCTTTACAAACTGAATTTTCATTGAGTTGTTTTATCTCGCAGATCGAACCGAGAACTTACAAAGAGGCGCTTACTGAAGACTCTTGGGTCATTGCGATGCAAGAAGAGTTAAGTCAGTTTGAAAAGTTGGGAGTGTGGAAGCTAGTGGATTTGCCGGATGGTCATAGGAAAATCAATACGAAATGGGTATTTAAGTGTAAGAGAGACGACAGAGGAGTTGTTGTAAGGAACAAAGCTCGACTCGTTGTTCAGGGCTTTAGTCAACAGGAGGGGATTGATTTTACTGAAGTCTATGCTCATGTGGCACGACTAGAGGCAATCAGAATTTTTCTTGTATTTGCGTCTTGGAAGAACTTCAAAGTTTATCAGTTGGATGTAAAATCGGCGTTTCTTTATGGGAAGGTTAAAGAGGAGGTTTATGTCGGTCAGCCGCCGGGCTTCACCGATCCAATCCACAAAAACAAGGTCTACTTATTGGTCAAAGCGCTGTATGGTTTACACCAGGCCCCGAGAGCTTGGTACGAGACTTTGTCTCAACACCTACTAGCCAACAATTTTATACGTGGAAAAGTGGATGCTACTCTCTTCACTAAAGAGGTCGACGGACATCTTCTGATAGTTCAGATTTATGTGGACGATATAATCTTTGGGTCGGCAAATGAGAATCTATGCAAAGATTTCGAACAGGTGATAAAGCAAAAATTTGAAATGTCATCAATGGGGGAGATGAAATTCTTTCTGGGTCTACAAGTTGAACAACTACCTGAGGGAATTTTCATTCACTAGACGAAGTACGTTCGTGATATTCTAGAGAAATTTGGAATGTCAAGTTCTATTCCAGCTGCTACCCCACTTGCAACAAATCATGGGATTCACCCAGATCTTACCGGAGACAGGGCTGATGAAACGTTCTACTGTTCCATGATAGGTTCTTTGAGGTACTTAACTGCTTCACGTCCTGATATTATGTACCCAACGTGCCTCGCAGCAAGATATCAATCTAACCCGAGAGCTTCACACATGATTATTGTGAAGAGGATATTACGCTACCTGAAAGGAACTCCTACATTGGGGTTGTGGTATCCTAGAACAAGCGACTTTACGCTCGCAGGGTATTCCGATTCGGATTTCGGATGCTGCAAAGTGAATTCAAAATCAACGACTGCAAGATGCCAGTTCTTTGGACCTAGATTGGTTACCTGGCAGTGTAAGAAACAAACGTCTATGGCGCTATCTACATGTGAAGCGGAGTATGTTTCTGCTAGCAGTTGCTGCTCTCAGATCCTGTGTATACATCAACAGATGCGCGACTACGGTTTGCAGTTTCTTAACACACCTCTTTTTGTTGATAATGAGGCCGCTATAAATATAACAAAAAATCCAGTACATCACGCTAAAACTAAACATATAGAAATTCGTCATCACTTTATTCGCGATTGTTTCGAGAAAAAGTTGATACGAATTGAGAAAATCCACACTGACGAACAGAAAGCTGATTTACATACCAAAGCTTTTGATAAAAATCGGTTTAAATATTTGTTAAAACTGAACGGTATGAAGCTTCTTTCGGTGTCGGATGGCATAATTGGCGTTGATGAGAGTACTGTTGCGGATGAAGATGAGAAACAATCTGCAATGGTTTGTCGATTTTTTACTTGTTTTGGTATTTGGGGGAGTAGATGTAAATAGTATATTTTCAGAAAATACAAAAACAGTAAAAAATGCAAAAATACAAAAAAAAAAACATGATAAAATGCAAAAATCCAAAAACAATATAAAATCTGAAAAAGAGCTTGTGTAAAAAGGGAAAATGATAGTAAATCAGCTAGACAATTACAGTATGCTAATGAATTGTAAAGTTTAAATGAGTTAAACAGTCTCGCTAACGATGTGTCGATAGGTTTTCGCACATTTAGTAGATTTATTCGGGATATAAACCTAAAATTCAAACTTGCGTAATTCGTGGGGAACACTACTTGGATATACAGGTAACCCCTGAAATCTCGTTTGAAAGGTCCCATATTCTGAGATACTAGGTCTTTATACTCAGTGATATCTGGGGTATTATTCTGGGACTTCTGCTGAATGGAAGTTCTGACCTAGTCCCCGAATAATACTTTCTGCAAATGCTTGAAACATAGCATCGCCCTCAGCAAGCTGATGAAACAATAAAATTGATAGTCGCTGCTGTTGTAACTAAAAGATCCTCTAAAGGGGACACACCGAAAAGTCGAAGCCGTCATCTCTCTGCGTATACGGAAGTATCGACCTGAGCTCTCACGGCCCTCGCATTTAACCCCTGACAGATATCATCTGTGGTACTCACCTGTAAGACTGAATATTTGGGATTCTGGATACGGGAGTATATTCAAGAGGTGGGACACATGAATGAGCTAAGTTCATAAGACATCTAATTCGTATCCTGAATAGATTGAAATTTGTGTGAGAATTTAAGATGGATCAATATATCGACAATCGAGGTGAATTGTTTAAGTCTGAGTATGAAATGAAGCTTTACGGTACTTGTGATTTGTCTGAAAAGCTGATATGATTCCCTGACAGGCTCACCAAAAATAAAGTTTGTAAATAGTTTAATTTCTTTAATTTCTGAAATTTAATTTTCTATATTTCATTTCTTAGTTTAGAACACTTTGTTAAAATTCAAAAAGATTTTATTTCTGCTTTATTTTTGACAAACCAAAGTGGAGAGTTAATCATTGGATTCTCGAAGATTGAAGCAGATGCAGGAAAAGTTCTGAGCTGAAGAATGAGGAGAGCTTACTTTGTCTGAGTTTGAGTGACTTACAAGTTAAAACAAGTTCATTAATTTGATGCTTGTTACATTTTTCAGAAAATGTTTGAAAAAGTTAAACAAAATCAATCTGTGTTGTCAAAAGATCAACCAAGATCATTAAATTGGACTTGGTAGATTAATTGAGTAATCAGAGTCATTAACTTGGACCTGAATACTTGAGTGGATTTCTAGTACTGATAGACTGTGTGTTTTTGTGAAAAAGATAAGTTTGTAATGTTTGATGTTTGAGACACAGGTTTTGAACTTCATCATTCCCACGGGAGCTAATTGTCAAAGCTTGAACCAGATCAAGACCTCAGATTCTAGCATATTGAGAGGGGGAGCCTATGAAAGGGGGAGTCTGGATCAACAAGTCAAAGGGAAGTTTGAAGATGGAGCTAGGAAGTGAACCTGAACCTGTGGAGATAGAGTTTTTACGATGAAAAGACAGAGTTGGAGAAAAGACCAAGACTGAAGACTCGGAGCCGAAGACTTCGTCAACATCCAAGGGGGAGTCTGTTGGTGCACAAAATGTGTGTTGACTATGTTTGTATTGAGTCTTAGGTCTAGAAAAGTTGTACGGAGTTGAAATTCAGAAATTAGGGTTTTAGAGTGTTAATTTCGCTCATAATGACATATGTGTCATTATAAGCGAAATCATGATCTTGTAATTTCGCTCTTAGGTCATAGTTGTAGGGGGTTTCACTCCAGTGTACACATAGTTAGTGATTTCGCTCATCAGGTCACATGTGATTTCGCTTATATGGTCACCATAGGAGCGAAATTAGCAGCCTATAAATACTTGACTTGTACTTTCATTTGTAACCATTGGAGCGAAATTAGGTCATGTGCTAGGTGACGACACTCTGTCAAAATTCATTCAGAAAGCATTAATAGAGAAGGAAATTGAAAGGAAAAGATGTTGTTACTTTGTCTACATTGATTCCGCCTTTGTACGCAAAGATGAACTGCCTTAACTGACTTTTCGGGTCATAGAACAGTCCAACAAGTCTACAATAGATTTGATCAAGAGGTATGCCAAGTTGCATTTAGAAATGAAAAATTTGAACATTAATAAAACAAATGAAGAGTGGATTGATAAGTTGGCGAATACTTTACCAAATGATGTGTGGGGAACGTATTTGTTAGCTTGGAAGAAGAATAGTGAATATTATAGTTTCAATTTTAGCTCGTTCGTCGAGAAGATTCAAGCTCAAGAACTTGAATTTCAATAGATTAGAAAATTGAAGTCTGATTCTAGAGAGAAGAGTAAAGCAGCAACTGATGAAGTAAAATTCAAATCTAAGGAATTTGTTCAAGAGGTAGAGGAGTAGGTTAAAGAAATTTCAGCTATCAAGGTGAAGAAGAGGCTGAAGCTGTAAAGATGATCGAGAAGTGCTTAAATTGTGAAAATCTAAAATCTGAAAATGCCAAACTCTTGAGGGATTTAGAGAGTTTGACATTGGAAAACAAATTTTTAAAAGAAATAGAAAAAGATTTTCAAAATCAAATAAAGATTTTAGAAGATGAGAAAGATATTTTTGGATTTTTTCAATAATATGAAACATAAGTGCAAAAACAAAATATAAACGCAGAAATAAAATTGATAGTCATTGCTGTTGAAACAAAAGATCCTCTAAAGGGGACACACCTAAAGTCGAACCGTCATCTCTCTGCTGAACGGAAGTTTTGACCTGAGCTCTCACGGTTTCGCATCTAACCCCTTACAGATATCATCTAGGTATACTCACCTGTAAGACTGAATATTGGGATCTGGATACGGGAGTATATTCAAGTAGTGGGATACACGGATAAGTTTAAGTTCTTAAGACATTAATATCGTATCTCGGATCAGTTGAACTTTGTGTAAAAATTTAAGTGGATCAATATCCTGACAATCTAGGTGAATTGTTTAGAACTTAAAATGAAATGAAGCTTAACGGTGTTAGTGATTTGTCTCATAAACTGATATGATCCTCTTACACAAACTCACAAAAATATGTATGTATATAGTTTATTTCCCAAAATCCAAAAGGATTTTAGTGTGTTTTAGCATAAAATTTTTGAAAAATCCAAAAATATTTTCGACAACTGATGTTGAAAAGCTGATATTCAAAATTCCAAGTGCTAAACAGGAAGAACAAAGGTTTGGGAAAGTTTGTTGGAAATGAAAATTGTTTTTGAAATGACTAATTGGCTCATTAATTTGAAATCAATTTAATGATTTTAAATACAAGTGATAAGCATAAAGTCAAATCTTACTGTTGGTTAAAGTATGTGCAGGTATGCAGCTAGTGAATTCCAGACTGCGATCCCAGCTTGTCGAAAGGGGGAGTCTGTAGCCGTAAAAGCCAGGTTCCTGATCTTGTTGCTACGAAGAACCAAGAAATGGTCCTGAATCTGTGAAAGCTGCTAATGCTGAGAAGATAAAGAGTGCTATATCAGATTGCGATCCCGAAACAACTTAAGGGGGAGTCTGTTTGCAAAAGAGAGTTTAAAGGATGCTTCAGCGTCAAATTTTGTGGAGAAAGCATGAAGGCTGATCAAGACTGAAGTTTTGACGTACTGACGTCTCGTACTGAAGACTCCGTCAACATCCAAGGGGGAGACTGTTAGTGCCTATGTCTGTTGACTTCGTCTTGTATCGAGTCTTGTAATTAGAATGATAGATTAAGTCACGTAGTTTAGAAAAATAGAGTTTTAATATTAATTTCCCACGAAATGGTGATTTCCCAAGAAATGTTGATTTCCCACGAAATGGACATGACATTTTCATGGGGAATTAGAAAGTTGCACTTTCGTGAGAAATCAGAAAGTTGCACTTTCGTGGGAAATCAGAAAGTTGCACTTTCGTGGGAAATCAGAAAGTTGCACTTTCGTGGGAAATCAGAACTACTATTAATAGGGTAGTGGTAGTGTCATTTGGTGGGGAATCAGGAAATTGTAACAAGGTGCTGCCAAATTGTCTCCAGCCATTGTATCGTCACGTTAATCAATAAAAGAGACTTGTAAAGTGTATAATAAGCTGAACGAAGATCAAATCTTTGTATTCCGCCTTTGATTTGATCCGAGAATTCTTCTGAACGACTCGTTCGGGTTCGAAATCGGTCCTACAAAACCCGTGGTATTTATTTAATTTTGCAGCGGAAATGTTAACAGGATCGTTTAAACTTGAAAATGCCCAATTATTTTATATATTTTACAATTTGGGACAAACCCCCTAGTTTACAATAAAGGAAAATTCATAAGGAAATTCCCTGTTTTACAAAACAGATTTATTTATTTTATTGAGCCACTTTCTCAAGCTTGTAGTGCTATATGGCACTTTTCCTGGATCACAGCAAATCACCTGAAACATGTTTAAAAAGATTCTATCAGCGGGGAAATACTGGCGAGTCATTCAATTTGCACAAAAGACACATTGTTATAAATTTACAGCATTAAGGGTTTTATATTTGCCCTTTATCATATAATTATCTGGTTCAGCTGTCACTCGACCGAATCTATGACTGCGGACATATAACTAATTAGGCTCGCCCACCTAAAGTGATAAATCGTTAGTAGTAATGTGCACAAAACCCCCACATACTGCCAGTAATTAAAGATTAGCAAAGACTTAATCACTGCAAAATATAACTGGAAAATATTTAGGGTTTTGTAAAGCACTTTGATAAAAAGAGAATGACCCACATTGCAAGTTTAGTTGGACAGAACCTTGCCTACTAATTTATTCTTGTAACCTAGGTAAATAACAATGCACACGAAACTAGGTCAGTAACTTAATACAACAGTTACGATAAGCTCACGAAATCAAAATCTTCACGACGAATGACAAAGTATAGCCCGTATTCGGGCAGCACTTAAACATCCATCGGATTTGTTTTAATCGATCGGACATTGTATCGTACAAGTGATCGAGTTATTACCCTGTTATTGCAGCAGAGCTTCGTGCTAGTGTGTGTTTTTGAGTGAATTTGGAAAGAACGGAGCACAACTCAACGTACAAAATGAGTTTTTCCGTCGTAACAACTCCCCCATGCAAGTGCCAAACCCCTGATACTTATACTGAAAAATGGTCCTTGTCGCGTGTCACGACAGGCTGTCGCGTGGCGCGACGGCACCCCTTCTAGGGTAGGGTAACCTCGTGTCTACATAGCCTCGGTGAGTCAAAATTTCGACGAAATTCGATTTCTACAACAAACTGCGTAGATAATATCAATTAGGGAATATCCCCCCCTGAGTTTTAGGGGCCCTGATCCTAGTTCCAATTGTTCTGAAAATTTTAGGGGTCATGCAATATTACTTGGGGGTCTCAATTAGGGTTTCCTATTGGACAAAATAAAATAAGAAATAAAAATTTTGACGAGAGTTGTTACATCCTCCCCACCTTATTAAAATCTCGTCCTCGAGATTTATGTCACGGCCCCCGACCCGGTTTGACCCGTTTCAGGAGCCGCGGGACAGAAATCTCGCAGTATTTAATTTAGGTGACAACGGAAGACTTTTAAAACAGGATCTGTTAATAATTCAAACTGCCCGTTTTATAACTGAGGGATAAAATCCCTTAATTTACAATAATGTGATTTCTTCGGGAAATCTTTATTTTCAAAACATGTTTCTTTTATTTATTTACACTGAGCCACTTTTCTAAGCTGGGAGTGCTTCACGACACTTCTCTTTCTTTACTCACAACATATCACCTGAAACATGTTTGAAAAAGGTTTTGTCAGCGGGGAAATACTGAGTGAATCATTCATTTTACTAGAACGACACATTAGTTATAATTTACAGTATTAAGAGCGATTACAATGTTTCTGATTATCAAACCAACTATCCACGGTACTTTACCACTCGACCCACTGGCCCACCTGTCCAGTGGTGTCTGTGATTATGGTCATATCACCCATTGGCTGCCCCAATGTTGAAGATTATCAAGTAATGTATACAAAACCCCACATACCGGCTGTAATTTGGTGATTACAAAGACTTAATCCCTGTAATTATAACTTTGAAAATAAATTGGAGTTTTGTAAAACAGTTTGATAAAAAGAGAATGACTCACTTTGCAGATTTTATGAGCAGAGTTTAAGCCTTAGTGATTTGCCTGTGATTAACCTAATTTAAATAAAATGCACACACACAAACGGGTTAGTAACTAATTCAGCAGTTACGTCAATTCACGAGATTAAACCCTCACAACAATTAATAAGGGCAATACTTAATAAATCAATGGATTCAATTTGAGCAGCACTCAGACAATCGTTGGATAGTTATAATCGATCGGACGTTGAATCGTAATAGCGATCGAGTTATTACGCTGATTTCGGCAGCACCTCGTGATTCGTGTGTGTGTTGGGGACTGTTTTGAGAATAACTCGACGTACACAGAAGGTATAAACATCGTTCTAAAGGCAGAAGGCAAGTCCCAAGGTCGGCTATTTATACTAATTTTTGGGACTCCCTTACGGACCGTATGCCTGATCCCTTACGGTCCGTAAGCTAAGCAGTCTAATTCATAGGCTGCCTAGGCTCGGGACTAGCTTGGGTGAATCAAAACTTTTGGCCAATCAGCTTTAAGCAACGTAATATTTAGATAATTATTCAACTAGGGTTTGCCCCCTTGAGTTTTAGGGGCCCTGATCCTAATTCTGATTGTTCTGAAAATTTTAAGGCTAATGCAGAATTACTTGAGTGTCTCAATTAGGGTTTTCTTATTGACTAATTATCATCCTAATTATTGATTTTAGTGACAATTGTTACATCCTCCCCACCTTAAGAAAAATCTCGTCCTCGAGATTTACTGAAATAGATGAGGGTACTTTCGCTTCATTTCTGATTCCAGTTCCCAAGTGTACTCTGGTCCTCTCCTGGATTCCCATTTGACTTTCACTAGCGCTAGTCGTTTGTGTTTGAGAAACTTCATCTTCCGATCTTCTATTTGTAGGGGTTTCTCTACGAATTTCAGCTTTTCATTTACCTCTATATCTTGAAGAGGTACTACCAGGGATTCGTCTGATAGACATTTCTTGAGATTGGATACATGAAACACATCATGTACTCCAGCTAATTCTTCTGGTAGTTGTAAACGATAAGCTACTGGTCCTATTTGTTGGATTACGGGGAATGGTCCAACATATCTTGGACTCAGTTTTCCTTTCTTACCAAATCGTACTACTCCTTTCCAAGGAGATACTTTTAATAGTACCTTGTCTCCGACTTGGAATTCTAACGGCTTGCGGCGATTGTCTACATAGCTCTTCTGACGATCTCTAGCAGTCTTCAGTCTTTCCTTGATTTGCAATAACTTGTCAGTAGTTTCTTGCACAATCTCTGGACCTGATAATTGACTTTCTCCTATTTCTGCCCAACATACGGGAGTTCTGCACTTGCGTCCATACAGTGCTTCAAATGGAGCAGCTTCGATGCTCGAATGATAACTATTGTTATAGGAGAATTCAATTAATGGTAAATGGCTATCCCAATTACCACCAAAATCAATTACACATGATCGGAGCATGTCTTCCATTGTTTGTATCGTCCTTTCACTTTGTCCGTCCGTTTGAGGATGATATGCAGTACTTAAATCGAGTCGAGTTCCCATTGCCTCCTGGAAACTTGTCCAGAAACGGGAAGTGAAACGACTATCTCTATCCGATACAATGGAGAGTGGGACTCCATGTAAGGATACTACTTCATCTACATACAACTTGGCTAAACTTTCCATGCTAAAAGTTTCCTTCATTGGTAGAAAATGAGCTGATTTGGTTAATCGATCCACAATTACCCAAATAGCATCATTACCTTTTCTGGTTTTGGGTAACTTTGTAACAAAGTCCATTGTTATGAGTAGTCCTGAAGGTTTCTGATGTTCTGCTTTAACTTATGAACAAGTAAGACACTTGGTTACATATTCCGCTATATCCTTTTTCATTCCTATCCACCAGAAATTATTTCTTAAATCTTGGTACATCTTATTGTTTCCTGGATGTACAGTATACCTAGATTTATGTGCTTCTTCTAAAATTTTATTTCTTAATTCTCCCTTCTTAGGTACCCAAATTCGTTTCTTGTGGAATCTCCATATTCCATCCTTTCCTTGTCCTAGTTCCTTTAGGTAACCTTTCATTCCTTCGGCATCGTCCTTGATTGCCGTTCCCTGAACTTTCTTTAATTGTTCCATTAAATCTAATTGTAGATTTAACCTAAGAGCACGGACTCGTTTTTGCTTTTCATGATACTTACGACTTAAGGCATCTGCTACTACGTTCGCTTTCCCTTCGTGATATTGAATATCACAGTCGTAATCACTTAGGATTTCCATCCAACTTCTTTGCCTCATGTTTAACTCTTTTTGCCCAAAGATATACCTTAAACTTTTATGATCTGTATAGATAGTAAACTTACTTCCGTACAGATAATGTCTCCAAGTTTTAAGGGCAAAAATTATGGCTCCTAACTCTAGGTCATGAGTTGTATAATTTTCCTCGTGCTTTTTCAACTGTCTAGAGGCATACGCAATTACCTTTTTGCGTTGCATCAACACACATCCATATCCTAATTTTGAAGCATCACAGTATACTTCAAAATCTTCGGTTCCTTCGGGTAAAGCTAAGATTGGAGCGTTCGTCAATTTGTGCTTTAGAATCCTAAAAGCTTCCTCTTGTCTAGGTCCCCATTCAAACTTAACTGCTTTACAGGTCAGCTTAGTTAAAGGTACAGCTATCTTAGAGAAGTCTTTAATAAATCGTCTATAGTATCCAGCTAATCCTAGAAAACTTCTAATTTCCATAGCCGTTCGTGGAACCTTCCAATTGGTGATTGCTTCTATTTTAGCAGGATCTACGTGAATTCCTTCATGATTCACCATATGACCTAAAAATTGTACTTCTTGCAGCCAGAATTCACACTTCGAGAATTTGGCATAAAGCTTTTCCTTTCTTAACAAGGTTAAGAGTGCATGCAGGTGCTCACAATGTTCTTCCTGACTTTTGGAATAAGTGAGTATATCATCAATGAACACGATTACAAATTTATCCAAGTATGGTTTACAGATTCTATTCATCATGTCCATAAATGCGGCTGGAGCATTTGTTAATTCGAAGGGCATGACTGTAAACTCATAATGACCATACCTAGTTCTGAAAGCAGTTTTAGGTATGTCCTCCTCTTGCACTTTCAGCTGGTGGTATCCGGATCTTAAGTCTATCTTAGAGAAATACCTAGCTCCTTGTAATTGATCAAAAAGATCATCAATCCTAGGTAGTGGGTATCGATTCTTAATTGTAACCTTATTCAATTCCCTATAATCAATACACATTCTCATCGACCCGTCTTTCTTTTTCACAAACAACACTGGTGCACCCCAAGGGGATGAACTAGGTTGTATAAATCCTTTGCTTAGTAATTCATCTAATTGATTTTTCAATTCTAGCATTTCAGTAGGTGCTAATCGATAAGGTGCCTTAGCTATTGGTGTAGTACCTGGAATTAGATGAATTCTAAACTCTACTTCCCTATCTGGTGGTAACCCAGGTAATTCTTCTGGAAAGACATCTGGGTATTCTGAAACTATAGGGATGTCCTGGAGTTCCTTACTTTTAGTGTTAATGATTACAGAAATCATATACACCATTTCTTGTTTCCTTGAATAACTAGCCAATTTCATTACTGAAATGAATTTTAATGGCTTTCGAGGTCTATCTCCTGTAATTAAGATTACTTCTCCTGTGGGGGTACGGATTTCTACGGAATTCTTATCACACAGGATTCGAGCATGGTTGGCGACTAACCAATCCATTCCTAATACTACATCGAATCCGGCTAAATTCATAGGTAACAGGTTGCAGAAAACTTATGGCCTAATAGTTCTATCTTTCCTTCTTGCAATACCTTATCTATGTTGACATAATTTCCATCTGCCGTTTCGACTGTAAAAATCTGCCGAAGGGTAGTTAAAGGTAGGTTAAGAGCTTGGCAGAATGAAGTATTGATGAAACTTTGGTTTGCACCAGAGTCAAATAATACTTTCGCATAGACGTTATGTACTAAGAACGTACCCGCTATCACGTCTGGAATGAGTTCGGCTTCTTGAGTGGTCAGCTGGAATGCACGAGCATTCTTCTTAGTTGCCCCTTCAGCTTGCTTGCCTTTATTATCTGCGGCTTTAACCAATTTAGGGCATTCTGTTTTGTAATGTCCGGTTTCTCCACAGTTATAGCAGACTATGGCTTTCTTTTTGCAGTTATCTTCACTATGTCCTACTGATTTGCAAAAATTGCAGGTTATATAGCATCTTCCAAAATGCTTTCTCTTGCAATTTCTGCAGAATGGCTGGGTTGAGGATTGCCCTGTTCCTCTTCTTTTAAAACGGTTATTATTACCCATACGAAATCCCTGGGTAATCTTCTGAGCCAATTCCTTCTTTCGATCTTCTTCTCTTGTGCGCACCAGTTCATCGGTTAAAGTGTTGGCTAACTCTACAGCATCGTCAATAGTGCGTGGTCTTGCAGCTTTAACGGTGTTACGAATTTCTCCGATTAATCCCCAAATATAACGGGAAATGAGTACCGGTTCTGGCGAAGCCAGGTTAGGTACCACTCTCGCATATTCGAAGAATGTCGAAGTATATCCTCGACAATCTATGCCTATCATACGATGACTCAGGAACTTGTTTGCCATTTGTTCCTTTTCGTATTCAGGACAGAATTTTCTTTCGACAAGATTCTTAAATTCTTCCCAATTCATCGCATAGGCCACCCTTCTTCCTTTTGCTTGTAGCACTGTGTTCCACCATTCTAGCGCCCCTTCTTTGAACAAGTTTGATGCATACATCACTTGATCTTCTTCAGCACATTTACTTATTGCAATTACTGCTTCGGTTTTCTCTAACCATCGCAGTGTTGCAGTTGCCCCTTCATTACCTGCAAATTCTGCTGGTTTACAGGCAAGAAATTCCTTGTAAGTGCAACCAGGCGTTGCAGCATTCATTTTCTTAGGGAATGGGGCCTGTTGTGGATCATGAGTATCATGATTACCGCCTCCATTTATGCTATTGCTGCCGTTATCTTCCGGAGTGCGTTTACTAGGAATAATTTGTTGTGATTCAACAGGTTTCCTAGCAGCAGCCATGATTTCTGGAATAGCATTGGCTATCCCTTGAGTGATGATATTTTCAATATCTTGTCTAGTCATGTATTGGTTTTCCTGATTTTGCTCAGATTGATTCTCTTCATTAACTGGTTCATTACTAGCGTTTTCCATCTGCTAATTTGTATTGATAGGAATTATTATTATCTAAATATTGATAACAAAGTCAACACAGATAAACACATAGATTATTACAACATACAAATATAACCAAAATTGTCGATGCCCCGACTTCTGTGTTGTTTTATAGATTATATTTGCTTCAATACACACCTTTTATCTTACATTGTTTTATTGCCCATTTTACAGAGTTAGTTTTACGATATTAGTTATAATACAAACAAACTTTTCCAAACCCTCCCTACTATTCTTGGATCAACTGACAGTTCAGTAGTGACGTTCCCTTTCGTCAAATTTCCAGGAAATCTGCTCCCCGATTTCCCTGATCCTATTCCCAGTGCCTATCAGTTCTTCACCAAACTGATGAAGTTCGGCCAGGTTTTCATAGCTCATTGGCGGATTGGGGACAGGTTCTGGATCAAACTGTGGGAGAAAACTATAGGGACTATTGACTATATTTTGGAATTGCCAGTCATTGGTCCACCATTCTTCCATTTGGCCTAATGGTCGTGTGTGAACTAGTGGGTCTGGAATAACTGGCTCTAGGTTTATTGGGAATTGGGCTGTAGCAGGATAAGAGAAGAGATTATTGTTGACAGGCTCTATGACGTCACAATTGGCCAGCAGACGGTCTATTTCGTCCTGGAATGTGATCTCCTCAGGTTGTTTAGAGCTTTCTCCAATCTCTATTCCCTTTTGCTTTAGGTCTATCCCTATTTCTGTCCCTGCTTGTTTGGAATTTTCTCCGGTTTCTATTTCCTTTCCCTTGCTCACACTTACAGGATTTTCTATTTTAGGGAGTCTCCTAGTTGCAGGTTTCCTTCTGCGCACTTTTCTCCACCCTACATATCTTCTCCTCGTTTTACGTTTTGCTTTTTCCAGCGGTGGAGCTTGGAATTCCACAGGTTCCTCTATGACAGCAATGTAACCAGTGAAGTTGTGGGAGACTTCAATTGGCACAGGATAGAGGTTGAGGTTCTGAAACACCTCGGATAGCTCACTCATGCTGTGTAGCATATATGCAAAATGCACAAAAATGCTAAGTTAAAACTTTGGAACAAAGTTTAACAAATAAACATTTTTATTGCACACCAATTTGTACAACACAACAGCAAACTATTTATTTATTTACTGGGAAGTACTTATTTCTAGATTTAGAGTTTAAAGATTTTCATTTTCTGCTACGGTAGCGAGCAGATACAGATTCACCCATTTTTCATCTAGGTTATTTTCCCCTGGTGGATTATTGCTAATTTCCTGAATCTCCGGGTTAAACCTCACTCTCTTGGTTTGAGGTTTCTTTTTCTCTTGAGCCTTTCTAATAATCAAATTTCTTTTCTCCGGTGTAAGTGGATTTTCGTAATTTGCCTTACGAACAAAGATTCGTTCCTCTAACTTGATGGGAGAATTGGAGGAAGA
The DNA here is from genome assembly GCF_002127325.2 of Helianthus annuus. Lineage (NCBI taxonomy): Eukaryota > Viridiplantae > Streptophyta > Magnoliopsida > Asterales > Asteraceae > Helianthus > Helianthus annuus. The sequence continues at coordinate 29,413,390 of NC_035443.2, forward strand.
GGTTCCCTGTTTTTTTGGTGTACTATCTAATTTGCGATAGATAGCAGAAATCTTTTGTTTACCCATACTGTAATTTCAATCATTAATCAGTTAGTAAGCATATATTCACAGAATGACAATTAAAATTTTTCCTAATTGTTTTTCAATAGGCGTAAATCAATTAGAACAGTGAGCTTAATCAGTAAGCTTAAAACAGTGGCTCTGATACCACCTTATTTCTGTCACGGCCCCCGACCCGGTTTGACCCGTTTCAGGAGCCGCGGGACAGAAATCTCGCGGTATTTAATTTAGGCGACAGCGGAAGACTTTTAAAACAGGATCTGTTAATAATTCAAACTGCCCGTTTTATAACTGAGGGATAAAACCCCTTAATTTTCAATAATGTGATTTCTTCGGGAAATCTTTATTTTCAAAACATGTTTCTTTTATTTATTTACACTGAGCCACTTTTCTAAGCTGGGAGTGCTTCACGGCACTTCTCTTTCTTTACTCACAACATATCACCTGAAACATGTTTGAAAAAGGTTTTGTCAGCGGGGAAATACTGAGTGAATCATTCATTTTACTAAAACGACACATTAGTTATAATTTACAGTATTAAGAGCGATTACAATGTTTCTGATTATCAAACCAACTATCCACGGTACTTTACCACTCGACCCACTGGCCCACCTGTCCAGTGGTGTCTGTGATTATGGTCATATCACCCATTGGCTGCCCCAATGTTGAAGATTATCAAGTAATGTATACAAAACCCCACATACCGGCTGTAATTTGGTGATTACAAAGACTTAATCCCTGTAATTATAACTTTGAAAATAAATTGGAGTTTTGTAAAACAGTTTGATAAAAAGAGAATGACTCACTTTGCAGATTTTACGAGCAGAGTTTAAGCCTTACTGATTTGCCTGTGATTAACCTAATTTAAATAAAATGCACACACACAAACGGGTTAGTAACTAATTCAGCAGTTACGTCAATTCACGAGATTAAACCCTCACAACAATTAGTAAGTGCAATACTTAATAATTCAATGGATTCACAACGAATGACAGAGCATAGTCCGAATTCGAACAGCACTCAAACATTCAAGTCGAAATCACAATGAATAACAAAGTATCAGCTCAATTTGAGCAGCACTCAGACAATCGTTGGATAGTTATAATCGATCGGACGTTGAATCGTAATAGCGATCGAGTTATAACCCTGATTGCGGCAGCACCTCGCGATTCATGTGTGTGTGTTGGGGACTGTTTTGAGAATAACTCGACGTACACAGAAGGTACAAACGTCGTTCTAAAGGCAGAAGGCAAGTCCCAAGGTCGGCTATTTATACTAATTTTTGGGACTCCCTTACGGACCGTATGCCTGATCCCTTACGATCCGTAAGCTAAGCAGTCTAATTCATAGGCTGCCTAGGCTCGGGACTAGCTTAGGTGAATCAAAACTTTTGGCCAATCAGCTTTAAGCAACGTAATATTTAGATAATTATTCAACTAGGGTTTGCCCCCCTTGAGTTTTAGGGGCCCTGATCCTAATTCCGATTGTTCTGAAAATTTTAAGGCTAATGCAAAATTACTTGAGTGTCTCAATTAGGGTTTTCTTATTGACTAATTATCATCCTAATTATTGATTTTAGTGACAGTTGTTACAATTTACTGGAACAAATAGGGATATTTTCGCTTCATTTCTGATTCCAATTCCCAAGTGTACTCCGGTCCTCTCTTTGAATCCCACTTGACTTTAACCAGCACTAGTCGTTTGTGCTTGAGAAACTTGACCTTTATGTCTTCTATCTGAAGTGGGTTCTCCATAAATTTTAACTTCTCATTTACCTCTATATCTTGAAGAGGTACTACAAGGGATTCGTCAGATAAACTTTTCTTGAGGTTGGATACATGAAATACGTCATGTACTCCAGCTAGTTCTTCTTGTAGTTGTAAGTGATAAGCAACTGGTCCTATTCGCTGAATTACTAGGAATGGTCCCACGTACCTTGGACTTAGCTTTCCCTTCTTTCCAAATCGAACTACCCCTTTCCAAGAAGAAACTTTTAAGAGTACTTTGTCTCCAATTTGAAATTCCAGCGGCTTGCGTCGGTTGTCTGCATAACTTTTCTGACGATCTCGAGCCGTCTTTAGTCTTTCCTTGATTTGAGTTATCTTATCGGTGGTTTCTTGTACGATTTCAGGACCTGATAATTGACTTTCTCCTATTTCTGCCCAGCAGACTAGAGTTCTACACTTTCGTCCATACAGTGCTTCAAATGGGGCAGCTTCTATGCTTGAATGATAACTATTGTTATAGGAGAATTCAGTTAAGGGTAGGTGGTCGTCCCAGCTTCCACCAGAATCTATCACACATGCCCTGAGCATGTCTTCCAGGGTTTGGATTGTCCTTTCACTCTGTCCGTCTGTTTGGGGATGGTATGCAGTACTTAAATTCAATCGTGTCCCCACTGCTTCTTGGAAACTCGTCCAGAAATGTGAAGTGAAACGACTATCTCTATCCGATACAATGGAGAGTGGGACTCCATGTAAAGATACTACCTCGTCTACGTATAACTTGGCTAATCTTTCCATACTAAAAGTTTCCTTCATGCGCAGGAAATGAGCTGATTTGGTTAATCGATCCACAATTACCCAAATTGCGTCGTTACCTTTTCTGGTTTTGGGTAGCTTAGTAACAAAATCCATGGTTATTAGTTCCCATTTCCAAATAGGCATTTCTAGTTGTTGGAGTAACCCTGAAGGTTTCTGGTGTTCTGCTTTAACTTGCGAACAGGTCAGACACTTAGATACATATCTAGCTATGTCCTTTTTCATTCCTATCCACCAGAAATTATTTCTTAAATCTTGGTACATCTTATTGTTTCTAGGGTGCATGGTATACTTAGATTTATAGGCTTCTTCTAAAATCTTTTTTCTTAAATTCCCTTGTTTAGGTACCCAAATCCTTTTCTTGTGGAATTTCCAAATTCCCTCAGTTCCCTGCTCTAATTCTTTTATCCTTCCTTTCATTCCTTCAGCATCATCCTTGATTGCTGTTTCCTGAATATTCTTCAATTGCTCCATTAAATCTAATTGAAGATTTAATCTAAGAGCACGAACTCGCTTTTGCTTTTCATGATACTTACGACTTAGGGCATCTGCAACTACATTTGCTTTCCCTTCGTGATATTGAATATCACAGTCGTAGTCACTTAGAATTTCCATCCATCTCCTTTGCCTCATGTTCAATTCTTTTTTCCCAAATATGTATTTTAAGCTTTTATGATCTGTATAAACGGTAAACTTACTTCCATACAGATAGTGTCTCGAAATCTTAAGGGCAAAAATTATCGATCCTAACTGTAAGTCATGTGTCGTATAGTTTTCTTTGTGCTTCTTTAATTTCCTTGAGGCGTACGTAATTACCTTCTTGCGTTGCATTAACACACATCCTAATTCTAGCTTAGAAGCATCACAGTAAACTTCAAAATCTTCTGTCCCCTCTAGCAAGGCTAAAATTGGGGCGTTTGTTAACCTTTACTTTAAAATCTTAAAAGCTTCTTCTTGTCTAGGTCCCCATTCAAATTTAACTGTTTTACAGGTTAACTTAGTTAAGGGCATAGCTATCTTAGAGAAATCCTTAATGAATCGTCTATAGTATCCAGCTAACCCTAGGAAACTTCTAACTTCCATAACTGTTTGCGGGACCTTCCATTTGGTGATCGCTTCTATTTTGGAGGGATCTACATGAATACCTTCATGATTCACCATGTGCCCTTAAAATTGTACCTCCTGTAGCCAAAATTCACATTTTGAGAATTTGGCATAAAGCTTTTCCTTTCTTAACAAAGTTAAGAGTGCTCGTAAATGCTCACAATGCTCGTCCTGACTTTTGGAATAAATAAGTATATCGTCGATGAAGACAATTACGAATTTATCCAGGTACAGCTTACAGACCCTATTCATCATGTCCATAAATGCTGCAGGAGCATTTGTTAACCCAAAGGGCATGACTGTAAACTCGTAATGACCATACCTAGTTCTGAAAGCGGTTTTAGGTATGTCTTCTTCTTGTACTTTCAACTGATGGTATCCGGAGCGTAAATCTATCTTAGAAAAATATCTAGCCCCTTGAAGTTGATCAAAAAGATCATCAATCCTAGGTAATGGGTATCGATTCTTAATTGTAACCTTATTCAATTCCCTATAGTCGATACACATTCGCATGGAACCATCTTTCTTTTTCACGAACAACACTGGTGCTTCCCAAGGGGATGAACTAGGTTGTATAAACCCTTTACTGAGCAATTCATCTAACTGCTTTTTCAGTTCTAACATCTCAGTAGGTGCTAACCTGTAGGGTGCCTTGGCTATGGGTGTGGTTCCAGGAATTAGATGAATTCTAAATTCTACTTCCCTATCCGGAGGTAATCCTGGTAACTCTTCCGGAAATACATCCGGGTATTCTGATACTACATGAATTTCCTTAAGTTCCTTACCCTTAGTGCTAATTATTACTGAAATCATATACACTATTCCTTGTTTTCGTTCATAACTAGCAACTTTCATTACATAAATGAACTTCATTGGCTTACGCAGCTTATCTCCTGAAATCATAATTACTTCTCCTGATGGTGTATGAATTTCTATGGAATTCTTATCACAAAGGATTCAAGCATGGTTGGCTACTAACCAATCCATTCCTAATACGACATCGAATCCAGCTAAATTCATAGGTAACAGGTTTGCAGAAAATTTGTGACCTGAAAGTTCTATATTTCCTTTTTGCAAAATCTTATCTATGTGAATAGAATTACCATCTGCAGTTTCAACCATAAAAATCTGCCTAAGTTTGGTTAAAGGTAGATTAAGAGCTTGGCAGAATGAAGTATTTATAAAACTTTGGTTTGCCCCAGAGTCAAATAATACTTTCGCGTAAACATTGTGAACTAGAAACGTACCCGCTATCAAATCTGGAATCAGATCTGCTTCTTGGGTTGTCAGCTGAAAGGCTCTTGCATTTTTCTAAGTAGTCCCTTCGACAGGTTTGGCTTTATTGTCAGCTGGTTTGACCAATTTAGGGCATTCTGGTCTGAAATGCCCAGCTTCCCCACAGTTGTAGCAGACGTTTAACTTCTTCTTACATTCCTCCTCCCGATGGCCCAGAATTTTGCAGAAATTACATTTTTCTCTACATTTTCCAAAGTGTTTCTTTTTACAATTTTCGCAAAATGGCGGGGTGGAAGGGGACCCAGTTCCCTTTTTCTTGAAGTTGCTATTATTACCCACACGAAATCCTTGGGTAATCTTTTGGGCTAGCTCTTTTTTCCTATTTTCTTCTGGCGTACGCACCAGCCCGTCAGTCAGAGTGTTGGCTAATTACACCGCATCGTCAATTGTGCGAGGTCTCGCAGCTTTGACGATATCCCGAATCTCACTAATTAAACCCCAAATATAGCGAGAGATAAGTACCGGTTCTGGCGAGGTCGGAGTTGGTACAATTCGAGCATATTCAAAAAATTTCGAAGTATACCCTCGACAGTCAACATCTATCATCCGGTGGCTCAGGAATTTATTTGCCATTTGTTCTTTTTCATACTCGGGATAGAATTTCCTTTCCACCAATCGCTTGAATTCTTCCCAACTAATGGCATAAGACATGTCACTTTCCATGGCTTGTAACACCGTATTCCACCATTCTAATGCTTCTTCCTTGAAAAGGTGAGAAGCATACATAACCTTATCCTCCTCAGCACATTTACTTATTTTGATTACTGCCTCGGTTTTTTCCAACCAACGTAGCACGGCAGTGGCCCCTTCATTTCCTGCAAATTCGACAGGTTTACAGGCAAGAAATTCCTTATAGGTGCAACCAGGTGTTACAACTTTCATTTTCTTAAGTATCGGGGCTTGAATCAAGTTGTCGTTATTGCCGCCTCCGTTAACATTATTATGAAATTATCGTCGCGTGTACGTTTACTGGGGTGAGCTTGCGAAGGTTCAACAGGGCTTTTGACAGCAGCGACGATTGCCGGGATAGCATTTGCTATTCCCTAAGCGACGATGTTTTCTATATCTTGCCGATTTAGAAAGTGATCCTCATTATTGTGTTTAGATTGGTTAACTTCATTAAATGGTTCATTAACAGCAGGTTCCATCTGATAATTAACAATATATGCAAGTTATTGGCACAAGTAAATAACAACCAAACGCAATAAAATAATCGCACAAAATCACGTCAACACGTATAGCCAAAATTGTCGACTTTGCGACTTTCATATTTTATATATTTTAGTATGCATCCGTACACACCCGTTATCTTACAAAAGTTTTATTTTAAGTTATTTTACATGATTATATTTTTATTATTATTTTTTTTATTATTACACACATAACCACACCACCATGCAACCACAACCAGCTGACGTCTCAGAAACGACGCTCCCTCTCGTCGTATTTCCATGAGATCTGTTCCCCCACTTCTCGAATTCTATTTCCTGCGTCCACCAACTCCTCGCCATAATGGCGGAGTTCAGCCAAGTTCTCAGTGCTCATAGGTGGATTTGGTGCAGGTTCAGGGTCAAACTGGGGGAAAAGGTATTAGGGTTATTTAAGAGATTCTGAAATTGCCAGTCAGTGGTCCACCATTCTTCCAGCTCTCCTTGTAGAGGTCGGGGTTTGACAATGGGATCTGGGATAGCAGGCTCTAGATTAACTGGAAGTTGTGATTCAACTGGGTAATTGAAGTGGTTTTCATCGGCAGGTCCGATGAGGTCACTAAGTGCCAGTTTAGGATCCAGCTCCTCCCATGATGGCATTTCTTGGGCTTGCCCAGAACTTTCCCCAATCTCTTTTCCTTTCCCCTTACCCTTCGGATCCTCAGTCTTTATAACTTTCTATACTGCTGGTTTCTTCCTACGCATACGCCTCCAGCCTACAAGTCTTCTTCTCTTTTTCATCTTTGGTTTCTCCTGCGGTTGGGCCTGGAACACCATTGGCTCTTCAGTATCAGCCTGGTAGCCAGTGAAGGTGCCGGTAGTATCCATATCGGTGCTATGGATAGTAAAGTTTCGGAGTGCCTCCGACAGTTCATTCATGCTGTTAGCACACATGAAGACACACACAAAATAAAAAATTTTATTTATAATTTAAGTTTTCACAAAATCACAGAATGGCAATCCGAAAAATTAAGTATTTCTAAATACTTAATTAGCTTAAATCAGTGGCTCTGATACCACCTTTTTCTGTCACGGCCCCCGGCCCAGTGTGACCCGGTCCAGAAGCCGCGGGACAGAAAACCCGTGGTATTTTAATTAATTTGGCAGCGGAAATATTAACAGGATCGTTTAAACTTGAAAATGCCCAATTATTTTATGTATTTTACAATTTGGGACAAACCCCCTACTTTACAATAAAGGAAAATTCACAAGGAAATTCCCTGTTTTACAAAACAGATTTATTTATTTTATTGAGCCACTTTCTCAAGCTTGTAGTGCTACAAGGCACTTTTCCTGGATCACAGAAGATCACCTGAAACATGTTTAAAAAGATTTTATCAGCGGGGAAATACTGGCGAGTCATTTAATTTGCACAAAAGACACATTGTTATCAATTTACAGCATTAAGGGTTTTTATATTTTCCCTTTATCATATAATTATCTGGTTCAGCTGTCACTCGACCGAATCTATGACTGCGGACATATCACTAATTAGGCTCGCCCACCTAAAGTGATAAATCGTTAGTAGTAATGTGCACAAAACCCCCACATACTGTCAGTAATTAAAGATTAGCAAAGACTTAATCACTGCAAAATATAACTGGAAAATATTTAGGGTTTTGTAAAGCACTTTGTTAAAAAGAGAATGACTCACATTGCAAGTTTGGTTGGACAGAACCTTGCCTACTAATTTATTCTTGTAACCTAGGTAAATAACAATGCACACGAAACTAGGTCAGTAACTTAATACAACAGTTACGATAAGCTCACGAAATTAAAACCTTCACGACGAATGACAAAGTATAGCCCGTATTCGGGCAACACTTAAACATCCATCGGATTGGTTTTAATCGATCGGACATTGTATCGTAGCAGTGATCGAGTTATTACCCTGTTGTCGCAGCAGAGCTTCGTGCTAGTGTGTGTTTTTGAGTGAATTTGGAAAGAACAGAGCACAACTCAATGTACAAAATGAGTTTTTCCGTCGTAACAACTCCCCCATGCAAGTGCCAAACCCCTGATACATATACTGAAAAATGGTCCCTGTCGCGTGTCACAACAGGCTGTCGCGTGGCGCGACGGCACCCCTTCTAGGGTAGGGTAGCCTCGTGTCTACATAGCCTGGGTGAGTCAAAATTTCGACGAAATTCGATTTCTACAACAAAATGTGTAGATAATATCCATTAGGGAGTATCCCCCCCTGAGTTTTAGGGGCCCTGATCCTAGTTCCAATTGTTCTGAAAATTTTAGGGGTCATGCAATATTACTTGGGGGTCTCAGTTAGGGTTTCCTATTGGACAAAATAAAATAAGAAATAATAATTTTGACGAGAGTTGTTACATTTGGTGCCTTAAATAAGGAGAAATAATATGTAGGCAGATTATCGAGTACACTTTTGATGAGCGTTAGCCTCCCACCAGCTGATAGAGAGCCGACTTTCCATTTTGATAGCCGAGCTTCGTATGCATCAATGACCAGGGACCAATTCGAAAACTTGTTCATGTTTACTCCAACCTTGATTCCAAGATATACAAATGGAAAGATGCCCACTTGACATCTAATCATTGTTGCCATACTATCTATTTCCTCTTTCGATGCACTGGCACCATATAAGCTTGATTTCCGATAGTTTAGACGCAGACCGGAAACGAGGGCGAAGCATCGCATTATTCTTCTGATATTCTTCATGTTCGATTGAGACCATTCACCTACAATGAGAACATCATCTGCAAATATTAATGAGTAACCGGAGGACCCTCATTAGGAATAGGGATCCCACGGATAAGACCCATATTAGAAGTACTCGTAACAAAAGATGAGAAAGCCTCCATTGCTAGGATGAAAATGAATGGAGATAAAGGATCTCTTGTAGGATGCCTCACTCACAACTGAATTCTTTTGACAGAGATCCATTCACGAGCACCGATGCTCGGGAAGACTTTAGAATACCTTTGATCCAGCTTCTCCATTTATTCGGGAATAGCATTTGTTCCATTACCGAGTCTATAAAAGACCAAGATATGGAATCGAAAGCCCTATTAAAATCAACTTTTAAGAGCATAGCCTTAGTCTTTGCTTGTTTAACACAAGAAAGAACTTCATTGATAATCATTGGTCCATCGAGTATGTTCCTGTTCGTAAGAAAAGCAGATTGCTCTTCTGATATAATCAAGTGTATAACCAGTTTTAACCTGTTAGCCAGAACTTTGGATATTACTTTTCTTATGTAACCGATGAGATTAATTGGCCAGAATTCATTTAGATTTGTTGTGTTGTTTGACTTTGGAATTAATGTGATGAAGGAGGATGCACACCCTTGGTTGATTACACCAGTATCGTGGAATTGTTGCATCAGAATGTAGAAATCATCACCCAAACTATCCCAAAAGTGAAGTTGAACCCATCTAGACCCGGGGCCGGTCATCCTCACAATCCCAAACAACGTTTTTTACTTCCAAGTACGTGAATGGCCCAATTAATAGATCCGAATCTGTTTCAGATAAGGTTTTCATGTGTTTACATTTAAACTGAGGTCTGGACAAAATCGGCTCCTTAAATCGCTTAGCGAAGAAACCCATAGCTTCTTTCTTGATGGTTGTTGGATTGATGCACCATTCATTATTAATAACTAGCCCATTAATCCTACTGCGACCAATGCGACTATTGATGCATCCATGAAAATAAGCCGAATTTTCATCCCCATCGAAGCCCACTGAACCCTTGCGTTCTGTCTAAGGTCCATCATCTTTTTATCGTTTAAATCAGTGATTAATTTTTTTAATCTAAGTTTAATTTTTGCTCTGCATCAGTCAAGTTCCTTATTTCAACCGTAGCATCCAAGTTCTTCATTATTTCCTCCACTTTTTGCAGCTCCTCCAAATCTTAATCTTTCTTATTTTTAATCCATTGCTTCACCACTTCCTTTATTGATTTTAGTTTTTTTGATAGCATAACATCGGCATGACCATCATACTGAAATTCATTAGCAATTTTGCGAACAAGGCTACACATCTCAGGATATTCAAGACACGAGTTATAAAATTTAAAGGGAATCTTGCCAAAATTGTTATGGGCGGAGAGGACATAATAGGGCTATGGTCCAAGAGCTCTCTCGCAAGAGCACGATAAGACGCTTTCGACCATCTGTTCCAATATTCAGAGCACACGAATATCCTATCAATATGGCTAAGCTTATCTCCATCCATAGATCTGTATGTAAACCTTCGACCTCCCAGAATATATTTGAATAGATTAGCATTATGTATGATGAAACACTGGTTAACACCGGAGGTTAACTAGCTGGGTCGTCTCTTATGTTGGTTCAATCTCCTTCTCTACTCGCCAATGACTAAGGTCCTGCAAAACAGCAACACCGTTAGCTCGTTAAGAGGGGAATATGGGGGTTTCCCTCTTAACCGGGCTCCGGCGTGAGAATAAGTACTGCTCTGAGGAAGAAAATAGTGTGTGTTGTGGGTGAAAAGTGAGGAGAACAGAATTGATAACCTGAATGGTGAAGGGTCCTATTTATAGTCGGAGGGTGAAGGAGGGAGGAGCGACCTTGCCAGCTGTTATGTGGCGCCAGCTATCCGACCAAGGGGGATTATCCTCTTGGTCTCCTCTGCTGTGGTCAGGATAGTGGTTCACGTGGCGCGCGGACATTCGTCCATGCTGAAGAAGTCGTACCGCTGCTGTCGGCCTGCCCCCCAGATTTATCGCAGGTCCACATGGCGCTCGATTAATGGTGACACGTGTCGTCCTTTCTGTCGGAAGGAGCATCTTTGGTGCCACCTTGACGTCTTCTAGAAGTTTCTAGAAGCTTCTTGATTTACTTGCTGATGTAGGCGCCATGTTAGATGAAAAAAGTGGTGTGGTCCCTGCCATGTGGATATGGAATTTGGACCATACCTCTTCAAGTCCCCCCAGTCCAGTGTGCCTTCTAGTTGAGTTGATCGTCTAGGAGGGATTCTGGACTTATAAGGGTAGTGGTCTTTGTTGTTTTCCATTTTAAAGCGCATTGTGGTTACCTTGCGAAATTGAGCCAAGAGGGTGTATGGCGCATGGTGGCCGCCATTCAAAGTTGAGCCAAAAGGACGCACGACGCATGATGACAACCTTGCAAAGTTGAGCCAAAATGGTGCACGGAGCATGATGGCAACCTGCAAAGTTGAGCTAGGATGGCGCATGGCGCATGATGACAACCTTGCAAAGTTGAGCCAAGAGGACACACGGCGCATGATGGTGACCTTGCAAAGTTTAGCCAAGAGGACGCACGGCGCATGATGGTGACCTTGCAAAGTTGAGCTAAAAAGACGCACGACGCATCATGGCAACCTTGCAAGTTGAGCCAAAATGGTGCACGGCGCATGATGGCAACCTTGCAAAGTTGAGCCAGGATGGCGCATGGCGCATGATGACAACCTTGCAAAGTTGAGCCAAAACAGAGCACAGCGCATCATTGCAAGTTTGCAAAGTTGAGTCAAGATGGCGCGTGACGCATGATGGCAACTTTGCAAAGTTGAGCCAAAATGGCGCACGGCGCATGGCGTATGATGGTAATCTTCCTTTTTGGCGGTTCCTTCTGAAGGAAGTTTCTTTTCTTGGGATGAAGACAACTGACATGACTGACGTGCCATCTGATGTCGCTGTCTTTTCGGAGATGAACAGTCGCTTTTTCAGTTCTGTTAGTTACTTTTTCGCTAGGTGTCAGACATGTGTCGCCCACGCTCCCGAAAAGCAAGGTGACGGTTTATCTCTCCACTGGCGTGTCCTCTCCCTATTTGCTGACCATCTGCCTTCCTGAAGGTCTACTACCCATCGCATTATTGCGATGGGTATAAATAGTTGGTAGTTTCCTCTCTTTCTTCACTTTTCAAAATTCAAAGTCTCTTTTCTTCTCATATTCTTCTTCTTGTTCTTCTTCTTCATATCTCTTGTTTTTTATCTCCAAATTTTTCTTTCTTTCTCTCATAATCATGTCTACTGGAGCGAATCCTGCAAGGAGGAGGAAATACAAACCCCGGAATCCTCCTGGTCCGGACCGTGCGGAGATTAATTGGAAAGAAGAAGAATTCCACAATCTTGTTCGTGACATGGGTTTTCGTTCCGAGTGGGGTGCTCAGTTTCCAACCCCCAACTCCACTGCTTTGGATGCTCCACCGGGGTATATAGTGTTGTATGCTGCTTACTTCCGGGAGGGTAACTTCCGTCTTCCCATGACTAAGTTCACCGGAGAAGTTTTGACGAATTATGGCTTACGTATTTCGCAGATAAACACCCTAGGGTTGCCTCGGATTACCCATTTTGAATTCATATGTAGGGCCAATCGCATTGAACCGACTTTCAAGATGTTTAATGTCTTTTATTTTGTGAGCTACACCGGCGGTTTCTTTTCTTTCAACTCTCGAACCGGTGGGGTTAGTCCTTGAAGTACTAACCCACTCAAGAGTCTTCATGACTGGAAGTAGAAGTTCTTCTACATTCACCGTGGAGTTATTCCTATCGATATGCATTATCGTGAATAAAGTGAAGGGGTTCCTCGCGTGAATGTGTCTATAGATTTTGCTGAGCAGGAGTGGTACAAGGTGTTGACTCGGAAGGTTACTTCTATCACCCAGTTTGAAGAGAGGGTACTGGTGGCGGCTGGGATGAGTATGTTGTGGGCACCCGAGAACTCTAGGGGTGTCCCAGTCTATGGTTACCAAGGAAAAGGTATCATTCTTGCTAATTAATTGTTATGTTCTTTTCTAATTTGTCATGCGTTTCCTTATGTTGTTGTATTTTGTAGTGGGTATAGTTTGATGAACGTTCTTGATCCTAAAGCCGATGGTGCTATGGTTGTTGCGTATCTGCCTAAAGGGAAACCTGTGTGGTTGGATCAGATAAGGGATCACTTTTTGCACCCCACTAGCGAAAGCCTTGCTTCTTATGCAAACACCATTCTAGGTGAAGATGGTGGGTACGATCTTGACGATGCTACTATCCCTACTCGAGAGGAAGTTATCGTTCTTTCGAGTGAGGGTTCTGATGGATCACATGAAGGTCTAATCCCTCATTCCACACGTGTAGGTCCACCATAGGGGACTGTGAATGAGCCGGTGAATGAACCTGTTAGTGATGATGCTGATGCTCCGGTTGATACTGCTGAGCAGTTAGAGACAAGAAAAAAGAAGAAAATGGATAAGTCTGAGAAGAAGAAGAAGAAGGCCGAGGAACCTGTGACTGGAGGGCCTCGTAAGAACCTTCTAATCTCTCCTTCTTGGACTATGTTGTCGTTTCTGACACGCTTTCTGGTTTAGAAGCAGGAGATAAGTGTGCCGAGCGTGATCCTGATGATGATGCTACCTAGACAGAAATATTGAAGAAGAAGAAAGACAAGAAAAAGGAACTTGCTGAACAGGCTGCTGCCGCGCTTGCGGCAAAAAAATTTAAGCTTTAGAAGGAGACACCTCCTGCACCTTCAGAGTCAGAGATTGACCTGGGTGTTTTTAGTGCAAAACGTGGTAACCTTCTGGAGAAGATATACGCAGCTTCTGGTTCCCAAGGTACAAGGTTTTTCCTTTGGTCGACTTGTTCTCTACCCTTCTTTCTTGCTTTTGACTGTCGTGTTTGGCGTGCAGCAGGAGTTAAATCAGGTAAGGGTACTCGTAAGGTTGATATATCCAAAATTACTCCTCCTACTTCTCCACCTTCTAGGACTTTTGGTCTATCTCCTCCGCACGTTGATCCAGGAAAAAGGAACATTGCTTGATATTCACCCCGCGCAACTTATCGAACGTTTTTTGAATGTTTACGAGCATCATACTTTCTTCTTTGCTCATGATGACCAGGTCATCCATGTATACTTCAATGTATTTGCCGATAGCATCGCTGAACATTTCGTTCATCAGTCTCTGGTAAGTTGACGCGCGCCGCGCCGACAAAGGTTTGTGCGAAAAGATGACACCAAGTTGGTAATGTCCAACCACCTGTTAACCTTGCGCCGTTGAAGACTTGGAGGTGGTCGTCAAGTTCTGTTAAGCCATTGTTTTTGCCCACATTATGCGGCAGTTTTGTCTTGTCGATATCGGCTGTTGCGATTCCTCTGATAAACTTGGAGTTTTCATCTATGCCGTTCGGGCGATACCTCAACGAGTAATCATGTTCTGCATTTGGGTTGTACCCCGTGCACTTGTGGGGTTTGTACGCCTCGTGTTCAGGTGGTAATCTGCTGAATACCGTGCTTTCTTTCTTGTATGTCGGGTCATCTTCTTCATTGTAGCTATTCCATTCGTCGTTTATGTTGCGTGGACCTAAACGACTGTGCACTGACTTTTTTTACTGATAATTTCACATAATTGCTTTCCGTTTCACCGTAAGTGTCACGCGTATCGTGCACACTTTGCCTTCTGACCTTGGGTGCTTTCTCAGGATTTAAGTTCCACGCATTGGTCTGTTGAGGCACGTGAGTGCTCGGAGGCCTTTGAGGTGGAGTAACAAAAGGGGATTGATTAGCTTGTGCTTGGAGCAAAGCTTGTTGTGTGCTGAGTTACGCATAGACAAGGTTCAGAGAGGCTGTCTGCTCGGCATACCAGGAAGCCAGAGTTTTTCCTTCGGGTAGCCCTAAAAGTGTTGAGAAGTTCAATTGTGCTTGGCCCGATGGAGCTGAAGGACCAGCTCCATGGTTTGGTGTTGGAACTTCTGGAGGTGTTTGGTTAACTACCCTGGGTGGGGGTTGGAAAGTGGCTCCGTTTGTGGTTTGATTGATAACTCTGGAAGTGCTTCCAAACATACCAGGGAATTCATTATTTGCTTGCCCTTCTCGGATGGTCTCGTTCCCTTGGAATCTTTGGACGTGAGCAGTGTCCGAAATCAGTTCAAAGGAAGAGACTTCTCCGTCCACGTGAGGTGAAGGGTTTGGTTCGGTCATTTAGAGAGCTTTTTTTGAAGAAAAATGAGATGAGAGTGGTTTGCAAAAGATGCGGTGGGCGCCAATGATGAACCACTAGTTAACACCGGAGGTTAACTAGTTGGGTCATCTCTTATGTTGGTTCAATCTCCTTCTCTACTCACCAATGACTAAGGTCCTGCAAAACAGCAACACCGTTAGCTCGTTAAGAGGGGAATATGGGGGTTTCCCTCTTAACCGGGCTGCGGCATGAGAATAAGTACTACTCTGAGGAAGAAAACAGTGTGTGTTGTGGGTGAAAAGTGAGGAGAATAGAACGGATAACCTGAATGGTGAAGGGTCCTACTTATAGCCGGAGGGTGAAGGAGGGAGGAACGACCTTGCCAGCTGTTATGTGGCGCCAGCTGTCCGACCAAGGGGAATATCCTTTTGGTCTCCTCTGTTGTGGTCAGGATAGTGGTCCACGTGGCGCGCCGACATTCTTCCATGTTCGAGAAGTCGTACCGATGCTGTCGGCCTTCCCCCAGATTTATCGCAGGTCCACATGGCGCTCGATTAATGGTGACACGTGTCGTCCTTTCTGTCGGAAGGGGCATCTTTGGTGCCACCTTGACGTCTTCCTGAAGTTTCTAGAAGCTTCTGGATTTACTTGCTGATGTAGGCACCATGTTGGATGAAAAAAGTGGTGTGGTCCCTGCCATGTGGATATGGAATTGGGACCATACCTCTTCAATGTATGAAGCTATTGAACTGTGCAGCAGCATCCACATCAAATCTGGAGTCTCGTCTATCTTCATGGATCCTTACCGAATTAAAATCGCCCAAAATAATCCAGCATCCACCTCTGCTTTGCTTTACATTAATGATTTTTCCCATAATTCCCTCTTTGCTCTTGTCGATTGCGGTGCATACACATATCTGGAACTTATCAAAAAAAAATTTCCCATAATTCCCTCTTCCCTCTTCAATTCCAACAACAGACCCAGACACAAGCAAAAAAATTTGATCTTTGAGCGAGTCTGTAACCTGGAACATATCTGGATCCCAAATAGTTGCAATGCCCTCAGAGCGACCAGCTGCATCGACCCATTCAACTCTAAAATTTTGTCTACCCCAAAAGTTACCGAAGCGAATTCTATTGCCTTTCGCATACATGGTTTTTTACATACAAATAACTGAAATTCAGTGGTCTGCCTTCAATCTTCTGGTCCAATCTGCCTTACCTGTGTTTCCAGCCCCCTTTATATTAATATTGAGTAGATTCATTGTTGAACCTCGTCCAAACCTTCCTCCCTGATTTCTGATTCTACCAATCTGCATGTTCTCCAAGATTAATCCCCATACCTTGGCCCACCATAATTGTATCACCGATTTCCGTGACCTCTGAATATATATTGTTCCACTGATGAACGTGGTTCTCGGCCCTTCCTTCTTCATCGATTTCCCCATCTTCAAGACCACCAGGTAATTTATGCTTAATCTGCTCGTTTCTTTCATTACTCTCCCATAGGTTACCTGTGTTAATTGGTTGAATAGATACTGAAAATTGTCACTAGAATGGGTATCCTTATTTGTAGGTGGATTGGATCTGGACCTCTTCTTTGCTCTATGCCCCTCAGATCCCTCACTTGGGCTTCATAAGTTGTGGTTAGTAGTGGGCCTGGATCTAACTTTAATTCTTTTTGGGCCCAAAAAACGCTCCCTTAGCATGCCAACTGTAGACGTGCCCCCATGTTAAAACCAACCTTGGGAATTGAAGCGACACCGAAAGTTTCCTGGGTATTCGGAGTGTTCTTCTTGAGATTATCGAAGTCGGGTGCCTTGTTTGGCGTGTCCTCAACTAAAATGTCATCCTCTTCATCTTCCGTCTGCTCATCTTCTGACCCCTCGCCTTCTGAATTTTCTGATTCGATCATGGGGCTGTCGTAATCCTTCTGATCACCGGAATTTTGAAAGTTCCGCAGTACTTCCCCAATTGTTACCGGGCTAAAATCCATAGAATTCGAATCAAGTTCAGCATGATTTTTCAGACAATCCGATACCTATTCCTCAATTTCTTCTTTGATCCAGATTTTGAAGGCCTTTCTTCTCCATTTCAAAGTGATTGTGTCAGAAATCCTCTCTCCTTTTTCTACAAGAACGCCAATGCATATACAAGAAAGATTGCCATCGTTCCCATCCAGTTCCGAAGGGTATAGTATTTTGCCGTATTGGCCACCAATGTCATTAACGATTTTGTTTTACAAAAGTTGTAATGGAACACCGTAAATCTTCAGACAGACGATTCGTTCATATGGAAAAGATTGCCCTTCCCATACATCGAGCCTGCAGATCCAGTCTCCCCATAGAAACTTGTTGCTGAAAAACACGTTTGCTTCATCTCTTGAGGCGAAAGCTAGCATTATATTGCAACCACCCAAGTATTGGATACTGGTGTTGGTGATACCTGCATATTTGAGTAGAAAATGAAGAGTCCTGAGAATGGTTAGACTTGTCGTTGTACCGATCAGCGCCTTGCCATGCCATAGGTAAAATTCTTCCACATCCGGTGCAATCTCCATCACCTTTTTAGTTCTCACCATATCGGCATAAGATTTCCCATTCCCTTGCTGAAATGTACGGCACCCAGGTTCACCGGTTGCCTCATGTATTATGCCTGTTGAGTTTGTTGTACCGGTTTCAGTTTTTTGTGTTCGTTCGTCTTGCCTGGGTTATCTTTGATGAATCTCGCAAAGTTAACCTTGATCTTGAAGTTTACCATTCGTATTCGTATTGAGTTAAGAGATCTCACCATCTCCTTCTTGTCTATCACCCCTTTCATGCTTACAAACCCAAAGACATTCCCTTCCTTGTCCCTCTTTCTTGCGACATAAGCCCTTGTTACCATTCCGTATACCTTGAATGTGTTTGAAAGATCAAAAGAGTTACAGGTTTCTGGGAGTTTTGTGATAAAAAACTTAGTGATGTCGCCTTGATTGAACCTGTTATTCCGTGCTTCCTCCTCATAGTATCCTTCTGGCCACCCTCCCTCATGGGGTTTTCGAGAGCAACCTGGTGGCTCCATTTTACCTTACGCTTCTTTCTTTTAATAAACCCAAATCCAAACGGCCAAAAACACAGATCTTTAAAAGGTTAATAGGATTCGTATCAATCAAGCTAAACTATCGTGATAGTCGCGATCAATTACAGACCTACTAAGCCATCAAAATCTGGACTAAGCCAAGGAAATCCCACAGGAACAGATTCAAGAAAACCTAAATATGATTAGATCCTAACCCCGCTAACAATGATCGTAGCACCCAGTTTGGAAGAGAATCAAACCGCACAATAACAGGATTGTTATACAGAACCGGAAATAAGATCGATTAGGATTGAAACTTCAAATCATGACCTCCATTAGATTTAGCAAATGATGTGAAGTTTGATTAACCATTATAGTTTTGTTCACAATTCCATACCTAGTTATTTCATGAATTTATTTTGTTTGGATCTATCCATATATGTAGAAAAATTTCCTGAATGAAGGCAAGGTCAAGGTCAACGTCTATAGAAATTTGCAATTACTTTAGTGAAATATCGATGAAAAATCTGCATCAGATTCTATGAATGATAAAGATAATAAGTAGTAATGCTTCAATCTTGTCTTGACCGCTTCAACTTTTTTGAAAATTAAATGCCTTAGTTGTGGCTTGCTGGTTAATGTGTTTGTGTCTAAGCAGCTGGTCACGGATTCGATCCCTGGCAGCTGCAAATGTTTTTCTTTCAATAGTGCTTGACGATGAAAGTTTAATTCTCATTATCGTGCGAGGTTATATCGGTATGCTTAATGGTAGCAAACCTGGATTAAACCTTTCATTCTAATTAGGTTCTTCTTGAATCCATTCGCCTCTTGGGTGGTGATTAGTTTTTTCACGTAGGATTTAAATTGAGTGACAGAGCGTGTGAGGGTGATTATGGTGGGGAAAATCCTTGGTCGGAAGTGTAGTATTGGAAGTATCAAGAAAACAGAGGAGATGGGATTAAATGGACATTTCTGGTGCAAACTTTACCTGACCGTGTAACAAGATATATCCTCTGGCGGGCATTTCAACCACATGGTTTTATATCAGATGCATACGTAGCATGGAAAAGGGATGCAGGGAGTAGATATTTTGGGTTCGTTCGATTCATAGGGGTGGAAAACATGAAAGAAACACTAGTGGCCATGAATACGGTGAAGTTTTTCCATGCAAAAGTATTGGTATCATTGGCAAAATATGATAAAAACCATTAGAGGTTTAGTTACTCATCAGATGTTATGGGCCGGAATGAGTGGAGATCAAAGGAAACAGTTCCGGTAGACGCTAATAATCATGCCATTACAAGTAATTACGGGAAAGCACCGGAGTCTAATCAGCCTTTTGATTCGGGCCCGGGGTGCACGTCTTTTTTTCGCCAAGGGGAGAGCTATGCCGATATGCTTAGAGACAGGAAGGATAATATTGGTCAAGGGCCAAAAACAATCAATGTGGACAGAAAAGGTGCATTATATCCGTTACATTGCATTGGCAGGTCCATAATCGGACATGCAAAAGACGTTAGGTCCCTGTGCAGTATCAAAGAAGCCATGGATAGTGTAGTTTGGATGATTTTGGATTGTCCTATGTCAGTGGATTGAGTGTCATCCACACTTTTAGTAACAGGGAGTTAGCCACAACATCCATGGAAGTACACTCGAAGGCTTATTCTATGGTGTTCTCTAAATTCAATATATGGAATGGGGAAGATATCCCGTTCGGTCGGATAGCGACAATTAGTATCACTAGGGTGCCTTTTCAGATCCGGGAGAATAAATTGTTTGATCGTATTCGGGGTATGTTAGGAGACATTGTTCAACCCTCAACTTTTTCTTGGCAAGATGAGGATAATTCTACAGGTTTGGTTAAGACCTTAACATCTCAGAAATCAAGAATTGATGAGGCGGTTGTACTTGTGTGGAAAAATAGGAGTTTTGTAGTATGGGTCTCAGAATTACAGGAATAGTGGTCTCCAGATTTCGATTATGACAAGTTGACAGAGTCATCGGGATCGGAGTCGGATTCGGTTGCTAATAACATGGTGGATGATACTGAAGAGGGTGAGTTCCGACTTGCATCGGACGACGACGTGGGTACCGATAAAACGGGGGATAAAGTGTCGACAGAAGATAGGCAAGAGACTCCTCATGTTCCGATGCCGGACATGCAGGATTCATTCTGTCCGGTTGATGCCGTTGGCGGAGAGGACAGACCGTCGGGAAACCAATATTCTCCGATAGACAAAGGGCCACCAGAAATCCAACGGTCTCCAACTGTTGGGTGTAGCATGGGAAAAATGGAATGCATAGGGAAGCTGAGTGGGCGGCACATTATTTGAACATTAATGAGGTTAGGGGTGACCACACGGATAAAGAGGCCAGATTATCTAATTCGATTTTTAGTAATATTGGGCCAAATATTGCTTCTTCCAATGATGGACCAACTCCTGTTAATCCACTTGGTAAAAGACCAAAAGATGTGCGAAGCCCACCTTCGATTGGGTCCGTTCAAGGCCCTTCTTAGAGAATATTTAGAGAAAATCAGGGGTCTGTGCACGAATCTTTGGACTTAAATACCCCTGCTCGTGTTAATAATGTTTTCACACCAACAAAATTAAATAATGTTGGAGATGAGCCGCCTCATAGTGGAGCAAGATTGGATCCAAGTAATTTCAATGTAGACTGTTCGGAGTTAGGTGGTAATGATAATCCACTGGTCACAAATCTTCCCTCCAATGTGAGGAAGGAGGTGGAAGCTACTGTTCAGGTTGGATCTGTACTGGGTATTAATCTTAGTGGATTTGAGGATGTGACTGAGAAGCTGATTGCTGAAGAAGGTGTTAAATATGGTTCTCGATGAATTGTCTTTCAATTAACTTAAGGGGTGTGCGGAATCCCCGTGATGTGCACAAAATGCAACATATAAATTACATCAATTGTGGCACAAAACTAACCCCTTTTTAGTACTAATGTTGGAAAAAGTGTGCTTTTGTCTTCCTTTTGTATTTTTAGGATAAAATGAGCTCAAATAAACAAAAGAAGCAAAAAGACAGCTGAATCTGACATAAATACAAGAAAAGGAACAAAAGTGGCATGCCCGACCCCCCGACAGCATCTTCCCAAGCAAAACAAAGAAGACAGAAGACTGAACACGCCCTGTGCTCAGTGAGCACGGGGCCGTGCCCAAGTAGCAGCAGAAAAGACAAACCCATAGAAGCTTCTAATGCCCACCACGGGGCCGTGCCCAGCGGACACGGGGGCGTGGTCAACTTCCTGCAGGCGCATTTATTGTAATTGCGAATTACAATTAATGAAGAGAGAGAGTCAGATGGACACGGGGCCGTACCCGAGCTTCTGTTCAGCCTATTAATAGGAGTGTTTGGAGCTCTTGCAACTCATCCCTTGCCACACCACCTCTCTCACACTTCACCCACCACCCACCACCACCATAACACCATCATCCACCACCATCATCCATTGTCCATCATAGAGTGTGTGAGTCGTCTCGGGATCCAAGATTGATCGTAAGAGTTCTTGACAATCAAAGGCCATGTTTGCCTAAGTCTCTTACATCACTTGGTGAAGACAAGTGTTTAGTGTAATACTTTTAATTTTTAATCTTTTGCACTTTTTAATTGGTTTTGTATTAATGACTTTAATTACTAGTTTCTTATGTTGAAGGTGATTCTTCCTTATCATTTGTCCGTGGTGTCTTGGCATTATTTTACTGTGTATATAAAATAAAAGATTTTCACCATTCATATCTCCACGGTCTATATGGAGGTATGTTGGCTACCTGGTCGGGGGTTAAGGGAACGATTTGGTAAGAGTCTTGCCATTGTTTAGTGTATAGATCCTGCAAAGGACCTGGGTCAAATTTAGTAGGACCTCCTTCAATACCCAAAGGTATTGGATGGCGGGGGTCCAAACTCTTTGATCCTCTCATAAGTTAAACTACTATTAAAACTTTAACCCAGCTACTTAGGACTGTATCCCTGCTGACTCAGACTACTTAGTTGAGGGTAACGTCGCCTTCAAAAGAGGGGCCTACCACATTATGCATTAATAACTTAATTCATTATCTTTCAATAATCTGACCCTTTAGAATTGTATCCTTGCTGACTCAAACTACTGGGTTGAGGGTAATGTCGCCTTCAAAAGAGGGGCCTACTACAATAACTAAGATAATCTCTTAAACAAGTGCAAAAGTGCGAAAATAATCAAAGGTTACACTACACACGAGTCGGATCCAAGTGATTCATCTTGTCTATCTGTTTTTATTTTTATTTTATTTTTTAGCATTTTAGTTAGTTTTATTTTCTTAGTTTAAAACTTTTTTCTAACATTTTGATTTGGTTAGACGTTGAGGATAAACCGGTACTAAAAGCCCTTGTGTCCTTGGACGACCTCGGTATCTTACCTACACTATACTACATCCACGATGGGTGCACTTGCCCATATGTGTGTTTAGTGTTAGTAAATATCGTGTTTTATAAATTTAAAACTTGGCTAAAAAGTGTAAAAAGGGCTTAAAATATATACCTAAATTATATTACACCTAACGCACATCAAGTTTTTGGCGCCGTTGCCGGGGACACAAGGATTTTAAGAAAGCTTAAAATCGACGGCCTAATCTGTTTTTCAAAAAAATTTCAAAACGCGCGCACATTTTTCTGCATTTTAGTTTAGTTTGCATTTACAGTAGCCTGAACACGGGGCCGTGCTGCATATTTTTCATTAAACACCCAGATACAGAGTCTGAACACGGGGTTGTGCTCACTGTACACGCCCCCGTGCTCAACAAGACCAGTAACCTTTAATAAAACGCCCAGATACAGACCCTGAACACGGGGCCGTGTCCACTGAACACGGGGCCGTGTCCAGCCTCTGTTTCCGTCTTTATTCTTGTTTTCTGGTCCCGAGACTCAGTTGTGGTCTGTTGAGTGATTCTTATGGATCAATACTCAGGAGGCAACAACTACACCTATGAGGAGGATGATTATAGGGGAGAACATTGTACTAATTGTGGAAACCCGCACCCGGTACAATATTGTAACTTATTTCAACCATCCACTTCATACAACTATTATGAGGAGCCCAGGTACGAGCCATCAACTTCATACACATCCTATGAGGACCAAAGGTATGAACCTTCTTCCTCATACTCATATTTTGATGAACCAAGGTATGAGCCTTCATACTCATACTTTGAGGAGTCAATATATGAACCACCACCTTCATACACTTATTATGAGGAACCATGGCGTGAACAACCCACCTCATATGAGTACTATGAAGAACAAAATTAGGACCCTTATCCATCATATGCTTACAATGAAGAACAATGGTATGAACCATCTACTTCATATGAGTACTATGAGGAACCAAGGATCGAACAACCGGATTCAAGCTTTGAGGATCCCGATCCTTTCTCTATCACCGAAGTGACCAATAGGATATTAGAACACATTAAAACTATCGAACGTTGCATAAAAGAATCTCGCGCAAGGGAAGAGGAGTCCCGTGCAAGAGAAGAATTAAATAAAAAAACGATAGTTGAAAAGTTAAAAATGGAAGAACAAATAAGTGAAAAACCGACACATGAGTTAAACAACGAAAAAGGTGAGGACAATAGCGTTAAAATTCAAGAAGAGTCTAATTTTGAAGAAATTAATCTCTTGTCACCTTCTTTTGAAAATCATTGTTTAGTACCAACTCATGCTAAGTTTTTAAAAGAGTTAAACACTAACACTAAAATTGAAGAAATGGTACGTGTTAAGTTAACTAATGATCAAACTTCGCTAATAAAAGAAGACCCTTTTGAAATTAACATCACACCGGTTCCATGTTTTTTTCAAAATTCATTTATTAGTAACGTCACCATTGATAAGGATCTTTGTGTTAACATAATGCCTAATTACATTTTCGAAAAATTAAGTATTAGTGATTTTGCTCCACTTCAAATACCCATTTTTCTATCCAATCGGAGAGTAATAAAATCAATCGGTGTAGTTGAGGACGTCTTGGTTCAAACAAATCAAATGGTTATTCTAACCGACTTTGTCATCTTCGATGACGCTCCTCTAGTGTTGGGAAGACCTTTTGTAAGAACTCACGAAGCTTTGAAAAACCGGAAATTTAATAATCTACCTCTTCAATTAGGGGCATTCAAAAGGAGCATAGATCTTGAGCGTTCAATGAAATATCCTTTTGGCAACAATGACCCCCTAATTGAAGATGAAGATGAGCCACCCGATATAAGTGAAAAGATTGACCACTTTGTTGAAGAAGAGGTCGCCGTAGAACAAACCTTTAAAGTTCTTGATCTAGATGAGCCCCAAAATAAGGAGTCTCCTAAAGACCCGCCCCTTGAGCTCAAAGAATTTACAAAAGGTTTGGAATATGCTTTTCTAGACAAAGATGGTAATTCACCTATAATTATTTAGTCTAAATTAAATAGTATAGAAAAAGAAAAATTAATTAGACTTTTGAAAAAACATAAAAATGCGATCGCTTGGAAGCTTGTAGATATAAAAGGAATAAGCCCTTCCATGTGCACGCATAAAATTCTGATGAACGATGACTACAAACCGGTAATACAACCACAAAGGAGAGTAAATCCAAATGTTCAAGAAGTGGTTAAAAATGAGGTCATCAAACTACTTGACGCCGGACTTATTTATCCTATCTTCGATAGTCCATGGGTGGGTCCCGTCCAAGTAGTCCCAAAAAAAGGAGGTATGACGGTAATAACTAATAAAAAGAATGAATTAATACCAATGAGAACCGTCACAGGATGGAGAGTATGCATAGACTATAGACGATTAAATGAAGCAACAAGGAAAGACCACTTTCCTTTGCCCTTCATTGATCAAATGTTAGAACGACTATCCGGTCATAAATTTTACTGTTTCTTGGATGGTTTTTCAGGTTACTTTCAAATTCCAATAGCACCTGAAGACCAAGAAAAGACAACTTTCACATGCCCCTACGGAACTTTTGCTTATCGACTCATGCCATTCGGTCTATGTAATGCCCCTGCGACATTCCAACGTTGCATGGTGGCCATTTTCCATGATATGATAGAAAAGACAATGGAAGTCTTCATGGACGACTTTTCTATCTTTGGAGATTCATACGACCAATGCCTCGATAACCTCGAACGAATGCTATCCCGATGTGAGGAAACTAACCTCGCCCTTAACTGGGAAAAATGCCATTTCATGGTAACAAAGGGAATAGTACTCGGTCACAAGATCTCGAGCGAAGGAATGGAAGTTGATCGAGCAAAAATAGACACAGTTTCTCGATTACCTCCACCCTCCTCCGTCAGAGCAATCAGAAGTTTCTTAGGACATGCCGGATTTTATAGACGGTTTATCAAAGACTTTTCGAAAATTTCAAGTCCTCTAACAAAATTACTTGAAAAAGATGCGCCTTTCATCTTTGACAAGGATTGCAATCAAGCATTTCTAACCCTCAAGGAAATGCTAGTCAATGCACCTATCATGATAACGCCCGATTGGAAATTACCTTTCGAAATCATGTGTGATGCAAGTGACTTTGCCGTTGGAGCAGTCTTGGGACAAAGAAAAGAAAAGCATTTCCACCCGATTTATTATGCTAGTAAAACACTTAACAATGCACAAGAGAATTACACGACCATTGAAAAATAATTACTAGTTGTGGTATTTGCTTTTGATAAATTTCGTTCTTACCTTGTTCTTTCTAAAACTGTAGTCTATACAGATCATGCAGCTATCCGATACCTCTTCAAGAAACAAGATGCAAAACCCTATTTGATCAGGTGGATTCTACTCCTCCAAGAATTTGATATTGAAATCAAAGACAAAAGAGGGGCAGAAAACACTGCAGCAGATCATCTTTCGCGCCTAGAAGACCCAGCTTTGGAGGCAACCAGGGACGAGCAAATTAACGAAAAATTTCCCACAGAGTCCCTGGAAATGGCGGAATGTAGACAAGAACCATGGTATGCCGACTACACTAACTACTTAGCTAGCGGTATAGTCACCAAGGGATGGCCACATCACCAAAGAAAGAAATTCTTTGCTGATGTAAAGCATTACTTTTGGGAAGACCCTTATCTTTTCAAAATATGTGCCGACCAACTCATCCTAAGGTGCGTACATGGCAGCGAAGCACGAAGAATTCTCCGCCATTGTCATGAAGGTCCATATGGAGGACATCATGGTGCTGCTAGTACCGCACGAAAGGTATTTGATTCAGGATTATATTGGCCGACTATTTATAAAGATGCGCAAAGTCTTGTCAAGACATGTGATGCTTGCCAAAGATCAGGTAATATTTCTTCCAAAAACGAAATGCCACAAAATGGCATTCTCGTTTGTGAAATTTTTGATGTGTGGGGACTGGATTTCATGGGACCTTTCCCACCGTCAAAAGGAAACAAATATATACTTGTGGCAGTCGATTACTTGTCTAAATGGGCCGAGGCCGAGGCACTTCCAACAAATGATGGAAGAGTAGTGGTAAGATTTCTGAAAAAATTATTCTCACGTTTTGGAACACCTAAAGCATTAATAAGTGATAGAGGTACCCATTTTTGTAACCATCAACTCGAAAAAATCTTAACAAGATATGGGGTCTATCACCGGGTCTCAACAGCATATCACCCTCAAATAAACGGACAAGCCGAAGTGACTAATAGAGGTTTAAAACGAATACTTGAAAAAACCGTATGTTTAAATAAAAAGGAATGGGCCGATAAATTAGATGATGCTTTATGGGCTTTTCGAACTGCTTATAAAACCAATATAGGCACAACCCCATATAAGCTCGTCTATGGAAAAAGTTGTCATTTGCCAGTAGAAATAGCCCACAAGGCCTACTGGGCAATAAAAAATGTAAACTTGGATTTAGAAATTGCAAGCAAAAATCGATTTTGTCAAATAAATGAATTAGAAGAATTAAGGAATTATGCATACTCTAACTAGGAAATTTATAAGGAAAGAATGAAAAATTTACACGACAGATACATTAAACCTAATGAATTTCGAGTAGGAGATCAGGTTCTATTGTTGAATTCACGACTTCGATTATTTCCGGGTAAACTAAAATCTAGGTGGTCAGGACCTTTTTCCATCACCCATATTTTTCCTCACGGTGCAGTAGAAATTAAATCTCGGAATGGAATTCCATTCAAAGTCAATGGCCAACGGC
Source organism: Helianthus annuus (assembly GCF_002127325.2). Classification (NCBI taxonomy): domain Eukaryota; kingdom Viridiplantae; phylum Streptophyta; class Magnoliopsida; order Asterales; family Asteraceae; genus Helianthus; species Helianthus annuus. The sequence goes on from NC_035443.2 coordinate 29,440,738, forward strand.
TGAAACTCTATCGAGGATCCATTGAGGATGAAGAGGAAGAGATCTCGCTTCAAATGGTCGACGAATAAAGGTATCCACATCATACCTGGTATGTTACGAACAAGTGGGTAAACATCGAAGTCGGTAAGTCTTTGAACCAATTTTTTTTTTGGGAGACAGGGCAGTCACACGAGCACTAATAATAAAAAAATTCAAAAACTTTGCTCGGCACGGGGCTGTGTCCGCTGGACACGGGGCCGTGTCCGCGCAACTGTCGGGATAAAACCCTCTTTTCATATCAGTTACACCATTCCACACGCCCCGTTTCCCCGAACAACGCTCTGGATCAGGCGATTTTCTGCAGATTTTCGACGTCTCCTCTCATTCTAACAACATCAAGGTATGATTCTATCATCATTAGTAGTTAGATTAGTTACTTGCATGTAGTTAAAATATCAAAAATTTGGGGAAAAATCTAGGGTTCTTAAAGTTCATCCGGATCAAACCTCAAATTTTTGGAATAATATGTTAGCATTAGTTTAGATTAGTGTAATGGGAAGTAAATACACTTGTATTGTTGATAGATTTGGCCGATTTCTCATGAAAACCCCAAACCCTTGTTTTTGAACCGAAAAAGATGAAATTGAAAGGGTAAACGGTTTGTTTTGGGAAAAACGGCATTTGGAATTTCATTTTCAGGGGAAACCGCACCTACTTGGCCAAAAATTTTCAGATTTTCGGGACCGGGTCAAAAAATGCAATTTTTGAGTAACAGACGCCTGGACACGGGGTCGTGCCCGCTGAGCACGGGGCCGTGTCCAGCTCATTGTTTGCAGATTCTTCCGAAAATCTCACTGTTTCATGCTAACTTTTGGTGTATTCTTTCAGATGTCAAAGAAGTTCACAAGATTCAACGCAAAGGAGCTCGATGCTAGGGCCAGATATGACATACTTCAAATAAGACCCGAAGAATACCCAAGGCAAGCATGCACGGACCTCTTAGCCATGGTGAACCAACTTGACCGGTTCAACAACCTCGTTACCGGCCCACTAAGGGTTGCCCTAACCACTCGACTTCGATCGGTACACGAGTGCACCATGGAGTTCTACAGCACCTTCACTTTTAACTCAAGGTGCGACCCTTTCGACAATGAGGGTGTTGCATTTCGGTGTGGTGGAACTAGGTACTCAATCTCTATGGCGCAATTTGGGGCAATAGTGGGGCTGTATACGGAAGAGGATTCGGGAAGTGAAGAAAACACCGGCGGAATGCGAGAAGAACGCCAAGCCGCATGGGCTCAGATTGGTGATGGGTTCTACAATCCGAGCAGTACTAAGAGCACTAAGCTAAGGGATCCGCTCTATCACTACATTCATAGGCTCCTTGCTTACTCTCTTAGTCAGAGGCATGACAGCAGCGACGTTGTTGGGTTGAGAGATTTGGTAGTCCTCCACTGCATTCACACCCGAAGACCCCTCGATGTTCCATTCCTCCTACTCCGGAACATGCATCTGAACCGGCTTGCTCATGTACCAACCCCTATTTTCTACGGGGGATGGGTGTACCGCCTCTTCAAGCACTTCACGCGCATACCTAGGTCTTTTGAAAGGAGCCCATGGTCAGGACGGGTTGATATACACATTTGTCTCTCCATGAACCTAATCTATGAGGCGAAAGACGGGTCGGTAAGCTTTCAGAGGATGCAAGGTCATGCATGGAACCCGCAAGAGGCGCTAGTCCTTCACGCTCCACCTCCCCAATACCAGCACCAACCCCACGGTGAACCGGGCCAGTCCTCCTCACAAGGAGGTGGTTTTCCTAACTTTCAGAGTTTACATGATCTTTTGCAGGAAAACCTTATGTGCACCAGGAACACCTACAACCTCGCCAACAACACATACCACCAGGTCGGAGCCATTGAAAGGAACATCACCGATATCCAAGATGACATCGGAAGCATCCGGGAGTATATGGTGGGCATTGTCACACCCCGACCACGTAAAACAACAAAACGTGGCGGAAACGTCGGGGAGTGTCGTAACAGAATCATTGTTTCACAACCATGGAATAAATAATTTTGTTTTATTGAATAAATGAACTTATTGTTTAATACAATCAAATAAGTTCAACTATTATCTTTCAAGTTTTAGAGTCGCTAAGGCACGAGTCCGTCCTATGTGTAGCATATCCCTCATCAGTCATCACAAAGCAGCACCTGAAACATGTGTAAAAATAGGTACGTCAGCATAAAAATGCCTGTGAGATACATAGGTTTTATTGTATTTAGGATTCATGACTTATGAGTTTAAAGAAAAAGTTTTTAATAAAAGTAGTCATGATCCTTGTAAAAGGTTTTCTTTTATAAATCATTTGTAAGAAGTCAGATGATATAAAATAATAATACATAGGAAATTAAATAAGTAAAAAGAATAAGTTTGTATAAAAATATATTGTTTGAAAAACAATATTTTGATAAAAGATTCATAGTATATATAAAGTATACTTTGGTTTTAAGAAAATCGAATAAGTAAATATTAAAATATATTTCAGTTCCAAAACCGTTAACCCAAGTGTGCTAAATCACGCCACGGTATGTAAAGCGATGAAAACACTTATATATAAGAAGTACCAGCGGCGTATCTACCATGTTTTCGTCACGTTACACCCGTCCCGTTATCTAAACACTAACCAAAAACCAGTCATTAAGTAAATAGTATATTAACCATACTTTAGTTGGTAAAATAAATAAGTTTTCAGTAGTATATCAAAAGTATACTTTGGATTTATAAATAGCATATTAAACTATGCTTTGGTTATGAAAATAACATATTAAACTATGCTTTGGTTATGAAAATAACATATTAAACTATGCTTTGGATTTTGAGAATAACATATCAAACTATGTTTTAATGATTAACAAAATATATGTTGGTTTTTATACAATATCCCATATAAAAGCATATCAAACTATACTTTTGGGAGTATAACTTAATATACAAAAATAATGTGATTTAAGAATTCATTCAGACCTAGTGCATCAAAATACACCTTTGAGACTATAGAAATACCACAAAGGCAATCCCTATTTGGATGGAGCAACAAATTGGTTTCAGACATTCCATGACAACAGGAATGGGGTGTCAAATCCTATAGCGCTATATCATACTACCAACCGGTCTGGTGAACAAAAATAACTACTATTCCAACAATTAATTTTATAATCTTTGAAAAATCAGTGTTTAAACCACAAATAATCATTCAGTTTGTCAAAAGATAAGTATTAATATGTATAATCAATTATACTTTGAAATCATGAACATAACAAATAGGTACACACGCTTCACCCCAAAACATTGAAAACAGTAAAAGAGGGGACTATGTACTCACTTGAGACTGCTTAGAAGTCTTGAACAACTACCAAGAAAGCTAGAGGGAGCACGGAATCAAACGGCACCTAATATTGATAACTACATAAATAAACCGGACCTAAATCGGGAGATCAGATAGTATGAGGTCTCGTGAACCAAATGAGCGTGGGAACTCATATGATATGGTCTAACAAGGCCTACATACTAAAATGAAACCAATCCTAAGTGCTTTCGACCCATTATGATCCATTAAGGTAGCTTACGCTACTTTAATGCGTCGCGCGCGCAATGCGCGTTCGAGACGTCTAACTAGCCCTATGACAAGTATTATATGCCAAAACATGTTTAAATATGTTACATAATCAGTTATGTGACAAAAATTTGGGTTACATGTGCTTAATTACCAATTATGTATGAAAAGGGCATTTTGGTAATTTACCTAAGGCATATAAACTACTTTATCATACAACTACTTAAACTAGATGACCATAAGGTATAACCTCAGAAGGTTATTCCCTATACAACTACGGTCACTGAACATGTTTGGTCGGATCCTAATGATCGACCAAACGGGTCGTATTCGAAAGTCTAAGCGGGTGTTTAGTCCGCTTGACTTACGACTCTACACAAGCACTAAACTAAAAAGTGACGAGCTAAACATACTAAAACATGTTTAGTTAAGTTAGAAAACAGGTTTTGATATCAAAACAAACGGTTTTGATACCCAAGAGTAGTTTGGTTACAAAATACGCGAGAAAACGCATTATGGCCGAAACTACGACTCATCACTGAGCCTAGATAATGTGGTAATCAGTAGGTATAATCACTAGGGACTATGACCATCGTGATTACGCTCACGTTATGAAGTTCAAATGAACTTCGCATTGACCATAAACTGGTCAATGCAAAAACTCAAACGCAGTTTGACTTTAAAGCGAAAAGGAAAGAAAAGAACGAAAGAATACTTACAGAAGGTCCCCGCAAGCTTTGATTTCCCAAGTATTCTCAGGTATGAAGTGGTTTAGTACTCCAACTTAGAGAAATCTCAGGAAATCAAGTGAGTTTGCAAGGAAATGGTGGGGGGTATATATAGGAAATCTAGATCCGATAGGATCGTTTATCGGGAAACGAGCTTCGATCTAGACCCTCCACTTGGGCCCATTGTTTTTTAATACCATTAGAGCCCCTAGAATGAGCCCATAGTTTCCAAAATACCATTTGCAAGAGAGTAAAACAGGTAAAACAGCTGGAAACCGGCTGTTAACAACTTTCTGCAGAACTGGGCCTCTCACGCGGGCCGCGTAAGAGTTAAGGTAGTCTTACGCGGACCGCCTGGCCAACTATTACAGAATTGCAGTTTTGGTCCCTGAACTTCAGAAACATGCGTTTTGATGCATTTTTGGCATGTTTAAGCCCCGTTAACCTCATTTCAAGGCTATAAAATGATGTTAAAGTATAGGGGACATGAAACATGCTCAAAAATATCTCGGATGTCGGTTCGTTTGGTCATACGATTGCGTTAATCGCTTGATTACGACGGAAGTCGTAACGAACGCAAAAACGATCCAAATTAAGCGATGAATGAAATTTTATCATGCCAAACACTAAAATAAAATATTTTAATGCTTACATAAATTTTTGGATGTCTGGATGTATTCAAAACGTAAGATATGCGCGAAAATGCAAATTTATGCAATTTTTGACGCTTTTAGTCCCTGAATGACCAAAAAGTTTATTTTAGCACACCGAACCCCTTAAAGCCTATTTCTAAGCTATGTAAAGGATATTTAGGGTATGTTTAACTTATGATCAAGTTCCGGATGGTTTGTTACTATACAAATCGGTATAGTTTCGCAGTTTGACACAATTAGTCCCTACGATCGAACATACTTGATTTCAACACACCAAACCATCCAAAACTTATTTCTAAGTTATGTGAAGGTTACTTAAGGTATGTTAAGCCTATTTAACTGTTCCAGAGTGTTTGTTGCATTAAACTGGTTATATTTACACATCAGTGCAAGTATAACCTTCCAGAAAGCGATTTAAAGCTTGAAATCGAACAAGAATTGATATGTGCAAACGATACACATATTTTTACAAATCCCAAGTATGAAATACCATATTTCATTGGTTTGGTATTTGTTTGTTGGTTGAAGTGACACATGTGTCACAGTCTCCCCTACTTTAGGAAATTTCATCCCGAAATATAATTTTAGGGGAAACTTGTAAAGACAACTGTGATGGTTTCGCTTTCGAACAAATCCCTCGAACCCTAAGTAAAACTCTGGGCCATGTTAGGATTCTTAGCGAAATTTCCAACTCTCAAAGTGAAGTCCTTGTAGTAATAAAACATGGAGTTTTGAACTATAGACAGAAGAACGTTTCTCATGAAGACGTATCACAGGAAACTTATGTGTGCTTGAAATCAGAATTGGGGAGTGTAAGATAAAATGACATCGGTCAAGGTCCAAGACTTCTCCCGTATCATTACTCTTGTCACTATAGGTCTTAACACATGACAAAATTTCCTGTGGTTTCTGTGCACTAAATTCCATAATTATGTAGGCCTCCATAATTACGTAATTCCTTGCACAGTCCGCACAATTCATTTCATAATGCATCTGGGAAAAAAATCAATTGAATAAACATGAAGCGACTTGACTAGACCACCAAAGGATCTTTTTAACTGGATCAACGAACGATCTTTTTAACTAGATTAACACATGATCTTCTTAAGTAGACCGTCGTATGATCTCCTTAAATAGACCACTTAAGGGATCTTTTCAATTATATCATCACATGTTATTCCTAACCAGATTTTCAAATCAATCTGTTTAACTACTCCACTCAAGGGGTCTAATTATAGTATAGTACTTTAACCCGAGGGACTTTACTACAACGTAGAAGTCCATTAAGGATTTAAGATAGTACCTTTGGATATCCTACTATGAATCCCTCACATGAGATATGGAAGATTCTACGAGGATTTTGGATGGATCACATAAAAACACAAAACGTATAAGAAAACACATAAGCACATAATCACATAATTTGTTAACTTGGTCTTTAATTTGTTATCTTTAGACACGGATCGTTATAGCATACCAGGAATCCAATCCGTGGATTTCATTTGGCACTTTAATCATTTTTAAGAATCTATCTTTGGAGATAGAAGGATCTTCAACAGGAGTTTGGCTTTGTTTCTTAAAAGAAACGAGCGTTTAAGGTTCTTGGGGAGATCACAAGTGATCATAATAATGACAAGACCACACGAGTAGTTTGTCTTTGTGTTGACATCAAAAGGTTGCATCAAACATTCATACAATTGCATCAGTTTTAAAAATAAAAACGACGAATTTTTATTTATATAACAACTGACTTGTCTTTAAATGTCAAAAGATAACAACCAGAGGAAATAACAAAACACTAATTGTTCACTGCTGCATCATTGTTTACGTTTGCCTCATTGATGTTAAACGCCCGTCCACGTGCTGGAGGTATGTTAACAAGTCTTGGGCAATTGTTTCTGTAGTGAGTAAGGTCACCACAGTTATAACATGACCCCGGTGGGAACCGTGCTTGAACAGCAGCAGGGTTTGCAGCAGCTTAATTTGCATAACGGCAGACATTGATCAAATGTCCCAACCGCCCACAGTGGGTACATTTGTGACACTGCTCCTGCTCCAGATGATGACGGTTGCACTTGTTGCACAAAGGTGCGGTACCAACATAGTTTTGCCTTTTACGAGGTTGTGTTGGCTGGTTTGGTGCAACCTGTTTCTCTTGAGCAGTGATGGCGCAGTTTTGAGAAGCCTTACGCTTCTTCTTCTTGGATCCTTCAACCTGCTTTTCCTTCGGCTCAACTGGAGCAGTCTTGTCGGATGGTCTTGGGTCGCCTTTTCGAAAAAGCTTTTTCTTCCTGATGTGGGATTCAGTTAAGGTGGCAGACAATTCAATGGCTTGTCTGACAGTAGTAGGGTTGCTGCCAGTAACAACATCCTGAACTAGGTCAGGAAGACCATCAATATATTTCTCAATCGCCTTATCCACAGGTGTAACCATAGCAGGACATAGCAGGCTCAATTCCTCATAGCGGTCAGTATAGGCGCGATGTTCACCGCTGTCTTGCTTCAGGTAATCAAATTCCCTTTCTAAAGCCCTCAATTCATGACGAGGACAAAACTCCCTCATCATAAGAGTCCTAAGCTCAGCCCAAGTTTGTGCTAATGCGACCTCAACACCACGGTCCCTCATAATTCCGTTCCACCATGTGAGAGCCCTCTTCTGAAACACACTGGATGCAAGTTCGACTTTCCGATTATCTGGACATTGAACATGACGAAATGTACTTTCAATGCTTACGAACCATTGTAGGAGCCCAGTTGCTCCTTCAGAACCACTAAACTTGAGGGGGGTTAGCTGAATTGAAACTTTTGAAATTGCAGGGAGCATTCTGGTTGTTATTGGCTTGGTTCACTTGAGCTATAATGTTTGGGAGTGCGGCAGCCATGTGCTGTGCCAGAATATCTGCCATTTCGGCATTTGAGAGCGGATTTTCGCGCCGAGGAGGCATTCTAAAAGGGGAAGCAGGAAGGAAAACAAGTGAGAGGATTAGACGAAAAGAATGAGATGAAACAAATCTGATGAAAGCAAAGATGGTGGTCATTTGTTTGTTACTACAAAGCAACAAATGACACTTGGTGATTAATCAAAGTGAATGGGACAAAAATAATGTATCGCGAAGACATGCTCGCCTATATGTGGACACTCACCCCAAGAGTTCCCAGGTAAGAGTGACTGGTCCGATACTGCGGATTTGTACGAACACCCTAGCCTTAGACAGAAAACTCAGGGTACAGGCACCCACCCTTCCAGTTTGCACGTGTTCACATTATTTAGACCAAACTTTGATGAGATTTTGAAAACTTAAAGGGTTTCAAACCTTATAATAAATCATCCTAGAACAGATGATTAGTTTTCAAGATGGAAACGAAATTTGTGTTCTTATTGTGGTTGTCACCTAAGAATAAGTGACGGTATTGTTTTAAAACTAAACACAAGATAACTTGTGTTAGGGTCCTAAGAAGGTTATAGTCTAGGTCAAAGCATCACTAATAACCTAATTCCCTATAACCATTGGCTCTGATACCAACTTTTCTGTCACACCCCGACCACGTAAAACAACAAAACGTGGCGGAAACGTCGAGGAGTGTCGTAAAAGAATCATTGTTTCACAACCATGGAATAAATAATTTTGTTTTATTGAATAAATGAACTTATTGTTTAATACAATCAAATAAGTACAACTATTATCTTTCAAGTTTTAGAGTCGCTAAGGCACGAGTCCATCCTATGTGTAGCATATATCATCAATCATCACAAAGCAGCACCTAAAACATGTGTAAAAATAGGTACGTCAGCATAAAAAGGCCTGTGAGATACATAGGTTTTATTGTATTTAGGATTCATGACTTATGAGTTTAAAGAAAAAGTTTTTAATAAAAGTAGTCATGATCCTTGTAAAAGTTTTCTTTTATAAATCATTTGTAAGAAGTCAGATGATATAAAATAATAATACATAGGAAAAGAAATAAGTAAAAAGTATAAGTTTGTATAAAAATATATTGTTTGAAAAACAATATTTTGATAAAAGATTCATAGTATACATAAAAGTATACTTTGGTTTTAAGAAAATCGAATAAGTAAAATATTAAAATATATTTCAGTTCCAAAACCGTTAACCCAAGTGTGATAAATAACGCCACGGTATGTAAAGCGATGAAAACACTTATATATAAGAAGTACCAGCGGCGTATCTACCATGTTTTCATCACGTTAGACTCGTCCCGTTATCTAAACACTAACCAAAAACCAGTCATCAAGTAAATAGTATATTAACCATACTTTAGTTGGTAAAATAAATAAGTTTTCAGTAGTATATCAAAAGTATACTTTGGATTTATAAATAACATATTAAACTATGCTTTCGTTATGAAAATAACATATTAAAGTATGCTTTGGTTATGAAAATAACATATTAAACTATGCTTTGGATTTTGAGAATAACATATCAAACTATGTTTTAATGATTAACAAAATATATGTTGGTTTTTATACAATATCCCATATAAAAGCATATCAAACTATACTTTTGGGAGTATAACTTAATATACAAAAATAATGTGATTTAAGAATTCATTCAGACCTAGTGCATCAAAATACACCTTTGAGACTATAGAAATACCACAAAGGCAATCCCTATTTGGATGGAGCAACAAATTGGTTTCAGACATTCCATGACAACAGGAATGGGGTGTCAAATCCTATAGCGCTATATCATACTACCAACCGGTCTGGTGAACAAAAATAAGTACTGTTCCAACAATTAATTTTATAATCTTTGAAAAATCAGTGTTTAAACCACAAATAATCATTCAGTTTGTCAAAAGATAAGTATTAATATGTATAATCAATTATACTTTGAAATCATGAACATAACAAATAGGTACACATGCTTCACCCCAAAACACTGATAACAGTAAAAGAGGGGACTATGTACTCACTTGAGAGTGCTTAGAAGTCTTGAACAACTACCAAGCAAGCTAGAGGGAGCACGGAATCAAACGGCACCTAATATTGATAACTACATAAATAAACCGGACCTAAATCGGGAGATCGGATAGTATGAGGTCTCGTGAACCAAATGAGCGTGGGAACTCATTTGATATGGTCTAACAAGGCCTACATACTAAAATGAAACCAATCCTAAGTGCTTTCTACCCATTATGATCCATTAACGTAGCTTACGCTACTTTAACGCGTCGTGCGCGCAATGCGCGTTCGAGACGTCTAACTAGCCCTATGACAAGTATTATATGCCAAAACATGTTTAAATATGTTACATAATCAGTTATGTGACAGAAATTTGGGTTACATTTGCTTAATTACCAATTATGTATGAAAAGGGTATTTTGGTAATTTACCTAAGGCATATAAACTACTTTATCATACAACTACTTAAACTAGGTGACCATAAGGTATAACCTCGGAAGGTTATTCACTATACAACTACGGTCACTAAACATGTTTGGTCGGATCCTAATGATCGACCAAACGGGTCATGTTCGAAAGTCTAAGCGGGTGTTTAGTCCACTTGACTTACGACTCTACACAAGCACTAAACTAAAAAGTGACGAGCTAAACATGCTAAAACATGTTTAGTTAAGTTAGAAAACAGGTTTTGATATCAAAATAAACGGTTTTGATACCCAAGAGTAGTTTGGTTACAAAATAAGCGAGAAAACGCATTTTGGCCGAAACTACGACTCGTCACTGAGCCTAGATAACGTGGTAATCAGTAGGTATAGTCACTAGGGACTATGACCATCGTGATTAGGCTCACGTTATGAAGTTCAAACGAACTTCGCATTGACCATAAACTGGTCAATGCAGAAAGTCAAACGCAGTTTGACTTTTAAGCGAAAAACAAAAGAAAAGAACGAAAGAATACTTACAGAAGGTCCCCGCAAGCTTTGATTTCCCAAGTATTCTCAGGTATGAAGTGGTTTAGTACTCCAACTTAGAGAAATCTCAGGAAATCAAGTGGGTTTGCAAGGAAATGGTGGGGGGTATTTATAGGAAATCTAGAACCGTTAGGATCATTTATCGGGAAACGAGCTTCGATCTAGACCCTCCACTTGGGCCCATTGTTTTTTAATACCATTAGAGCCCCTAGAATGAGCCCAAAGCTTCCAAAATACCATTTGCAAGAGAATAAAACAGGTAAACCAGCTGGAAACAGGCTGTTAACAACTTTCTGCAGAACTGGGCCTCTCACATGGGCCGCGTAAGAGTTAAGATAGTCTTACGCGGGCCGCCTGGCCAACTATTACAGAATTGCAGTTTTGGTCCCTGAACTTCAGAAACATGCGTTTTGATACATTTTTGGCACGTTTAAGCCATGTTAACCTCATTTCAAGGCTCTAAAATGATTTTAAAGTATAGGGGACAAGAAACATGCTCAAAAATATCTCGGATGTCGGTTCGTTTGGTCGTACGATTGCGTTAATCGCTTGATTACGACGGAAGTCGTAACGAACGCAAAAACGATCCAAATTAAGCGACGAATGAAATTTTATCATGCCAAACACTAAAATAAAATATTTTAATGCGTACATAAATTTTTGGATGTTCGGATGTATTCAGAACGTAAGATATGTGCGAAAATGCAAACTTATGCAATTTTTGACGCTTTTAGTCCCTGAATGACCGAAAAGTTTATTTTAGCACACCGAACCCCTTAAAGCCTATTTCTAAGCTATGTAAAGGATATTTAGGGTATGTTTAACTTATGATCAAGTTCCGGATGGTTCGTTACTATACAAATCGGTATAGTTTTGCAGTTTGACACAATTAGTCCCTACGATCGAACACACTTGATTTCAACACACCAAACCATCCAAAACTTATTTCTAAGTTATGTGAAGGTTACTTAAGGTATGTTAAGCCTATTTCACTATTCCAGAGTGTTTGTTGCATTAAACTAGTTATATTTACGCATCAGTGCACGTATAACCTTCAAGAAAGCGATTTAAAGCTTGAAATCGAACAAGAATTGATATGTGCAAACGATACACATATTTTTACAAATCCCAAGTATGAAATACCATATTTCATTGGTTTGGTATTTGTTTGATGCTTGAAGTGACACAGGTGTCACAGGCATGGGGAAGGAGGTGATGACAGTGATGAAGACATGGACTAGGCGGGTGGAGCAGGAGTAGGAACAGCTGGTTGGTGATCCCACAGGTTAAATTCCCTTTCTATCGAACAGTTTCCAGCCTGCGTGCCGAAGTGTTGAACAATTTACTTTTCCTAACTTATTTTTATTTTCTGCTTTTGTTTTTAACTTGATGGTTTGGATGCTTAACTTGGTAATTTAGGACGTTTGGTATTGTTTGGTGTGGTATTTACTGATAAAACAGGTACAAACGAGGCTTAGAGTGCTAAACATTAGTACTACTAAAGCCAGGACAGGAAAACCGGAGAAATAAACTTGTTTTTCAGCCTTGCAGACTGTCCACACGGGGTCGTGTCTGGCCGACACGCCCCCGTGCCCACCTCCCAGACCTGCTGTTTGTTTAATTTCTGCAGATTTTTTGCCAGACATGGGGTCGTGCCCAGCCAACACGCCCACGTGTCCATCTTCTGTAAGTTTTCGTTACTGGCAGTTGAACACGGGGTCGTGTCCAACCGACACGAGGCCATGTCCAGGATGCCAGTAGCCAAAAATTTTGCTTTTAACACCATTTTACGCATTCAGTCAACCTAAAAACTTATTTTTGGGACACATTGAGGACAATGTGTAATTTAAGTGTGGGGGGGATGCTAAAACCTTGAATCTTGCAAGTCCTAATAACACGCCTTACACAAAACTCTATTGGAACCGCTAATCACCCCAAATTTTTTTTTTCAAAAATTTTCATTTTTTTTACTTGACTAAGTTTAAGTTGGAAATTCAAGTTCTAACAAGGTTTTATTTTTACAAGTTTACAACCGATAGCGTCGTGATAAAAAGAACCAACATAAGAAAATTATCAAAAGGCATGAAAAACTTAGTTAAAATTTGATTATATATAATTGATCCCATAAAAAAACCCTTTTCCCACAAAAGTGAGTTTTGAGCCTTTATCGAGCATACAAATACATATCTTTACACTAAATGCTCATTTTTCGTTTCTTGTGTGAATAGCCGCTTGGTTCGTACGACACTAGAACTTGTCACAACAATACATTCCCGGTCCTTACCAACTTAAACCCGAGTAAGTAAATGATGGAGGCATTAGGACTAACCCTTTTTCTTTCTACGCCATTATTTTTTAATTTTTTTTTACCACCTACCCAAAATCCCCCTAGTTAACCCCTTTGAGCCTAAACCTTTTCATTTCTTAACCCAAAACAATCACCCTTTTTACCCACCTAAACCTTTTTATTTTTAACCCTTTCTTTTAGTAACAACGTTTGGTTTTCTAATTACTAGTTTCTTAAAAAAAATAATAAAAAAATAATATATATATATATATATATTGATGAAACCAAACAAACAAACAGGTTCATCAAAAATAACTTTGTTTGAAACAATTGGTTCATCAAAATAAAATAAAAATGTGAAAAATAAAAAGTCTTTCAAAAACCGACGTTTGTTACGCTTTTCGCCCTTTTACTAACCACTAACCCAACCACCCACCTTTAGCCCAAGCCTAACCCTTCACCCAAAAAGTCCTCTTGATATTTACAAAGGTATATAGTTAAAAAGGAGGAGGATTGATTGCTTGGCAAGCTTATGGTAGGAGTAAGTTCCATGCCGCTCTCGAGTGATTCACAAAAAATACACCTTCGGCCGAGTGTTGAGTGATTCCCCGTGAGGTATGTGAACTTGTATATAAATGGAATTTTAAAAGAGGTATGTTATGCCCTAATAAGTAATTTATCTTAAGAAACGTTTTTAATAAATCATGACGAATAGGATTGTAAATAAATAAAAATAAATAGTCTTGGAAATCCCGACACTCTATGCCAAGCCCAAAAACCTTCTCTTCTACCCATTCCATTTGGGAGTGAATAAAGCCACATTATAAAGAGTTTTGCTTGAGGACAAGCAAAGATTCAAGTGTGGGGGTATTTGATGTGCACAAAATGCAACATATAAATTACATCAATTGTGGCACAAAACTAACCCTTTTTTAGTACTAATGTTGGAAAAAGTGTGCTTTTGTCTTCCTTTTGTATTTTCAGGATCAAATGAGCTCAAATAAACAAAAGAAGCAAAAAGACAGCTAAATCTGGCATAAATACAAGAAAAGGAACAAAAGTAGCATGCCCGACCCCCCGACAACATCTTCCCAAGCAAAACAAAGAAGACAGAAGACTGAACACGCCCCGTGCTCAATGAGCACAGGGCCGTGCCCAAGTAGCAGCAGAAAAGACAAACCCATAGAAGCTTCTACTGCCCACCACGGGGCCATGCCCAGCGGACACGGGGGCGTGGTCAACTTCCTGCAGACGCATTTATTGTAATTGCAAATTACAATTAATGAAGAGAGAGAGTCAGATGGACACGGGGTCGTGCCCGAGCTTCTGTTTAGCCTATAAATAGGAGTGTTTGGAGCTCTTGCAACTCATCCCTTGGCACACCACCTCTCTTACACTTCACCCACCACCCACCACCACCATAACACCATCATCCACCACCATCATCCATTGTCCATCATAGAGTGTGTGAATCGTCTCGGGATCCAAGATTGATCGTAAGAGTTCTTGACAATCAAAGGCCATGTTTGCCTAAGTCTCTTACATCACTTGGTGAAGACAAGTGTTTAGTGTAATACTTTTTATTTTTAATCTTTTGCACTTTTTAATTAGTTTTGTATTAATGACTTTAATTACTAGTTTCTTATGTTGAAGGTGATTCTTCCTTATCGTTTGTCCATGGTGTCTTGGCATTATTTTACTGTCTATATAAAATAAAAGATTTTCACCATTCATATCTCCATGGTCTATATGGAGGTATGTTGGCTACCTGGTCGGGGGTTAAGGGAACGGTTTGGTAAGAGTCTTGCCATTGTTCAGTGTATAGATCCTGCAAAGGACCTAGGTCAAATTTAGTAGGACCTCCTTCAATACCCAAAGGTATTGGATGGCGGGGGTCCAAACTCTTTGATCCCCTCATAAGTTAAACTACTATTAAAACTTTAACCCAGCTACTTAGGACTGTATCCCTGCTGACTCAGACTACTAAGCTGAGGGTAACGTCGCCTTGAGGGGCCTACCATATTATGCATTAATAACTTAATTCATTATCTTTCAATAATCCGACCCTTTAGGATTGTATCCTTGCTGACTCAAACTACTGGGTTGAGGGTAACGTCGCCTTCAAAAGAGGGGCCTACTACAATAACTAAGATAATCTCTTAAACAAGTGCAAAAGTGCGAAAATAATCAAAGGTTACACTACACACGAGTCGGATCCAAGTGATTCATCTTGTCTATCTGTCTTTATTTTTATTTTATTTTTCAGCATTTTAGTTAGTTTTATTTTCTTAGTTTAAAACTTTTTTCAAACATTTTGATTTGGTTAGACGTTGAGGATAAACCGGTACTAAAAGCTCTTGTGTCCTTGGACGACCTCGGTATCTTACCAACACTATACTACGTCCACGATGGGTGCACTTGCCCATATGTGTGTTTAGTGTTAGTAAATATCATGTTTTATAAATTTAAAACTTGGCTAAAAAGTGTAATAAGGGCTTAAAATATATACCTAAATTATATTACACCTAACGCACATCACCCTGCAAAAGGGACTGGATCCACGGATTAAAAACTAGTTATGGTATTCATTTCTTATCCATCCAAGAGACCAAATTACAAGATTCGGAAACATTCTTGTTTAATCTGTTTTGGGGAAAGGCTAAATTCAAATTAGCGGTTGTAGATTCACAAGGCAGATCTGAGGGATTAGCTTGTATGTGGTGTCCATCAATGTTCAGGTGCGGTAATATTATTCATAATAGATATTATGTTATTGTGTCAGGGTCTCTTGTACATTCTGACTGCAGGATGAATATACTGAATGTGTATGCCCCAAATGATGCGGTTAGTAGACGGGCTCTATAGGCAGAGTTACTGGGCATTCGGAATTCGTTGCAAGGGCTGTGGATCATGATGGAGGATTTTAATGAAGTACAGAATGCCTTAGAGAGACTGAATTCGGAGTTTGTTGAAGAAAATGCTGAGGCTTTTAACCAGTTTATTCTATCGGCTGGCCTATTAGAATATAATATGGGTGGGGGTAGTTATACATATATATCGGACAATGGTAAAAAAAATTAAGCAAACTTGATCGACTTCTGGTGTGCCTTGGTTTTATGGAGAAATGGCCAAATACAACAGTGCTGGCCTTGGATAGAGAACAATATCAAAGCTTGGTTAAAAGTTGAGAAGGATAGAAGGGATGGTGTCTATGGTGAAAAAAAGCTACGGCTGGTGAATTTAGAAAAGTTGGTGGAGGAGAGATTGTTGTTGGCAGACGAATTAGCTGTGTCACACCCCGACCACGTTAAAACAACAAACCGTGGTGGAAACGTCGTGGAGTGTTGCAACAGAATTATTGTTTCACAACCATGGTAACCAAATGTTTTGTTTTATTGAATTATTATGTAATGTACATTGTCTTTAAATCAAAACAAACAAACTACATATTGTTTATAACTGTTTTTAAATCACAAAGGCCTTGTCCAGGTCCTATGTGACACAAGCTTCCTAGCAAGCAACATCAAGCAATACCACCTGAAACATATGTAAAAAGAAAAGTCAGCAAAGAAATGCTGGCGAGTACATAGGTTTTGTAGGAGTATCGGATTCATGGCTTGTTTATATGTTGCAGTACCTCGTTAGACTACAAGAGTCAAAATACAAACCTCGTTTTGAAAAGTGTATTGCAACATAGTTTAACCAACTCAAATCAAGATGGTTATAGTATAAGAAATCTCGTAGCCATGACTTCTAACCCAAAAATATTTGCTTTAGAATAAAAACTTGTAAACATTTCGTGAGAACTCGTTAGTAAAACTCGTATGGGTTATATTGTTTCAAAAACCTCGTTGTGTGACTTTGTTTCAAAATAGCTTCACCAGTGAACTAAATAATGACACGCAATGTATTATGATAGAAGCACTTATATATAAGATGTACCAGTGGCGTATCTACCATGATTCTATCATACTACACTCGTCCCATTATCTAATCACTACCCAAAACCAATCGTTTATCCAAATCGTTTATCTCGTTGAAGTCATCTCAAAATCGTATTTGTTTTAATAGTGAAACTACTTTTGGTCGTCTTGCTAACAACATTCAAACCTTTGTGACTCGTCTAACTCGTTTCTCGCATTAACAAACCACCAAAGGGTAAGTTAACAATAACAGATTCGGTCATTATCTACATAACCCCCACAGATAACAATGGGTGTAGTCTGATAACGGGATTTGTCAGATCCTATGGTACCATAACCTAATACTGGTCGGCTTGATCAGAGCTAATGGATGTCATTTGTTATGTAAATACAACCAACAAGTCTTGTTCACCTTATTGAAATCGTTATTAGTTTAGTATAAACCATCGTTTTTGAAATCCTCGTTTAAACCTTGAAATTCGTTTTGTACATATGAATCACCCCAAAACAATTGAAAATAATAAAATAGGGGAACTATGTACTCACTTGAGATTGTAGGGTATCCCTGATTTTGTGAACTATCAATGCTCGGGCAATCAAGGAATCAAGTGGTACCTAGTATCGGATCGCTAGTCAAACAACAGACGCCTAAATCGGAAGATCGGAAAGAATGAGGTCTTGTAAACCAAATGAGTGTAGGAACTCATGTGATATGGTTTAACAAAGCCTACATTCTAAATCGGAACCTAACCTAAGTGCTTTCGACCCATCGCGGCCCATTAAGGTAGCTTACGCCACTTTAACGCGTCGTGCGCGCAAACGCGCGTTCGAGACGTGTAACTAGTCCTATGACAAGTATTATATGCCTAAACATGTTTAAATAGGTTGCATAATCAGTTTTGGTGACAAAAGTTAGGTTACATATGCTTAAAGTCCAATTATGCATGAAAAGGGCATTTTGGTAATTTACCTAAGGCATATAATCTACCTATCATACAACTACTTAATCTCGGTGACCATAAGGTATAACCTCGGAAGGTTATTCCCTATGCAACTATGGTCACTAACCATGCTTGGTCGGATCCTAAAGATCGACCAAACGGGTCGAGTTCGAAAGTCTAAGCGGTGGTTTAGACTGCTCGACTTACGACTCTAAACAAGCACTAACTATTAGTGACGAGTTAAACATGTCAAAGCATGTTTAACCTACTGATTTGGTATCAAAACAAAGTGTTTTGATACCTAATTGTAGTCCCGTTGCAAAATGCGTGCTAAAACGCATTTTAACCGAAACTTTGACTCGTCACTACACCTAGTCAACGTGGTAATCAATTGGTATAGTCACTAACGACTATAACCAACGTGATTACGCTCACGTTGCGAAGTTCAAACGAACTTCTCGTTGAACAACTCGTGGTCAAAGTTGAAAGTCAAACTATATTTGACTTCCAAGCTAGGAAAACAATAAAAAGAATGAAAGAATGCTCACAATGGGTCCTTGCTATCTTTTCTACAAGAAAACGAAGTTCCCAATCAGACTTAGAGAGCTCCTTACACTTGAGGGAGCCTTCCAAATCAGATGGTAGAGAAGAGAAGAGTTAATGAGCAAAGAAACAAGTGAAATTGATGGCCTATATATAGTTTTTCACAAACCGTTAGGATCATTCCTTGGAGAGGAGGGCATGATCCAGGCCATACAAGTGTCATAGACTGATTGGGGGACTTGTTCCCCTCACAAACCAGCTCCTAGTAATGAAAACCACCCATCAAAACCATCAAAATCGTGCAAAATGACCAGATTCATTGTTTCTGTCTGACAGGTCCACGCACCCCGCGTAAGATTTGGCTAAGGCTTACGCGCCCCGCCTGAGGAAGTTTGGCAGATTTGTCAGTTTTGGTCCCTGCAGCTTAAAAACATGCGTTTCGGCCCATTTTTGACACGTTTAAGCCCCGTTAACCTCATTTCAAGGCTCTAAAATGATGTTAAAGTATTGGGAACTCAAAACATGCTCAAAAATATCTCGGATGTCGGTTCGTTTGGTCGTACGGTTGTGTTGTTCGGTTAATTACGACGGAAGTCGTAACGAACGCAAAAACGATTCAAATTGAGCGACGAATGGAATTTTATCATGCCAATCACTAAAATATAATATTTTAATGTTTACATAAATTTTTGGATGTCCGGATATATTCAGAACGTAAGATATGCGCGAAAATGCAAACTTGTGCACTTTTTGACGCTTTTAGTCCCTGAATGACCAATAAGTTTATTTTTGCACACCAAACACCTCAAAGCCTATTTCTAAGCTATGTAAAGGATATTTTGGGCATGTTTAACTTATGATAAAGTTCCGGAATGTTCGTTACAGTAAAGATCGGCATACTTTCGCAGTTTGTCGAAATTAGTCCCTGTAAGCGAATAAACTTGATTTCAACACACCAAGCCTTCTAAAACTTATTTCTAAGTTATGTAAAGGTTATTTATGGTATGTTAAGCTTATTTCACTATCCCGGAGTGTTTGTCGCATTAAACTGACTGCGTTTACACACCAGTTTGCGTATAACTTTCCAGAAAGCGATTTAGAGCTTGAAATCAAACGAGAATTGATATGTGCAAACGATACACATATTTATACAAATTCCAAGTATGAAATACAATATTTCATTGATTTGGTATTTGTTTGATGGTCTTGGAGGCACAGATGTCACAGTCTCCCCTACTTCAGGAAATTTCGTCCCGAAATTTAATCAGAGGAAACTTGTGAGAGCTCGAAACATGAAGTCGAAAAGATAAGACAATACTGGTTGGGTTCTGAACTTCTAGTAACTTTAATAACATTATGCTTGCAATGTAAGAGGGACACTTATATACAAGTATATGAAGTGCCATTGGTGCGTCCACCGTACCTTCATTACATCATTCACATTCTGTTATTGTTGCCACTATCAGTTCTTACACATGATAAATCTTACTTTGGTTTCCGTGCACTGAATTTCATAATTATGTACGCGTCCATAATTATGTAATTCCTTGCATAGTCCACACAGTGTATTTGATAATGTGTAGGGAAGAACCAAATGAACGAACCTGTGATGAGTGTGACTAGACCATCATTGAGTCCTTTAGATCAATAAATGATCTTTTAAAACAGACTACCTAGAAGTCTTTCCAGCTATATCACATGTCATTCCTGACCAGATGTTGAATCAATCTTTAACTAGACCACTCAAGGGGTCTTTTTCGAATTATGAAATGGCACTTATATAATCCAAGGGTCTTAACTACCACGTAGAAGCCCATTAAGGATTTAAGGTAGTACCTTTGAATATCCTACTATGAATCCCTCATATGAAGATATGGAAGATTCTATGAGGATTTCGAAAAAGAATCGGATCGCACAAAACACAAAGGAGAACACATAAACACATAATCACAAAATCGCATAATTGATTAATTCGACCTTTAATTTGTTATCTTTGGACCCGGGTATTTAAAGTACGCCAGGAATCCAATCCGTGGATTTCATTTGGCACTTTAAATATTTCCAAGAGTCTAACTATGAAGATAGGAAGATCTTAATAGGAATTGGGTTTGTCCTTATTGAGTTGTAATGTACATATTAGGATGTACAAGAACCCAATCAGGGAATCATCCACGAGGATCTTTAAAATAGAGCAACCCATCGTCCCTTTTGTTTCAAGTTTAAGCTCGAATTGAAGCGGTAGCTCACATATCAAAAAGCCTTCGTTTTCACAAGATAGTTGTGCTTGAAGGACAAGTGATTGAATATCAATTAGAGTTTGAACAGAGTGAAGCTTGACTTGTTCCTTTCGACTAAGTGCATCGGCTACGATATTCGCCTTACCAGGAAGGTAGCGAATCACGCAATCGTAATCGTTCAAGAGCTTAACTCAAGTTCAGCTCCTTCTAATTGAGAATATGCTGGAGGCTTTTGTGGTCTGTGAAAACCATACACTTCGTGCCATAAAGATAGTGTCTCCAGGTTTTGAGAGCAAAGACTGCAGCTCCCAATTCGAGATCATGAGTTGTATAGTTCTTTTCGTGAACTTTAAATTGTCTTGACGTATATGCTATGTCTTTACCTCAACGTATAAGAACATAATCAAGGCCTAGATTCGGCGCGTCACAAAAGACAATGAAATCATCGATTCAAGGTAGGGAATATCGATTCTTGATGGTAAGCTTATCAAGCTCACGATAATAGATACCCATTCGAAAAGATCCATCTTTCTTTTTCACAAAGAAGACAGGAGCTCCCCAAGGTGAGAAAGTTCGGACGGATGAATCATTTTCTTAATTAACAGTGGGTTTTTAAAAGAAACGAGCGTTTAAGGTTCTAGGGGAGATCACAAGTGATCATGGGAATGGCAGAATCACACGAGTAGTTTGTCTTTGTGTTGACATCACAAAGTTGCATCAAACATTCATACAATTGCAGTAGTTTAAAATAAAACCGCAAATTTTATTTATATAACAACCGCATTGTCTTTAAATGTTAAAAGATAACAACCAGAGGGATTATAAAATACTAATTGTTCATTGCCGCATCATCGATTGCCTCATTGATGTTAAACACTCGCCCACGAGCGGGATTCACATTCGCGTTTGCGTTGACATTCGGATTGACATTCGCATTCACATTCGCGTTTACCAATCTCGGGCAATTGTTGCGGAAATGACCCATTTCTCCGCAATTGAAACACAAACCAGGTGGGAATCTTGCAGCATTCCCTTGAGCTTGTGCTGGGACCTGGGCAGCTTGATTTTGACCAAAACGACAAATGTTGGCCAAATGCCCAAATCTACCACACGTAGCACACTGTTTACAGGCCTGTTGGGCAACATGGTGACCATTACATCGAGTACAGTGAGGTGCGGTACCAGCATATGCTTTCTTCGCAGGAGGTTGAGTCGGTGGGTTTTGAGGGTTCTGAGCAGTTTGATTGGTGACAGCAAAGTTTTGGGAAGCCTTGCGCTTCCTTGACTTCTTTGAAGCCCCATCCTGCTTCTCACCCTTACCCTTGTCAGAATCGGTTGACTTCTTTTTGTCACCCTTGCGGGTGAGTTTACCCTTCCTGACTTGAGATTCAGTCAGGGTAGCAGACAACTCGATCTCTTGACGAACGGTAGTAGGATTAACGCCAGTCAGGATGTCCTGAATGGAGTCGGGTAAACCATCGATATACCTCTCGATTGCCTTATCCAACGGGGTAACCATCGTGGGACACAACAAACTAAGCTCCTCAAATCGATCCGTATAAGCACGGTGTTCTCCCCCGACTTGTTTCAAATCGTCAAATTCTCATTCCAACACTCGAATCTCGTGTCGGGGACAGAACTCTCTCATCATGAGAGCTCGGAGCTCATCCCAAGTCTGTGCTAGTGCCACTTCGGCACCCCTATCACGCATCACTTCGTTCCACCATGTAAGAGCTCGCTTCTCAAATACGCTTGAAGCAAACGCAACTTTGCGCGCATTCAGACACTACACATGTCTGAATGTGCTCTCGATACTCTCAAACCATTGCAGGAGCGAGGTTGCACCTTGTGACCCAGAAAACTTAAGCGGCTTCGCGGAATTGAAATTCTTGAAATTACACTGAGCATTATTGTTGTTATTATTGTTGTTGTTGTATAACTCGTGGATTTGGGTCACAATGCCCGGAAGCACAGCAGCCATTTGTTGAGAGACAAGGGCTGCGACTTCCTCAGCAGTATAAGTTCGAGCATCGGTTTGAGTATTGCATCGTGGAGGCATTGTCTAAAAAGGAAACATGGGAAACGAGTGAGGTTGACAGTTGGGAAAACAAAAGAGGCATTGAAACTATCAACACAGCACAGGGAAGGCGATCATTTGTTCGTTACCTCGAACAAACAAACGACACGCAGTGACCAATCAAAGTAAATGGGTCGGTATAATGTATCGCGAAGACGTGCTCGCCTATAAGTGAACACTCACCCCAAGAGTTCCCAGGTAAGAGTGACTGGTCCGATAATGCAGATTTGTACGAACACTCTAGTCTTAGACAGAAAACTCAGGGTACAGGCATTCACTCTTCCAGTTTGCACGTGTTCACATTATTTAGACCCAAACTTTGACGAGATTTAGAAAAATTCAGAAGGCACTTAAGCCAAAATGGATCAAACCGGAAGGGTTCAAAACCATATAACAAAGGGTTCAAAACCTAGTAATCAATCATCCAAGGATAGATGATTAATTTTCGAAGCGGATTCGTTATTGTGTTCTCGTTGTGGTTATCACCTAAGGATAGGTGACGGTGTTGTTTTAAAAATTCTAAACACAAGTAAACTTGTGTTAGGGTCCTAAAGTTATAGTCTAGGTCAAAGCAATGCTAATAACCTAATTCCCTATAACCATTGGCTCTGATACCAACTTTTCTGTCACACCCCGACCACGTTAAAACAACAAACCGTGGCGGAAACGTCGGGGAGTGTTGCAACAGAATTATTGTTTCACAACCATGGTAACCAAATGTTTTGTTTTATTGAATTATTATGTAATGTACATTGTCTTTAAATCAAAACAAACAAACTACATATTGTTTATAACTGTTTTTAAATCACTAAGGCCTTGTCCAGGTCCTATGTGACACAAGCTTCCTAGCAAGCAACATCAAGCAATACCACCTGAAACATATGTAAAAAGAAAAGTCAGCAAAGAAATGCTGGCGAGTACATAGGTTTTGTAGGAGTATCGGATTCATGGCTTGTTTATATGTTGCAGTACCTCGTTAGACTACAAGAGTCAAAATACAAACCTCGTTTTGAAAAGTGTATTGCAACATAGTTTAACCAACTCAAATCAAGATGGTTATAGTATAAGAAATCTCGTAGCCATGACTCCTAACCCAAAAATATTTGCTTTAGAATAAAAACTTGTAAACATCTCGTGAAAACTCGTTAGTAAAACTCGTATGGGTTATATTGTTTCAAAAACCTCGTTGTGTGACTTTGTTTCAAAATAGCTTCACCAGTAAACTAAATAATGACACGCAATGTATTATGATAGAAGCACTTATATATAAGATGTACCAGTGACGTATCTACCATGATTCTATCATACTACACTCGTCCCATTATCTAATCACTACCCAAAACCAATCGTTTATCCAAATCGTTTACCTCGTTGAAGTCGTCTCAAAATCGTATTCGTTTTAATAGTGAAACTACTTTTGGTCGTCTTGCTAACAACATTCAAACCTTTGTGACTCGTCTAACTCGTTTCTCGCATTAACAAACCACCAAAGGGTAAGTTAACAATAACAGATTCGGTCATTATCTACATAACCCCCACAGATAACAATGGGTGTAGTCTGATAACGGGATTTGTCAGATCCTATGGTACCATAACCTAATACTGGTCGGCTTGATCAGAGCTAATGGATGTCATTTGTTATGTAAATACAACCAACAAGTCTTGTTCACCTTATTGAAATCGTTATTAGTTTAGTATAAACCATCGTTTTTGAAATCCTCGTTTAAACCTTGAAATTCGTTTTGTACATATGAATCACCCCAAAACAATTGAAAATAATAAAATAGGGGAACTATGTACTCACTTGAGATTGTAGGGTATCCCTGATTTTGTGAACTATCAATGCTCGGGCAATCAAGGAATCAAGTGGTACCTAGTATCATATCGCTAGTCAAACAACAGACGCCTGAATCGGAAGATCGGAAAGAATGAGGTCTTGTAAACCAAATGAGTGTAGGAACTCATGTGATATGGTTTAACAAAGCCTACATTCTAAATCGGAACCTAACCTAAGTGCTTTCGACCCATCGCGGCCCATTAAGGTAGCTTACGCCACTTTAACGCGTCGTGCGCGCAAACGCGCGTTCGAGACGTGTAACTAGTTCTATGACAAGTATTATATTCCTAAACATGTTTAAATAGGTTGCATAATCAGTTTAGGTGACAAAAGTTAGGTTACATATGCTTAAAGTCCAATTATGCATGAAAAGGGCATTTTGGTAATTTACCTAAGGCATATAATCTACCTATCATACAACTACTTAATCTCGGTGACCATAAGGTATAACCTCGGAAGGTTATTCCCTATGCAACTATGGTCACTAACCATGCTTGGTCGGATCCTAAAGATCGACCAAACGGGTCGAGTTCGAAAGTCTAAGCGGTGGTTTAGACCGCTCGACTTACGACTCTAAACAAGCACTAACTATTAGTGATGAGTTAAACATGTCAAAGCATGTTTAACCTACTGATTTGGTATCAAAACAAAGTGTTTTGATACCTAATTGTAGTCCCGTTGCAAAATGCGTGCTAAAACGCATTTTGACCGAAACTTTGACTCGTCACTACACCTAGTCAACGTGGTAATCAATTGGTATAGTCACTAAGGACTATAACCAACGTGATTACGCTCACGTTGCGAAGTTCAAACGAACTTCTCGTTGACCAAACTCGTGGTCAAAGCTGAAAGTCAAACTATATTTGACTTCCAAGCTAGGAAAACAATAAAAAGAATGAAAGAATGCTCACAATGGGTCCTTGCTATCTTTTCTACAAGAAAACCAAGTTCCCAATCAGACTTAGAGAGCTCCTTACACTTGAGGGAGCCTTCAAAATCAGATGGTAGAGAAGAGAAGAGTGAATGAGCAAAGAAACAAGTGAAATTGATGGCCTATATATAGTTTTTCGCAAACCGTTAGGATCATTCCTTGGAGAGGAGGGCATGATCCAGGCCATACAAGTGTCATAGACTGATTGGGGGACTTGTTCCCCACACAAACCAGCTCCTAGTAATGAAAACCACCCATCAAAACCATCAAAATCGTGCAAAATGACCATATTCATTGTTTCTGTTTGACAGGTCCACGCACCCCGCGTAAGATTTGGCTAAGGCTTACGCGCCCCGCCTGAGGAAGTTTGGCAGATTTGTCAGTTTTGGTCCCTGCAGCTTAGAAACATGCGTTTCGGCCCATTTTTGACACGTTTAAGCCCCGTTAACCTCATTTCAAGGCTCTAAAATGATGTTAAAGTATTGGGAACTCAAAACATGCTCAAAAATATCTCGGATGGCGGTTCGTTTGGTCGTACGATTGCGTTGTTCGGTTAATTACGACGGAAGTCGTAACGAACGCAAAAACGATCCAAATTGAGCGACGAATGGAATTTTATCATGCCAATCACTAAAATATAATATTTTAATGTTTACATAAATTTTTGGATGTCCGGATATATTCAGAACGTAAGATATGCGCGAAAATGCAAACTTGTGCACTTTTTGACGCTTTTAGTCCCTGAATGACCAATAAGTTTATTTTTGCACACCAAACACCTCAAAGCCTATTTCTAAGCTATGTAAAGGATATTTTGGGCATGTTTAACTTATGATAAAGTTCCGGAATGTTCGTTACAGTAAGGATCGGCATACTTTCGCAGTTCGTCGAAATTAGTCCCTGTAAGCGAATAAACTTGATTTCGACACACCAAGCCTTCTAAAACTTATTTCTAAGTTATGTAAAGGTTATTTATGGTATGTTAAGCTTATTTCACTATCCCAGAGTGTTTGTCGCGTTAAACTGACTGCGTTTACACACCAGCTTGCGTATAACTTTCCAGAAAGCAATTTAGAGCTTGAAATCGAACGAGAATTGATATGTGCAAACGATACACATATTTATACAAATTCCAAGTATGAAATACAATATTTCATTGATTTGGTATTTGTTCGATGGTCTTGGAGGCACAGATGTCACAATATGAAAGAGCAAAATGCAAAAATTATGTGGCGGAATCCGATAGAATTAAACAAATGGACATACGTCAAAAGTCCAGGACAAAATGGGCATTTGAAGGGGATGACAATTATGCATTTTTTCATAATATCATCAACTCGAATATCAGTACTAGCCGTTTAAATGGTCTAATGATTGATGGTGTGTGGGTCACTAACCCTCTAGCGATTAAGGAAGGAATCTATGAATTTTTTCAACAGCAGTTGTCGGAACCCATGAATGTTATACCGGCAATGGTATGCCCCAACATTGCTACCATATCCGAATCCGAGGCAGATATGCTAATTGCACCTTTCTGAATGGATGAAATCAAGGCTGCTATTTGGGAGTGTGAAGGGGATCGTGCCCCGGGGCCGAATGGATTCAACTTCAAGTTTATTAAGAAGTGTTGGTCGGGATTTCAACAAGATTTCACTATACTCTTTAACCGGTTTCACGTGGAAGGCTTGCTTAATAAATGTTGCATGTCCTCATTTATTGCGCTGATACAAAAGGTGAAAGATCCTGTCCGTCCGTCGGACTTTTGACAAATTAGCTTAATTGGTGTAATTAACAAAGTAATATCAAAAGTCCTGGTAAACCGGCTTAAAGGCGTGATGGGGAAATTAATTTTGGAACAACAAACGACATTGTTGGCAGGAAGGAACATTATGGATGGCCCACTCATGCTCAATGAAATTTTGAGTTGGCTAAAAAAATTAAAAAGGAAAGGTATGTTTTTCAAGGTAGGCTTCAGTAAAGCTTACGACTCGGTCAATTGGGCATTTCTTGATTCTATAATGGCACAAATGAACTTTCCGAGTTGGTGGAGGTCTTGGGTTATGGCAACACTATACTCGGCGAGAGCCTCGGTTCTTGTGAATGGGTCTCCAACTAGGGAGTTTGATTGTTCACGTGGGCTTCGTCAAGGAGATCCATTGTCCCCTTTCCTCTTTGTGATCGCTATGGAAGCACTAACTGGTATAATGGAAAAAGTCGTCTCCTTAGGTTTGATCAATTGTATTCATGGGTGAATGGTCCTTCTCGAATGTCACAAATCTTCGACGGCTACTTAGGTGCTTTTACTTAGCATCCGGTTTGAAAGTAAACCTCACGAAATGTAGTGTATATGGTATTGGAGTGAGCGACCAAGAAGTTCAAAATATGGCGAATTTTCTAAGTTGTAAACAAGGTACGTTTCCATTTAAGCATCTCGGATTGCTCGTGGGTGAAAATATGAATCTTGTTCGGAATTGGAAGTCGGTCGTAGAGATCTTTAAGAACCGACTATCATTATGGAAAGCAAAAACGCTATCATACGGTGGAAGAATAACGCTCATTAAATCGGTTCTAAATTCCCTCCCAACTTATTATTTTTCTCTTTACAAAGCCCCGATACAAGTCTTAGATTCGCTTGATAAGATTCGAAGGGTATTCTTTGGGGAGGGTCGGAAGAAAAGGCAAAAATGAATTGGGTGGCCTAGGAAAAAAACCATTGCTCCTATAGAATATGGTGGTGTTGGCTTCGGATCCCTTAGAGATGCAAATCTAGCGATGTTAGCAAAATGGTGGTGGAGGTTCAAAACGGAAAAAAGAGGATTATGGAGGGGAGTTGTGTGGGTCGTTCATCATAACTCAAGGGTATGGGGTGATTTTCCAGCAAAAATTTTTGTACCCGAGCCATGGAAAAAATATTATTAGTATTCGGCAGGCCCTAGATAGCACCGAAGTGGACCTGAATCGGGCTATTTCAGCCATCCCTGCTAACGGTAATACAATTTCTTTCTGGATGGATAGCTGGGGTGGGCTGGATCCGTTGTATAAATGCTTTCCGACCTTATTTTGGCTTGAAAATGATAAAAACTGTATGGTGGCCCTGACTGGGTGACAACGGATAGCTTCGAGGTAACATTTAACTGGAATTGGTCGAGGCCGGAATTTAGCAACATGGAGCAACTACATCTGCAGCAAATTAAAGTCGCTATGGGGGGGTTAATCTAAGATCAGGCTACGATAAATGGAGATGGATTTATGATGAATCAGGTACGTTTAAAGTTTCAGGTCTTAAAAAAATCCTCGGTTCACATAATAGGGTTCAACCTTTTAGTGTGTTTGATTCGAATAACTGGGTACCGAAGAAGGTGGGAATCATGGCTTCGAGAGCGGAAATGGAACGTTTACCGACTAAATGTGCACTATCGAATCGGAACATCCTGGTTCATAGTCGATTATGTACGTTGTGTGGTGAGTATGAAGAGACGAGCGAACAACTATTCGTAGCGTGTCACTTTGGTTAAGTCATCTGGCAAAACATAGCGGACTTGTGTAAGATACCTCCAATCATTGCTTTTGGAATTAAAGACTTATTAGTCTTGCATGATTTCAGCCCGAGATCCAGGAAACGGAAAAAAGCATTATATGCTTTGGTACTTGTAGCAATTTGGTGTATTTGAAGAATGAGAAATGAGGTTACGTTCAGGCAAGTAAGTCCAAGCACTACAAAAGTTCTGGATGAGGTGAAATCAATGGTTTTTTTATGGGTAAAAAATTGATCAAAGGAGGTGACACTTACATGGGAGAACTGGAGTCGATTTAGTATGTTTGGCTAAATCCTGTGTTAACTTGTTTGTTTCTTCTTATTGGTGATCTTTGTAACTTTGTAATTATGGGGTGTAGCATCTTGCTATAATGAATAAAAGTTTTCTGTTAGCCGTTAAAAAAAACAAGTACGACGCAAATTTATGCATGATGGATTTGTTATTATGTAAACTTAATTAAAATTATATGTTATGTATTATTAACCTTAGGATTATATGTATATGGGTCAATATTAACGAAGAGGTATGATGGTTGGTTATACACCGTTTCAAAGACGGTTGTTCCCGCCCAAAGTAACCACCACATAACCGTCTTTGATAATGTATATAAACAACTTGCTAGCAATCTTTTCCGGGGACCAAGACATTTCTTATTTCTATTCGAATTGTCCATTTGCCATTGCAAGTCTGCATATATTTGTTCTTGTGAAACTCAAACATGAATCCAAATTCCCATGTTTACTCCGCTGCAAATCAGAATGATTCTCAACAAAGTGGTATCAGAGCCACGGTTGAGCGTGATGATGATGTTCCCTATTCATCATCATCTGTGATGCCTTGCAAGCACTGTTCCGATGAAAAGAAGGAACGAAGGAAGATGAATTTCTTAGCCGATATATATTATATATATTTGAATTATTTAGAGATAAATATTGTTTAGATAAGATGATCAACTGTATTTGTATTGTGATTGTATTTCCTAAATTAGAGATAGGCAGATTCTATATTTCTCCCTATTTAAAGGGTTTTGATTCATGAATAGATCATCGAACATTACAGCCATAAACTCTTTTATGGTATTAGATCCCTAGGTTCTGAATACCCTCTTCATGCTTTCTTTTTTTTTTCCGATAACCTGCTGTTTCGACAGCCTCTCTTTTTCCGATTACCAGCTTCATCGCAGGTCAGCCTAATCGAAGGTCATCATGACCATACCCGAAGACAAAACTTCATCTTCCAAACCCGATGAACAGCACCCTAAAACCCTTCACCCTGCCTATTCCATTTCGAACATCTAGTCCAAAATTCGAGTTCTTGATGGTATCATTATTACCTATTCCTCCTGGGTAAAATTATTCAAATTCCACGCTATCGCATACCGGGTCCTAAACCACATCGACGACACACCAGCCCCAGCAACCACAGATCCAAATTATTCAGAGTGGAAGGAATTGGATGCTTTAGTCTCTCAGTGGATATATAGCACGGTCTCTGATGATCTGCCGACCAGAATTCTCGACACTGAAGCTTCAGTCGAACCAGGTGGTTAAAACTAGAGAAAATCTTTCTGAGCAATAAGAAAGCCAAAGCTGCAACACTTGAAACCCGGTTTGTAAATCTCACACTCGCAGCCTGTAGTTCTGTTGAAGATTATTGCAAGCAACTAAAAGACCTGGCCATTCAATTGGAAGATGTTGACCAACGGATTACGGAATCATGCTTGGTACTGCAGTTGGTTCGTGGTCTTTCCTAGGAATTCGATACTACTGCCTCTTTAATTAATTCCCAAGATGCTGGATGGGATGTTGCCCGCTCCATGCTCAATGATGAAGTTATTAGGCAAGCTGCTCACCAACAACAGTCCTCCTCTGTCTTAGTTACAACTTCCAACCCAAATTCCACGACCCAAACCCAACAGCCCTCTCATGCGGCTCCCTCCACTGATAACTCAGCTGCTGCCAACAACAGCTCCTACCAATCCAATTCTCGAGGACGTGGCAGGGGCTACAGGGGAAACCACGGACGGGGTGGACATGGTCGTGGCTACAGGGGAAACCCTACAGGACCTCCTTGGCAGTTTCAGAACCATCACAGTTATCCACAATGGGCCTGGTGGAATACTCCACCTTGCCCATATCCGACTACAGCCACAGGGCGGCCCAATCCACCCCAGCCCAATGTTGCATCCCACTACACAACTTATTCAGGGCAGCCCTCTTACGGTCCAGTGCCACTTACATTCGGTTATGATGCATTAAGTCCATCGGATCTCCACCAAGCCTTCAACACTATGCAACTAAATTACACAGAGCCGTATCCGGTTATGGACACAGGGGCTGAACGTCATGCTACCGAAAACCGAGGTATGATTCAACTTCCTAATCCTTTTCCTATAACTACTAAACTGTTAGTCGGCAACGGGAAATGTTTACCAATTGAGGGTTCGGGTACAGGTTACCTTCCCATGCATAACCGAACTTATATTCTACCCAATATACTTTATAGCCCCCAAATCATTTGAACTTTATTGTTCGTACGCCGTTTCACACGTGATAATAACGTTTCTGTCGAATTTGACCCATTTGGTTTTTCTTTGAAGGACCTCAAAACGGGACGGCTCCTTTCCTGCCACAATAGTACAGGCGATCTCTATCCAGTCACTCCACCTACCCTTCCGCCGCAAGCTTGTTTTATTGCGTCTTCAACTTTACCATGGCATGACCGCCTCGGGCACCCTGGAACACAAGTTTTAGACGTTTTAACTAGAAATTTTGGTTTTCCATGTAATTCAAATAAAAATTCTCCTTTTTGCAATTCATGTCATTTATCTAATAGCAAACGGTTACCTTTTTATGAATCCACTTCTTTTACTTTTTCTCCATTTGATATTGTGCATTGTGATTTGTGGACATCTCCCATACTGAGTAAAACTGGATATAAATATTATATGGTCATAATTGATAATTTCTCAAACTTTGTATGGGTCTATCCTAAATTTCACCGTTTGATTGCTACACAATTCAACCGTAACATCAAAACGTTTCAGTGTGATCCCGGGGGCGAATTTGATAACCATGCTTTTAAAAGCTTTGCTCAACAACATGGTCTCTTGTTTCGGTTCTCCTGTCCTCAAACATCCTCGCAAAACGGTCGTGCAGAACGAATGATTCGTCGTCCCAATGATATCATACGTTCCCTTCTCATTCATACACAGTTACCACCAGTGTTTTGGGTGGAAGCACTTCACACCGCCACCTATCTCCATAACATTCTCCCTACTAAAAGACTCAACTTTTTCACCCCAACTTTTGCCTTATATCTTCGCCACCCAACGTACGATCACTTACGGGTTTTCGGGTGTGCTTGTTGTCCAAATACCTCTGCCACACAACCACATAAACTACACCCTCGGTCCGTTCGTTGTATTTTTTTGGGGTACCCTCCTGATTCTCGGGGTTATCGCTGTTTTGACCCTACCACCGGTAAAGTCATTATCACTCGTCACGTCACCTTTGACGAACGAGCTTTCCCCTATACCATTAAAACCCCCTCCACCACTTATTCATTCTTAGATGATTCTACGCCACCCGGTTTCATCTTCCGCCCGCCCGTCTCCGCCCCTCATAGCCCCACACCACCTCCACCCATCATACATACCTATCACCGCCGCCCAAAAACTACCACAACCGCCCCACCGCCTCCTGCTGCTACGGCAGCACCGGTCCAGCCTACTCAACAGCCTATCGATGTTTCCTCCCAGCCCAATCCTCAGTCTACTACGACTATTCCTTCCCAACATTCTCTCCCCACTAACACCCACCCAATGACCACCCGATCTAAAGCCCACCGTACTTTGCTTTCCACATCCATTTCTTCGATTCCAAATACTTAAGCCAAGGCCTTTGCCGACCCTCATTGGTTACATGCTATGCAGGTTGAGTTTAGTGCTTTACAGGAAAATGATACATGGGAGTTGGTTCCTAGACCATCTGATCGCCCGGTAACTCGTTGTATGTGGATTTTTCGCCATAAATTTAAATCTGATGGGTCACTTGAACGGTATAAAGCACGTTTGGTGGTTAATGGGAACTCTCAAACAGTGGGCATTGATTGTGAGGATACTTTTAGTCCGGTTGTGAAATCGGCTACTATACGCACCGTATTATCAGTTGCTGTTTGTCGTTCTTGGCCTATCCATCAACTGGATGTCAAGAACACCTTTTTGCATGGGGATTTGAAAGAAACTATATTTATGCATCAACCACCAGGATTTGTTGACAGGCGTTTTCCTAATTTTGTGTGTCGGTTGAAGAAATCCCTTTGTGGTCTTAAGCAGGCCTCGAGGGCATGGTACACCAAGTTCACTACTCATATTTTATCACAGGGATTTCGTAGCAGTGTGTGTGACAACTCGTTGTTTGTCTACTATCGGGGCTCCCAAACGGCTTATTTACTTCTCTATGTTGATGATATTGTTCTCACTGCCTCCTCGGAGGAGTTATTACAGGATATTATTCCCATGCTCTCTCGAGAGTTTGCTATGACCGATTTAGGCCCACTGCATAATTTTTTGGGGGTCAAGGTTACACGGACATCTGGTGGTCTTTTCTTAGACTAGGAACAGTATACTAAGGACATCATTTCATGTGCTTCTATGTCCTCTTGTAAACCATGCACGACACCTGTTGACTTATCAACCAAACTTAGTGCTTCTGATGGTTCTCTTTTTCATGATCCTACCTTATATCGCAGTCTGGCTGGTGCCTTGCAGTACCTCACTTTTACGCGCCCGGATATTTCATATGCTGTTCAACAAGTTTGCCTCTTCATGCATGCCCCACGGGATCCTCATTTTGCTTTTTTGAAGCGTATTTTGAGGTTTTTACAAGGCACGGTTGATTATGGTATTCGTATTGGTAAGTCCAATACGCACTCTTTGGTTGCATATTCTGATGCTGATTGGGGTGGGTGTCCCGATTCTTGCCGTTCTACTAGCGGTTATTGTGTTTTTCTCGGTGATAATTTAATTTCATGGTCCTCCAAGAGGCAGCTGACGATCTCTCGCTCCAGTGCTGAAGCCGAATATCAGGGCGTGCCTAATGCTGTTGCTCAAGCAACTTGGCTTCGCAACTTACTCCTTGAACTGCATCTTCCGCTTCGGAAGGCTTCTGTTATTTATTGTGATAATGTCTCTGCCGTTTATATGTCAAACAATCCTGTCCAGCATCAGCGGACCAAGCACATTGAGATAGATATTCATTTTGTTCGTGAAAAGGTCCGTGTCGGACATATCCGCTTGTTACATGTGCCCTCAGCCTTACAGTTTGCAGACATCTTTACCAAGGGAGTTGCTCGTCAGTTATTTCAGTCTTTTCGATCCAGCTTGAGCGTCTGTCCACCGCCCGCTCAAACTGCGGGGGAGTCTTAGCCGATATATATTATATATATTTGAATTATTTAGAGATAAATATTGTTTAGATAAGATGATCAATTTTATTTGTATTGTGATTGTATTTCCTAAATTAGAGATAGGCAGATTCTGTATTTCTTCCTATTTAAAGGGTTTTGATTCATGAATAGATCATCGAACATTACAGCCATAAACTCTTTTAGAATTCACTGCATAAGAGATGTTACTATTGTAATGAAACCGGTCATCAAATCGTTTCATGCAAGACGAAGGAGAATGATGAAGCGACTCAATTAATTCGTCAAGCCATTAACACCGGCATACAACAACAAGATGCCGATGAAGATCAGAGACTGGATTTCATTGTTACTGGAACAGAAGGAGGGTTGTGGTCCGAAATCTGGTATGTTAGCACAAACTTTAAACATCACTACTCGGGTAATTTAAACGTTTTTAAAAGAATCAAGAACATGTTTGGAGTAGAAACCAACACGGGTGAGAACAATTTCTTTTTCATAAGAGGG
Organism: Helianthus annuus; assembly: GCF_002127325.2. Lineage (NCBI taxonomy): Eukaryota > Viridiplantae > Streptophyta > Magnoliopsida > Asterales > Asteraceae > Helianthus > Helianthus annuus. Next base: position 29,475,858 of record NC_035443.2, read on the forward strand.
ATTGGGGCAGTAGATGTAATGTCAGGGAACGATAAGTTTCGAATTCAGAGTGCATTCTACACCCCTGGATTAGATCGAAACATACTGAGTCTGGATCAGTTAGTGATTCAAGGGTATACGGTGAAATTCATTGGAGAAAAATGCAGGATTTTTCCCACTTTTAGTGTTCCAGTAATAAACAAAAGGAATGATATTTCTGGTTTAACGAAAGAAGATGAGATCGGCATGAAGGAAAGGCAATCCATAATCAACAGAGGATCGGATCATGATAAGTACAAAACAGATTATTTGAATCATTATTTCGAAAATCTGAATTTGTCTTCAAATGAACCCGATTGGAACATTATGATTCTTCAAGCAATGCAGTTTAATGACTTTCAAGACTGTAAGGCATTGCTTGAGATGTTAGATGATGTTGATTATGTTTGAAAATATAAATTCAATCTGGAAACAAAATTTGATGAAATGGTAGACTGGTTTTTAACGAAGAAATTGGAAATATCAACAAGGCCTGTTCCTGCATATGCATCCGACAATCAAAAAATTAACCTACTTGAACTATATTTAGTGGTGAAATGGGAAGGTGGACACAGAAATGTCACAGTAAACAACTTATGGGTTGTGGTTACCAAGGATATGGGTTTCGAGTATCAAGATGGAGAGTTTATGAGGTTAACGTATGCAATGTACCTAGACATTCTAGTTTACTATTACAAACTTAAATCGACACAACAAAGAGTGCATGAGAAAGAGACGGTAAAGAATGTGGTGGACGTGAGACGAAGCCGGAGTCAAGAAGATGATAAACAAGGGATGGCTGTTGATCAGATGGAAAGGAACTCTGGGAGTGATGGCATTCCGGATCAAGAAAGAGAACACTATGCTTTCTTTGCAGGGAATGACGGCATGGAATGAAAGGGCTGCAGAAAAGAAGGAAGTTCGATTTTAAGCAAGCTGCAAAGGCGGTGGATGAAGCAAACATGAGTGTTTTAATGCATTCTCGAAAATATATTTAAGTTTAGGGGAGCGTGTTATTATGTAAACTTAATTCTAATTATATGTTATGTATTATTAACCTTAGGATTATATGTATATGGGTCAATATTAGTGAAGAGGTATGATGGTTGGTTATACACCGTTTCAAAGACGGTTGTTCCTGCCCAAAGTAACCACCACATAACCGTCTTTGATAATGTATATAAACAACTTGCCGGCAATCTTTGCCGGGGACCAAGACATTTCTTATTTCTATTCGAATTGTCCATTTGTCATTGCAAGTCTGCATATATTTGTTCTTGTGAAACTCTAACATGAATCCAAATTCCCATGTTTATTCCGCTGCAAATCAGAATGATTCTCAACAGGATTTTCGAGTCCCAACCTTTTCCTTTTTAAAACAGACATACAAATATGAATACCACATAGTCTTAAACTTGTAAATATTTGAATCAACACCAGTTTTGTGAGTTTCGGGTTTGAAATATTATATTGTAAAAGTTATTCATCTTAGATATACTCAAGTCTGTCCTTCCTTAAATTTTAATAAGAGGAAATTGTTATGGGGGATATAATACAAAATACCAAAATTGACGTGCAAACTAAAAAATATCTTAATATGTAATATGATTCCTACTTTCACTTAGAATATAATACACACCCATTTATCACCATTACTCAACAATTCCCTTTACTTGAACATTCTTCCTCTATCGACCATCTGCCTCTGTAATACTAATATCGTTCAGTGAACATCCTGTATAAGCAACTGTGGAGAAGTTTCCTACAGGAAACTCCTTTTCTATGAAAAACGATGGCTTCTTTGGTTGCGTCAATTCACCCTCGCTGTCCATCATCAGAACTACAGATGACATATTGGGCCTATCTCCTGCCTTTTGTTGAACACATAACAACGCAACATTGATTAATCTTATAGCTTCAGGAAGATGGCAGGATTCAGCGCAGCTTGCATCGATTAATTCCATTGATCTGCCTTCGGTATAGAGACTCCATACCTTAATGCAATGTAGAACATATTGGTTATTATGTTGTACTTCAAGTACATGACTCTTTACAAAAAGAAGGTGTAGTTTGTGAGTAGTAAACATACATGTCCAACAAGATTATTTTCGTTTTCAGGATCGATAAATCCTCTATTTCGCTTCCCACTCAGAACTTCCAGTATCAAGATGCCAAAGCTAAATACATCTGACTTTATAGAGAAAAGACCATCTAGTGCATACTCGGGGGACATGTAACCGCTGCAAGCACCCAACAAAATGATTTTTATAGGATTCCAATTTTTATAAGATAAATAAAAAGAATTGAGTAGTTGGTTCCATCATCCATGTCTTACTATGTGCCAACAACTCTCTTTGTGTTTGCTTGGGTTTCATTTCCTCCAAAACTTCTAGCTAAGCCGAAGTCTGATATCTTAGGGTTCATATCCTGATCTAGTAAAATGTTGCTAGCTTTAAGATCTCTATGGATGATTCTTAATCGTGAATCGTGGTGTAGGTAAACTAGTCCTCGAGCGATTCCTTTGATAATGTTGACGCGCTTGGTCCAATCAAGAAGCAGACTTTGAGCTTTATCTGGCCAACATGTTGGTTTAGTAAGTTTTAGTTTCTTGCTATAAAAAGTTCCTAAATTTTAACCAATGTATAATACTGTAAATTTTGTATATATGATTCCTACCAAAAATAAATGAGTCCAAGCTTTTATTTGGCATGTATTCATATATCAACAACTTCTCATCTCCATGTATGCAACAACCAAGTAGCTTCACTAGATTCCGGTGCTGAAGTTTTGAAATGCAGATGACTTCGTTCTTGAACTCATCAATTCCTTGACTTGAATACTTGGATAGACGTTTAACTGCAATCTCTTGCCCATCTTCTAAAATACCCTGGAGATTCACCAGTTGCAATGTGAAAAATTATACAAACCAAAAAGTTGACCTCCCTGCCTAAGTTTCTTTTCTTTTTTTATTTATTTATTTATTTATTTATTTTTTGTAAGGGCCAGATAAGTTTTCTTATTATGCATAAGGAATGACAATGCTACTTCTACTTAGGATGATTCCAATGCAATTTCTGTGTTATGGAACCATCATATTGATTCTTGTACAGAAATTACCTTATAAACAGCTCCAAATCCACCCTGTCCAAGTTTATTGTCAGATAAAAAATTGGCAGTGGCATTAGCAATCGTAGAGAAGCTAAATAATGGTAGCTCCATTTCTTCTTCAAGGCTAGTAGAGGCATTCAAGATTTTCCCTACACTTACGAAAACGCACACAGGCTTCACACATGGATAATCTGTTTACTGGGGAATTTATGAAAATTCTTACCTTCCCTGGATGTTTTGGGATGATTCCTTTTCCAATGTGCATAACACAACCATGTAGAGATGAATCCTATGAGAACCCCGGGAATGATTACAAGTAAGATGACATTAACATTTGCCCCTCCCTGCTTCTCGTTGGAATGTGATGGAGATTCTGAGCAACATTAACATAGCAACCAAGTTAATTTGCATCGTTAGTAGAGGGTCATGTTACATACTATTGGAGGTTATAATTATATTGCTAGACAATTAGACATTATTACCTAACTCAGATAAGGCCATCCTTACAAAAATATCCGGACCCGCACTGCCTTCGGGCAACACTCGCATGTCAAGAAGGTCATTGAACCAGATCACGCAGCCCCTTCGTCTAACACCAGGGTCTGGATTTGCATAAGCCATACAAGAACAATTTTTTAAGCATTTTGTTTTACATTCTTCCAGAGTCATGCTCATGTTAAACCAGGTATTTTCTGTGTCTGGCAATTTTACATTAGAATATTTGATAAAATCTTCTGATCCATTTTTGCATTCCAATGGTGTTCGCCTAGAACAGCCAGCTGACCAATCAGCTATGTCCCAACCCGTTTGATTTTTAGGTAGCAACCTTTTCTTATCCAAGCAAGTACAAGACTGTTGGTTCTTTTCACTGTTGCAGATTCCATAAGCATTACAAATGTTGTATGTATCACAGGTATCTCCAGGGTGTGAGTCCACAAGCACCCATCCTCTAGCATCTTCTACCCATGCCCAGACTTGCTGATGCACTGAAGAATTCAAGGTGACCCTTGATATGGTAGTAGTGCCTTCAATATCATAGAAATCAGACACCTCGTGTTCATTAATAGTTACATGGTGTATAAGGGTTATGTTGGGAAATTGATAAATCCCAATACTTGGTTGATTTCTCCATGGTCGACCTCGGTGTATGACCAAGTCCCCTTGTTTTAGTTTGAATTCAGGATAACCGACAGTGTTGATGGCCCACGTCAATTCACCTGGAGCTGGATCTTGACTACTCTTCCATGATGATAGATACCATTCCTTTCCCCTTACATGATCTCTCCCTAACTTCATTCCAGGTAGAAGAGTATCGGTCGGGTAATCAAAACTCTGCCAGAAAACCCTCTCCTGTTGATCAACCACAACTAGATTTCCATTGTCCCGAAGCTTTGCAGTTGCGTTCCCTGATGTCGTTGTGTTAGATGACCAAATCATGCTGATATTGTTGAAGAGGCCGAGATTTCCCTGATCAGCGATCTTTAACCCAAGCAGTGATGCACCAGGAAGCGGGTGGTTTCTGTTTGCAACCCAAACCACCGTTCTAACAGAGATTTTCTTGTACCAAATACCAAGATATGTGTTCTTAGTGTTACCGGGTTGAAAAAATCCCAGTTCAAAAATTCCAGTTGGAGAGACCAATGTATCTCCATATGTCAGAAACCTTGAATCTGAAATCTTGTCGAGTTCAGCAGCGTAACATTTATGAAAATAGAGTAAGGCAAACAGAGCTATGGCTGCTCCCTCCATTTAGGTCCTGCTTTATTTTCACCAAATAATGATTTAGCATATTGTATCTTAATTGACTTCTTGAGTGGTATTTAAATAACTATAAAGAAAAAAAATACAATTAGATCCAATGCACATTCATTTAGTTCACGCAGCATATGGACCGACATTCGGCTTGACCATGGGTGTGTTTGGCATGGAGTTTCTAGCTTTAATCTTTAAAGAAAAAGCTCTTACTTAATAAAAAGCATTGTTTGGTTGAAGGAGCCTGAAGTTTTTAGCTTAGGAGGTTGAAGCTTTTGGTTGAACACTTCTACTAGTAGCGTTTAGAAGGAGCTACAAGATTTTAGTGAAAAAATAACTATTTTAATCTCTAAAGATATTAAACTTTTTAATTATATTTTTTTAGTTATATCCATTTTGGTCATTTTATACGTTTTATTAAAAGCTCCAGCTACTCTGTCAAACACTTAAATATATGGGTTAATGGATTTAAACACCCCCAACTATTGTCATTTGGCCGCTGGCACTCCCAACTTTCACTTTGGCTCCCACCACTCTCAATTTAACACTTTGTGTGTCATGGCACCCCGTCGTTAAATAAACACTAACTGGGTTTGTTTTTTTTGCTGACGTGTAATATTAATCCAGCGTGTGGACACCTGTTTTATGAGGTGGATCTGGAGAAAAGAAAAAGAATAAAATAAAACCCTCAGCCCATCTTCAAACTCCACCCTACCCGATCTACTGCAAACCCGAACTGAATCTTGCCGTTGCCAAAAGTTCTTGCCGGACTAATCATTCCGCCTGTGGAGCCCAACATATGACCCTTTCCCATACACACTCCAAATCTTTGCAAACCCTAACTGCCACCCACTAATTCCAGCCGTCATCAACCTTGTACAGCTCATCCATCATCATCAACCTCGGCCAACAAACAACAAACAGACACAACCAGCCGCCATCCATGTTCTCTCTCTCTAGATCACACCTTCTTTTTTTATGAATCTTCACATTTCCGCTCCGATTGCACTCTAATCACCACCTGCAACTGAACTTGATCTTCAATCGGTTTGTTCCAGAGCCGTTGAGTTCGGATTTCGATCGAGAAACGAACGAATACGATCTAGAGAAAGAAACGCGTATCTGTTTGAATTGATTGGAGTAGAGTTGTTATGGCGTGGTCAGTTATGAAAGGCTTCTCGGTGTTCATCTTTATCAGTGAAATTTGGGGGTTTGGGGTTGTTGGAATCGGGATTGTGTGCATTTAAGAGTGTTGGATTTTGGTGATTTGAATGTGTAGATTGATTAGGTCTTGCTTGGGGATGATGATGATAAATGGGTTGGTGAATCTGTGTGTGGGTATTTATAATAAATCTTATAACGTTTCACGATATATGTATATAACATAATACAACACATAATCAAATCATAGCTAGCTCAAGTGGTCAGTGTTCATTTAATGGGTTCTTGGTTATATGGACGCGGGTTCTAGTCTTGTTAGTCCGATTCTACAGTTCTTTGGATCCATCAGCATGCCACGTTAGCAAATTTGGATCCATCAGCATGCCACGTCAGCAAATATTGGCCACGTCAGCAAAAAAACAAACCCAGTTAGTGTTTATTTAACGACGAGGTGCCATGACACACAAAGTGTTAAGTTGGGAGTGATGGGAGCCAAAGTGAAAGTTAGGAGTGCCAGCGGCCAAATGGCAATAGTTGCGTGTGTTTAAATCCATTAACCCTAAATATATCTAAATAACTACAGCCACTAGCTACCAGCTACTTTTACCAAGCATATCCCATGTTGGGCTAGGGTTACAATCATGAATTACATTTATATGACTACTCACGTTAATGTTGTGTGTGTATCGACATGGGTCGTATTATTGGCACACTTTTCAAAATTAAATCGACACCACCAATACGGATTGTATAGGCTTATACGACCCGTATTAGGGTAAATTCAATTTCCAAGGTCAGTCAAACGCTGACACTGTCTCCACATACCTTTATGATAGGCATCGTATAGGCCTATACGATGCATATTAGTAAAAGGTTGTCTATCAACGCTAACAGATAGGGTTCACATAAAAATCCTATACGGATCGTTTAGGCCTATTCGATACGTATTAAGTACGAGGTTGCTTTCGGTCACTCAACAGTGACATTAAGTTATTGACAGGAACATTACGTCAGCCCTATAGGCCTAGCCCTATACAGGCCGTATAGGCCTATAGAAGGTATCCTTCATAAAATGACAAAATACACCAATATTTGTCAAAATACGACACGTATACGCGTCAAACCGAGGAAACACGGTAAATATAAATTTTGGTATTATGGGTTATACCATCGTATAGGCCTAAACTGTGTCGTATTGCAAGTTAATACGCATCGTATAGGCCTAAATGATTCGTATTACCCCCTGATTTCTCAAAAAACCAGAGGGTCATTTGAAAATTCAGGGCGGGTAATACGCATCATATAGGCCTTTACGATGCATATTACCCCCCCCCCCAAACTTCAAAAAAAAACAGAGGGATAACATGCATCGTATTGGCCGATACGATTCGTATTAAAGAGCAAAAGGATATAACCACCTAATTAATAGAGGGTTATTATCTTATACGATCCAAATATACACACATACGGTTTGGATTCGAGTTTAAAGACAAGTAAGATATGTATCACCGAACCTAATTATTTATACGCATTCAATTTTTGATTTTGAGCGTAGAATTGTGTGCACTTTGGGTTTAAAGGCCGATAGTTTAGGGTTTTTTTGTTTGCCGATGAAGTAATACGATGCGTATGGGCCTATACGCAACGTATTACTTCAAAACCTTATGTATTTTTAACTGTATGGACCTATACGATGCGTATAGGCTCAAAAACGCTTATTTTTTTCTTTTCTGTTTTTAAAATATAAAAATATGTTTAAAATCTTATTTTCTTTGTAAAAATGTTATATTTTCAAACAGAAATTGATGTTATATTTTTTCTAAAATAAAATTTAAAAATGTTATATTTAATATGAAAAAATAAAAATTATTGTTACATTTTTTAAAAAAAAAATATTAAAAATATTTATTTTTATAACTATAATAAAAAAGGTTATATTTAATATTACAAATTAAAAATTATTGTTGGATTTTTTTAAAATAATATTAAAAATTGATATATCTTTTAGATTGATATGGTTGACGTTGTCAGGTGAGGGTGGGTCCGGGTTGGTGGAGGTGGAGGTGGCGGACATGGAGGTGGGGATGGAGGTGGAGGTGGAGGGTGGGTGATGGAGGACGGGGTGGAGGTGGTGGTGGAGGGTGGGGTGGTGGAGGATGTTGACACGTTGCTAGATAGTCCTAATCTAGCGTTCGAGGATGGGTTCAAGGCTTTTCACAGATGTGAGAAGTTTTAGGGGATGGAGATCGGCAACCATGCGGCTGTCGATTGGATGGCCCTAGAGGAGGTGGATGAGGCGGCACGAGCCCGAGATTATATTGAACATGAGCCTCTGTGGGACAGGTATACTCTATTTGTTACTCTGTTTATTTTTTTGTATAAGAAATGGATTCTAACCACACGGTGTCACAGGTTGTTCTAGTTGGCATACTTGCCATCGTATCGGGTCATGGTGTGCGAGTTCTTGGCATCGTTCGAGTTCGCTCCCAGGACTGCAGACCAGCCAGAGGAGGATCATGACCCCAAGCACCTGTGGGTCGAGGTCAGTTTTCGTTTGGGGGTTAGTGGCGTGAAATGTCGTTGAGAGAGTTTGCCGTGCACAACAACACTTATACGTTGGTGGAAACACACACCCCTTCTACACCAAGGGCATCCATGTGTTACCCGTTCGACACTTGTCAGGTTCTGGCAAGTGATCGGTTGGGGTCGCATTTTCCGCTCGAAGTCGACGGTTTCATATATCAAAGACCCCATGTTCCATTACCTACACATGCTTATTATCACATCTATTGCGCCGCGCGAGTAGAATCGCGAGTAGTGCAACCAGGGGGATCTATTTTATATGTATTGTCGTCTTATATGGGGGAGACGTGCGTCCTCTATCACTGCCTAGCCTAGTGGTTTGCATCGGCGTACCATCGACAGGACGGGTCTTTGTTGTACGGGGGCGTACATCACGCGCATTGCCATCTCGTTGGGCCTTGTTCCCCAAGAAGACCCACTGTTCACCGAGGGGGGCACGGTTGAGCCGACCTGGTTTAAACGGCAGACGCTGATCGGCATGCACATCACGCGTGACTTCCTTGAGCTCGGGCTTCAGTTTATAGGAGAGGACGACCAGATGTTTGTCCCCGCCGACCTGCTATACGAGTTATCAGAGGAGCTGCCAGAGCCAGCATGTGGTGATGACGACGATGACGCTGACGCTGATGGAGACCAGGCTCACCCACCACCTTCGCCATCGCCACCGTAGTCGTAGCCACAGGGGGTGCCTCATTACCCCAGCACATTCTGTACGACCAGTTCCCACCAGTTGTGGCGCTTGTGTTACAGTAGATGGAGGGTCGGCTAAAGGCGCGTATAGACGCCCATCATTCCCTTACTAAGGCCTTTCTCATGAAGGCGATCCAAAGCAATATACAAGCAGCTATCGAGCGTGGTCGGACCCCATTGCCGATACCGACGTTGTCACCTGGTCCTGGACAAGATCCGGGGTCGTTAGGCGCGATTCATGGGACGAGTCCCTCAGGCACGACTCGGGAGGGTCAGGATGCAGATCCAACGGTTTAGAATTGTTGTACTTTTTTGTATTTTGAGTGGTTATGTATTTTGGACGATGTCATGTATATATACAAACTTATTATGTAGTAAAATTTGCAGTTTTAGTTTATTTATATTTGTGATTGTTTATTTTAACTGTTTAGATTGGTTTACTTGGTTACGTATAAAGTATAATGTTATAATATCAAACGTCGTGAATACGTCAACATAAAAAAATATTAAAAATTTACGGTACAAGGACTATACGATATCATACGACACGTCACGATAAAATATTAAAAAGTTAAAAATGTGATATGATACGTAAAGACATGATATGGTACAAGGATGATACGATATCATACGACACGTCAGTATAAAATATTATAAAGTTAAAAATGTGATACGATACGCCACGATACGCTATAATACAATACGTAACAATAAAAAAATAATAAAGATTTTAAAACTCATTAAAACAAAAATAACCAACAATAAACACCAATAACCAAACCCAAAATACCAAATGCCAAACACAACACACCAAAATTCAAACCTAAAAAAATCAGTGCCTCAATACGGATCGCATAGGGCTATACAATCCGTATAAGCCAGCCGCCAGACATCCCCTAAACCTCTCGGTCTGCCATGTCTTAACTTTATCCAATACGGATCGTATAGGCATATACGATCCGTATTGGTTTGTCAAAGTGTGGGGATAGATTCCCCAGTGTGCAAATAGAATCCCCCTTTGACATAGTAATCAACCTACGCCTTTGATATAACTGACAGATCAACACACATAAAGCTATGTTTGATGTCTATTAACAAGCAAGGCCGGCCATAAGAATTCAAATGTCCTATCCGAGTTCGGAAAAATGTGCCCCTAAGTAACGCCTTAGCAAAAATGCAAAACCCTAATTTCTAACAAAATAACACCTAAATAATCAACAACAAAAGCCAAATAACACCCGTATAACATTTAACGCCAAATAAACGACAAATAATACCTAACTAATCATAACTAATAAAATAGTATAGAAATAAACTACGAACACAAACTAAGTACAAAGGGTCAATAACATTAGGAAAAATCAAATAAAAATAATATATGTATTTATATAATAAAAAATCTTAATTATATATATATATGGGGCCGCTAAAATAAAAAACACCCCAGTTAAGAAAACCACGAAAACCACTCTCCACCAATCAGATTATGCCAACCAAAAGGGTATTTAGGTAATTTACTTTATATGTCATTTTCAATCTCAATCTGTCTGTCTTTTTTTAAAGTCATTTCCATCTCATTCTCTCTCTTCATACATTTTTTAAACTCTCATCCTCACATCTCTCTCTTCATCTCACATCTTTCTCTTCATCTCTGATGAAGAAAAATCATCATCTTCATCATCTTCAGCTTAAGAACAGTTCTCTGTTACCGGCAACACACCCACACCGGCGACCCTGAAACACAACACCCGCACCGGCAACCCCCTCCTTTTCTCCGACGACCCCCAAACACCACCGTCAAACACTCCGGGCACCCACAAGTTTTTTTCTAACTGCTGAGTTTATCGGATCCACCACCGGAGTACCTTCCGGTAGCACGACAGAAATGGAAGTCAAACTTCTTCTCCGGTGAATTCTCGAATCCACCACCATCATCATCTGATTTGAAACCCTCACCGTCATCGGCCGGAAATATAAAATCACCGTCATCGGCCGGAGATTTAAAACCACCGCGGTTCTCTCCGATGGTGTCGTCAATGTTGGTGGTGCCGGTGGCAGGGGGTGGTGTTGGAGGTGGTGGGGGTGGGCCGACGATGTGGCGGCGGTGGTGTTGGAGGTGGTGGCTATGTGAGCGGTGGTGTCGTCGATGTCGGTGGAGCTGGTGATTGGGTAGTGGGTAGAGGTGGTGCCGGTTTTAGGGGTGATGGAAGAGGGGTGGTTTTTGAGTTGATTGAAGCTGGGATTAATGCTCTATAAGATGGGTGTTTGGGTTCTTGATTCTAGTTTGTTTTTTGAATATTGAAAGATGTTGATTCTGTTTTACTTGGATCTTGGATTGATATATTTTATTTTGGATCTTGGATTGATTCTGCAAGTGATTTGTGTTTTTGATTATGTCGGGGGGTTTTTTCCGGTGGGGGGGGGGGGGTGGCCCGACGGTGTTGGTGTTGGAGGTGGTGGCTGTGTGAGTGGTGGTAGCGGTGAACGATTGTGAGGAGGTGGGTATAGGGGGTAGTTGATTTTTGAAGGGGTGGTTGAACGATGGTGAGGGGGTGGGTGAACGATGCAAAAAATTTTATGTAAAAAATTTTATCCCGTAAAACATAAAAACGTAAAGCATTTATAAACGTAAAATGTAAAGCTTATTTATATAAAACCTAAAACGTAAATCTTTTTTATGTAAATTGTAAAACGTAAAATTAAACGTAAAACGTAAAACTTTTTTAATGTAAAACGTAAACTTTTATGTAAAAACATTTATCCCGCAAAACATAAAACGTAAAATTTGGATGTAAAAAAATTTATCCCGTAAAACATAAAACGCAAAACTTAAAACTTTACGTTAAAATTTTTATCACGTAAAACGTAAAACTTTATGTAATTTGTAAAACGTAAAACTTTTTTATGTAAAACGTAAAACCTAAAACTTTTTTTTATGTAAAATGTAAAACTTTTTATGAAATTTGTAAAACGTAAAACATAAAACTTTTTTATGTAAAACGTAAAACGTAAAACTTTTTTATGTAAATTGTAAAAGGTAAAACTTTTTAACGTAAAATGTAAACTTTTATGTAAAATATTTTATCCCGCAAAATGTAAAACGTAAACTTTTATGCAAAAAAATATATCTAAAAAATTTTATCCCGGAAAACGTAAATACGGGGCGTAAAAAACGGTGCGAAAAAACAGGGCGTAAAAAACGGCTCGTAAAAAACCGGGTGATAAAATCGCGCGTAAAAATACGGGGCGTAAAAAACGGGACGTAAAAAACGGCGCGTAAACGAGGAAAAAAACGGCTCGTAAAAAACTGGGGCGATAAAACGGTGCGTAAATACGGGGCGTAAAAAAGCAGCGTATAAAAACGTAGCGTAAAAAATGATGCGTAAACGGGGCGTAAAAAACGAGGCGTAAAAACAATCAGATTTTAAAATGTTTTTTAATTTAAGAATCTGATTGTAATAACAAACAATTAATTTAATAACACAAAAAATGTAATAAACAAGAATAAATACAGTAAAGACAAAACAAGGTAATTTACTAAATTACCCTTTTGACATTAAAATATTAAAAATATAATATAACAAAAAGAATTTAATATTGTTTTTATCACTTTTAATCTTATCTATCCATCTTCAAAGATCAATTGGAAAGTGATTCTGATGGTTCTCTTAACTGTAGGTGGTTTTCATTTTAGCGGCTCCATATATATATATATAGGGGAAGGTTCAAATGAAAACCACTAGTTAACGCGAAAACTCGAAAACTAACTAAAAAAAGCCAAAAAAACACACAATTTTTTTTTTTTTTTTTGCAAACCAAATTTCGCAGGTTTTTTTATATAAAAAAAATTTTCAAAAAAAAAAAAATTTGTGTACTGCACATGTGTAATACTACATATGTGTATGTGTACTACACATGTGTATTATTACACATGTGCACTACACAAAATTTTTTTTTTTTTTTGAAAAAAAGTTTTTTTATATATAAAAACCAGCGATTTTTATTAAAAAAATTGAAAAAAAAAAATTTGTGTGTTTTTTAGGCTTTTTTTAGTTAGTTTTCGAGTTTTCGCGTTAAAAGTGGTTTTCATTTGAACCATCCCCTATATATATATATATATATATATATATATAAGGGTAAGAAAACCATTATTATTTACAATTTTTTTTATTTTTTAATTATTTTTTTTTTAAAAGTTGCGATGAACATGTTAAAAAAAAACGTGTTTAGTATTTACATTTGGGGTTTAGCTTTAGAGTTTAGTTTTTACCGTATAATTTGGGTGAGGTGGGTGGGGGGTTTGGTTTTTGAGGGGTGGGGGGTTTAGATTTTTTTATGTTTTTGGGGGGTGAGTGTTTTTTTTTATGTTTTTGGGGATGGGTGAGGGGGGGGGGGTTAGGTTTTTTATATTATATTATATTTTATTTATTTATTTATTTATTTTGAGGGGGGTGGGGGTTGTTTAGGTTTCTGGGTTGTGGTGGGGTGGGTTTTATTTTGTTGTACTCAGATTGGTTCTCGTGGTTCTCGGGATAAAGGTGATTCTTGTATGAACTCTACCATATATATATATATATATATAATATATATATATATAAGGGAAGGTTCTATGTAGAACACTAAATATTACGAGAACACGTAGAACAAAATAATCACACATTTTTTCAATACCAAAAACCTAAAAAGTAAATGAAAATGTGATAAATGTAAAATTTATTGCTTCTTACACTAGAATTTAAAACAAAATATGAAAAATCCTCAGTTTTTAAATAACCTACACACATTTAGGTTATATGTAGGCTAAATTACATACATGTATGTAGACTATGTGTAGGAAAAAATATATGATTTTTTTATGTATATATAATACACAGATGAATGTAAGAAACATAAATTTTAAGAAATATGAACCTTACATTTCAAAATTTAGAGTTGTTCTTTTTGTTCTCGCAATAATTAGTGTTCTCTAATGTTCCTTATCCTATATATATATATATATATATATAAGGGTTAGTTAACGTACAATTGGCCTTAACGTAGAATGCGTACGCGATGAGAATTCTACACGTTATAAGCTTCAAAAACGAAATCCCGCATGTTGAAAACATAAATCACGCATGTTACACAAATCGGAAGAGTTTCCAAAATCTGCATGTTATATCTCTCAAATCCGCGTGTTATAATTTGATCGCGTACGCATTTTATGTTAAGGAATATTGTACAGTACAGTTTCTCTCTCTCTCTTTCTCTCTCTCTCTCTCTCTCTCTATATATATATATATATATATATATATATATAAGGTAGGATTATCTTCAGAACACTAAATATCACGATAACCATGAGAACGAATAAAAAAACCATTCAAAACCAATTTTTTTAATACAAACATCAACGTAACTAAAATATAACATAAAAAATTACAACATAAAATAATTCATTTTTACTCTCAAAATCACTCTTATTAGCTTTTTTACACATGTGTAAATTTTCTTTATTTACGAATTCACGTAAATTTAAATGTGTAAATTTAATTTCTAACATTATGTTTGAATAATAATAATAATAATAATAATAAGTGTAAAAACTAATTTTGAATTTCAATTGTCTTTCACCAAGTTCTCGTGGCTTTTTCCTTACTTCTCTCGGTTCTCACAATATTTAGCCTTCTCATTTGAACATTCCCCTATATATATATAGTGAAACTGTAAAATACAATATCCCTTTACGTACAATATGTACGAGATGAATTTATAACATCCGTAATTAGTTTTATTACATGTGTGATTAGGTTTTTATAGCACGCGTGATTTCTGAATTTGTACATACGTGATGTATGGTTTTTTAACATGCGTGATTAGTGTTTTGAGTTTAATAACGTGCGTAATTGTATCGTATACGCATCGTACGTTAAGGAATATTGTATATTAACCCACCCATATATATATATATATATATATAATAGAGATCAAGAGAAAACTCTATCCAGATGCGAGAATCTGAGAACTCACTTCAGCCAATAGTAATTTCACACAACGCGACAATCAAATAAAAATCAAAAGGGTAATATGGTAACTTAACCTACCTGGCACCCCTACTCTCTCTCTTCTCTTTATTAAAAAATGGATCTCAATATTAGACCATTCTCTCTTCTTTAAATTCTCCATTCTCGCTAAGGTGTGTCTAAATACACCACCTTGTTACACACCCCCTTGTGTAGGGAAAAATGGTGGGCCCCACACCCAAGTTTGTGAGATGAGGGGTTGTAACAAGTAAACAGGGGTGTATTTAGTAGCATCGTTCTCTCTATTCTCTATTATCTCTATTCTCTAACCATTCAATCTCAAAGTTTAAAGCAAATAAGAGCCTGTCCAAAAAACGATGAATGGATTTATTATCTTTGTCGTTAAGAGAGAGAGAGTGGGAGAGAGAGAGATCTAGGAGAATAATGGTCGCCGGCCACCGTGAGCTGCGGCGACGTCATAGTAGGACATGGCAGAGTGGGGGTTACACTACCGTTTTCTGGTGCCACAACAGAACACGTCGTTTAGATTGTTTCGTTTAACCCTAGGATCTAAACAATCGAACATGGTGGTCTAGCCTTTCTAGAGGTAGTGGGGGTTACACCACCGGTGACGTCATCTTCAAAAATTAGAACAATCGAACATGGTGATGTGGTTTAGATGGCGATGTGGTGCCTAGGTTGAAGATGGTGTGCCGATCATCCGGAATATGGTTCAGATTTGGGTTTAAGTAATATATTCTTATTAGGCTTTGAAAAATAATCTAGAATTAATTCAAAAGAATATAACTGTTCTGGATTCTTGAATTCCTCAACTATATATATATATATATATATATATAGGTAGAGAGTAAAATACATATGCGCTTATCGTACGATACGTACGCGATCATCCCAGCCGTTTGATCAGGTGCATGTCTGGTGCGAATTCAATACATATCGCATGTGAAAATATGGTTAGCATGGGGTAGTGTGAAAAATGGCATGGGGTGTGTAGATGGACAAAATCGCATGTGGAAGATTTGAATATCGCATGTGAAAAAATGGCATGGGGTAATGTGAAAAATGGCATGGGGTGTGTAGAATCGCATGTGGAAGATTGAATATCGCATGTGAAAAAATGGCTAGCATGGGGTAATGGGAAAAATGGCATTGAGTGTGTAGAATCGCATATGGAAAATTAAATATCGCATGTGAAAAAATGGCATGGGGTAATGTGAAAAATGGCATGGGGTGTGTAGAATCGCATGTGGAAAATTGAATATCGCATGTGAAAAAATGGCTTGCATGGGGTAATGTGAAAAATGGCATGGGTGTGTAGAATCGCATGTGGAAAATTGAATATCGCATGTGAAAAAATGGCTAGCATGGGGTAATGTGAAAAATGGCATTGGGTGTGTAGATGGAGAAAATCGCATGTGGAACATTGAATTCGCACAGCTCATACAGTTTGCATGGAGGTATTAAATCGCATGGGATATAAAGATCTGACGCCTAGGGTTAACGCGTACGTAATGTATGATAAGCCCTATTGTACGTTAACCAGCCTCTATATATATATATATATATATATATAGGACAAAGATCCGTTAGGAACCACCTTTTATTGCGAGAACCGCGAGAACCAATGTGAACACAACAAAAAATGCCTAAAAATAGCTAAAAAAACACACAAAATTTTTTTTTTAATCTTTTTTATAAGAAAATCGCTACTTTTAGTAGCCCAAAAAAAAAATTTTTTTGGCTGCTAAAAGTGGCGATTTAAACATAAAAAATATTAAAAAAAAAGATTTTTTTTATTTTTTTAGGTTTTTTTGGGGTTTTGTTTTTAGCATTTTAGCTTTGGGGGGAGGGGGGTTAGGTTTTTGGGGGGTGGGGGAGGGGGTTTAGGTTTTTTTTTTTGGAGGGGGGGTGGAGGTTAGGTTTTTTTAGCTATTTTAGGTTGTGTTCACATTGGTTCTCACGGTTCTCGCAATAAAGGTGGTTCTCGCATGAACCTTACCCAAATTAATTAGTTACGATATGTTTTTTCTATTTTCTCGCAAGAACTCAAAAAGGATTTTATAATTTTCTTGATTATTTTCTGGAATTTTTATATTACTAACTACTTTGTGGAGAGGGTGGGGTTAGTGTAAAAAATAGTGGTTTTGAGAAGTGTAAGAAGTGTTTTAAGCCCTTAGATCTTATAGTTAATAGTTGAGATCAAAAGGGGCTTAAAATGTAAACTATTTTTTTTTTTTGACTAATTTGGCTAGATTAGGGGTAATAGTGTCTTTTTATATCGTACTGTTTAAATAAAGAAACTGTCATCAACTTTAATTCAGATGCAAGTTCCACCCATATTTTTTAACGTTAATAACTTTTTCTACGTAACGCTTTTTAAAAAAATTACACCATAATAACGAGTTTTTTTATCTTTAATATGAGTAGCATATTGCTATATTTATATAGAGAAAAAAAATATGTATAACATGATATGAAGCATACTAGAATGCATATTTAAAACACCATACGAAGAACAGAACATATACTGGAATGCAGGTATAAAACACCATACTAATAACAACTACTGGAATGCAGGTGTAAAACATCATACGAAGAACATAAGAAGAACGCATACTGGAATGCAGGTTTAAAACACCATACGAAGAAGATCTACAGGAATTGCAGGTGTAAAACACCACACATAATGTGCAATACAATCATTCCAAATGTTAAAACACCATGACTGTATTACGATTCAGGTCGTCGTGGTGTTCTTAGAATATGAATAGTGTTTTATACTTTCAAAATAATCAAAATCATTCCAGATAATAAAACATTATGACTGTATTATATTCAAGCTGTGGTGTTTTTTGGAATTCGTATGGTATTTATGCCTGTGAATTAAAAATTACGAACTGATGATTCAAAAAAATAGGAACTTTAATTTCCTTTATATCTCTATGAATCAAACGATAATGATTTATAAAATCGCTGAGTTCGTATATAAAACTGAATTCTTAAATCTTTTTAGAAAATATAATTATATAACTAAACTAAAATTACTCACTGGATGTTACAAAAATTATTTTATCAATTAATTGAACTCTGAAGTAAATTGCATTATTGCCGTTTTTAATTAAGTAAATTGAAAGAGACATGTCAATACCATATGAAGTAAATTACATTATTGCCCTTTTTAATTAATTAAATTGAAGGGAACATGTCAACACCGTATTATTTCCTACACTTCTCATACTATTAAACCTTTTTATAGAATCCTTAATCTTGTGGAGATGTATTAATATTAATTAATAGGATTGGATGGGTCTACAAATTTGATCCAACGGAGCAAGAACTGATTGAACATCTTGAAGTCGAAGCTGTGTCAAGAAGTTTAAATCTCACGAGTTGTTTTGAGGTATTTTTACATTCTTTTTAAGTCGTTTTGTTGGTTTTGTATAAGTTTATGTTTGGTATTGAAATGATAAACATTGTTTTTAAGTCTTTTTGTAGGTTTTGGCTAATTTTAGGGTTAGCATAAATAATAGCTTGAAATACGGAACATTCTTTGTAAGTCGTTTTGTGGGTTTTGTCTATGTTTACGGTATGTATAAATGATAGCTTGAAATGTCGAACATTGTTTTTAAGTCGTTTTGTCTAAGTTTACGGTTGGTGTAAATGATAACTTGAAATGTTGAACATTCTTTTTAAGTCGTTTTGTGGGGTTTTTTTTAAGTTTACGTTTGGTGTAAATGATAGCTTGAAATGTAGAACACTCATTTTAAGTCGTTTTGTGGGCTTTTGTCTAAGTTTTCGGTTGGTGTAAATGATAGTTTTAAATATCGAACGTTTACTTTAAGTCGTTTTGTGGGTTTTGTCTAAGTTTACAGTTCGTGTAAATTATAGTTTGAAATGCCGAACATACTTTTTAAGTCGTTTTGTGGGTTTTTTTTTTAAGTTTACGTTTGGTGTAAATGATAGCTTGAAATGTAGAACACTCATTTTAAGTCGTTTTGTGGGCTTTTGTCTAAGTTTTCGGTTGGTGTAAATGATAGTTTTAAATATCGAACGTTTACTTTAAGTCGTTTTGTGGGTTTTGTCTAAGTTTACAGTTCGTGTAAATTATAGGTTGAAATGCCGAACATACTTTTTAAGTCGTTTTGTGGGTTCGTCTAAGGTTACGGTTGGTATAAATGATAGCTTCAAACATCGAACATGCTTTTTATGTCGTTTTGTGGGTTTTGCCTAAGATTTACGGTTGGTGTAAATGATAACCCCCACTTTTCATAAAAAATGCCAGATATAAAAAACAAGGTTTCATACTTAAGCTATATACACTATAAAAATCACAAACACAAAACCAAGCTATATACCTGAGTAAATTATAAAACTTTTCCTTTATGTAACTTATTGTAAATCATGTTCTTTGTCTTCAATAATTAGATTAACCAGACCTAATGTTTACAAATCCTAACATGTTACATCCTTTATCTCAAACCCAGTTAATTTTCTGTAGTCACGTGGGGCCCACACGAAGGTATTAATGTCTTTTAACCTATTTGTTTCCCCAATTTAAAACCCCAAATAACCCTAATAGACTAGACCCTCATTCATTTCCCCTGAAACCCCAACCGCCTTCAACACGTCGTACTCTTCTTCCCCGCCACAAACGTCACTACCAAACCGTCACCGATCTCACCTCCGTCAGAACTAACTGTCACCGAAACGGTGAGGTTGAATCTGGTGGTGAGGTGATTAGATGACGTGATGTTGAACTGTGAGATATGGAGGTTGGAGACGGAGAATGAAGGAGGATGAGGACGGTATAGGAGGTAGAGAACGATGGTGAAGATGGCGGAGATGACGAGGAGGATGAAGATGAGCCAGAGGCAGAGGCAGCAGTAGCAGCTGTGGCGGTTATTACGGTGGGGATGGGAGCGGTAGACTGGACGGGCGATGTTGTGGATGTGAGGTTTGGTGGTGGTGGGTGTAGGGTTGACGGTGGTGGTGGTGGTGGTGGTGGCAGTGGGTGGTTTGGAGGTGGGGAAGATTTCATCTGCCATTAAGTTGCTGCTGCCACATCCTCTTCTTGAAATCGTTATTTATTTTTTATGGTTTTTTGAATTTCACTTGGAATTAGTGATTATTTTGTACAGGTAATAATATTACAATCTCTAAAATCTTATTTAAATATTTAATTGGACACTTCTTTTGTATTGGCAGATAATTGGATTGAGTTGCTTGGAATAGGTGGGGGTGGTGGCAGGTGGTTGCAGGTGCGGTGTGGCAGGTGGATGGTGGTTGTGGTGGTGGCCGGTGGGAGTGGAAGGGAGATTAGAGAGAGAGATAGAATGTATTTATTATTTTTCATGATTATTTATTTTAATATTTAAGGTAAAATGACTAAATTACCTTCATGTGGGATCCGTTTACTCATATTTAACCATAAAAACTAATTGAGTTAGGGCTAAAGGACATAACGTGTAAGAGTTTGCAAACATCAAGTATGGTTACTATACTTATTAAAGACAAAGGACACAGTTTGCAATAAGTAGCATACATAAAGGACGATTTTTGTAATTTACTCAAAACCTATTTAACTTTAAAAAACAAATGAACTGGCCGGCATTCAATGCACAAAAAAAAAACCAGCTTATCAAACGCCTAAGATCGCAGATCTACGTTCAAGAAACGATAGCGTATAGACAAAAAAGCATCTTCAAACTATGGAAAGTGGGAGCATTGTGGTGGGGTAGTCATGATAGTCTACGCCAAAATAGCATGAATAGAAGAGAGACAAGAGGGCACCAACAATTGCCTAAATTGCCCACCGTACCTCTTTTATTTTGTTAAATAATTTCCTTTTGTACTTTGAGCACATGTCAAAAGGCAGATAAGATCTACGTCATACAAACATAAAGAATCATTAGAGATCTTCTCGAAGTTCATGATCATATTGGTTTAAGTGGGGTTAAAAAGAGGCGTCGAAAGGAATTACAAGATCGAATAGGTTGTTGGAGTCTTTGAAGGGCAAGAAATGAAGCAAAGTTCAACAATATAGCAGTCAAAGCTGAGAAAATTATTAGCGAAATAAAATCCGTTTGGTTCTTGTTGTATAATGTTAGAGCGAAAAGCAGGAACCTTGGGTAGATTTGTGTAAGTTTGTAATTATGTAATTGTTTTTGTTTCGGCCGCCTCGGTTTGAGTTTGGTTAGGTTTTGTTAATGAAATTATTCTAGTACTATGTGCCTACCCTTGGTTGTACTCAGTGGCGGAGCTACACTTTGAACAACGGTGTCATCCGACACCATTGAATTTTGTGTAGCAAATATAACGTATAATAGAAAAAATTCGAGCGACACCATTGTTTTTTTACGAACGACACCATTGTTTTGTTTTCTTCTAAAAGAATTACATAATAAACAAATTTATATTTCAAAAATTAAGCTCAGTTACTTGAATTTTATTAGTATACTTTAAATCATTAAAGGTCCATGCTTAATTTTTATTTTTACTAATCCAGTAAGCATTATAGCCGCATGTCTAATTGGTTTTGTTTCAATTGTTTAACCTAACAGGATGTTTGATAATCATTTGAATGATGCGTGCACTTGTTTGTTATAATGAAAAAAGAGGGTTTTTTTCATTTTTTTTTTTTTTGCAAGTTGCCACAGAAAACATTATGAATCGTTTTCAAAACATGAAAATGCGTACATAGCAACTATTAAATGCATTTTTTTATATATTTCAAATGACTTTGTAATTTTATTATGTGTTTTTATTCAATGACATTGTACTTTTACTGTGATATTTACTTTTATTATGAGATTTGACCCGACTAGATCCGAACCGATCCAAAAAGTTCGACTCCGGGTTACTATAAACCGGGGTATCCATAAAAAACGACACCATAAGAAAAATTTTCTGGCTCCGCCACTGGTTGTACTTAAATCTGCCACATATCTATTAGATTTTTTTTAAATGTGCCCCTGGTAAAACAAGTGACTTGGCCGGCTCCCCGCCCACCACAGGGCCGCCCATGTTGACAGGCTAAGCAGTGGCTAAGCCAGCACCTCTTTTTGTCCTACAGGTCACTATTTTTTGGTGCTTAGATTTCTAACAACCCGGTCTGAATGTTCCAAGCAGGTCAAGTTTTAACAAGAACAACTAAATATGATAACTAAAATCAATAACTGTAATCACTATAGTTTCAAGTAAAATCAATAGCTTCAATCAAGTTTCAAGTTTCAATTTTCACTCTGCAAAATGTATACATAATCACATCTAATTTCACTCTCCATAAGGTTCAATCAAGTTTCAACTATGATTTTTAAAACAACTAGAAAATGTTGGAAAGCTAATTCCTTGAAATGGAATCAAAATCCATACAACTTCCAACAAAATAACCGAACAAACAATCTTAACACAAATACAAACAAAAGTCTGCCTCAAAAGCAACACTTCAAATGCTAATCAGATAAAAAATAAATCAAATGAACAAAATAAATAAACAATAACCCCAATTCAAAGTTGGAATACACCCATGCATAACATAACATAACAAAAAGCAAGCTTAATAAAACACTATATATAATAAACAATTGAGGACTGGAGTGGATTGTACTTGCCAGAAGAATGAAGATCGAAGTAGAGTTGGAATGAGAGGCCAAGGCAGGAAGGAAGAGTTTTTCTTTAAGGAATCTCGAATGTGTATGTGTGATTCCAACTTTTGAAAAGCACACTCCAGTTTTATTAAAAAAAATATATGCTGGCAAATGGGAAAAAAACAAGAGTGTTACGCTTTTCACATGTGTGTGCTGTCAAATTTCTATTATTTTTCACATTTTTATTTTTTTTAGAGACACGAAGGTTTTATACTTGACCAACTCAGAGCATTCTCATTTTTTAGCTCCCTCTATGTTGAGGGCGGTAAGTGGAATATCTCACAGTTTAATAATATACATACATGTGTTTTGGTTATTCGTATATATATATTATTTAGGCAAAAGATCAAATACAAATAAACTTAACCTATTAAACATACAAATTGAAGGAAATGTCAAAAAGACAAGGTGACATTTTTGTAATTACCAATAACATTTTTGGGGGTTTAGTTTTTAGCATTTTAGCTTGGGGGGTGGGGGAGGGGGTGGGGGTTAGGCTTTTTTAAGGTTTTTTAGGTATATTTGTAGAGTAACTTTAATAGTTATTGATAATTACAAAAATGCCACCTTGTCTTTTTGAGTTTTCCTTCAATTTGTATGTTTAGTATGTTAAGATTATTTGTACAAGAACTTTCCCCGTATTATTTATAACACGATCTCAATAAAAATTAGACATAAATAAAAATACTAATAGCTAATGGTCACCATTCCTCGGGTTGATTCGTGATGGTAGCAAAGGTCAAAAGGCTAAAAGATAAAATACTAAAAGAAATAAAAGTAGAGTGACTAAACATGTACACTAGCAAAAGTTAAAGCAAAGAGACTAAATACGCATATAAACAACGTTAACCAAAGCTTTTTTTTTAAATAACAGAGGGGAGAAACCCGTGTATTAACGAAGCTGGAGGTTTAGAAGTTAAATACAAAAAGAAACGACCAATGAGGGGGTGCCAGACAGCTGTCAGCCACTATTCCCTCTCAAGCTGTTTGTAATTTGGGTTGTTCACAAACCGAACTAAGCCAAGCCAGGGCAAGTAGGGGCTCGACTCGATTATAAACCGAGCTAGCTCGGCTTGGTTCGGATTTAAAAGCAAGCTGAAAATCTAAGCTCGGGCTCGGCTTAGTTTTAAATTGAGCTTGCACGGCTCGACTTGGTTTAGCTCGATTCAAAAAAAAAGAAAAATTAATACATAACTCTTAAAATTCGTTAATTTAAAATATTATTCAATAGTTTAAAAGAACATGTCTAAAATAAAGTAACCTAATACATTACAAGCCACATGTATAAGAAATTTAGAATGTTAAATTATACATATTTCTATTCGTTTTTGTCTACATGGGAAACTTGATGATTTTTAAGTGAAAACTAGAATTTATACCCGCGCTTCGCAACGAGATAACGTTTTTTTAAAGTTGCGCGTACGTCAAAACGTAACGTAACTTAAATTTATACCACTTGTAACTAAAGCTAAACACATAGAACTCGATTACAAAAGTATTTAGAAAGTTAAATGGTTATCAGTGTCAATGCCGAAAGTTGAGAAAACACAAAAAAAAATTATGTCGAAATGTAAATCAACTTAAGTTTATATCCGCACGTAAACAAAAATAAAGACGTAAAACTCGATTAAAAAGTATTAAGAAGTTAAGGGTTGTAAGAGTCAACGCTGAAAATTAAAGATTAACACTAAAAAAAACAAAACAAAAAATTATGTTTAAACATAAATCAACTTAAGTTTATATCAACACGTAAATAAAAATGAAGACGTAAAACTCGATTAAAAAGTAATTTGAAAGTTAATGGGTCGTAAGAGTCAATACTGAAAGTTAAAGGTTAAAAGTAAAAAAGAAAGAAAACCAAAAAAGACAAAAAAAAAAAAAGTACTATAGCACTGTAGATGTAAACCTTGGTTAAAAAGTATTTAGAAAATTAAGGGGTCGTAAGAGTCAATACTGAAAGTTAAAGGTTAAAAGTAAAAAGAAAAAAAAACTAAAAATTGACAAAAAAAAAAGTTAAAGTAGTTAGAAAACTAAGTGGTCATAAGAGTTAATACTGAAAGTTAAAGGTTAAAAGTAAAAAAAAAAAAGAAAAAAAAACGCGATAATGAAACTAAGTTGTTCTTTAATATTATTTATAATTATAATATAATATAATATAATTATAATGAGCTAAAACAATTTAATTAAGATAAAAAAAATATGTTACTTGTTAATGGTCAAACGTCATGTAGTTTTGTATGATTATAATTTTGAGCTTTAATCGGTACATATAAATGGCATTGAGCATTCAAAATAAATAAATTAGGGATTTTTACATATTTCCCTCTCCTAAGACTCTTTATTATGTATTTACCCAAACCGTATAATTAATTACATATTTTCCTTTTTTTGAGAAATTACCTAACTACCCTCAAATTAATCATGCGTGTATATCCCCATTCGTATACTGAACGCATCCAAAACCCTACACCAAAGACGTTTCTTCTCCCCCACAAGACGACGTTCATCTTCTTCATTAGGTTTGTTCAAAATCGTTCATTTTCTTCATCGATTGTTCATCAATAGGCTGTACGTTTGTCCGCCAACATCGATTGTGTGTTTTTTGGTGGATCAGATTGTATGTTTGTCCGTCAAACTTTTACGGACATCTTGCAAGACCATTGCCCAGGACTATGTCTCTACCTCAACTGTATCTATATCGGGCTGTTGATGGTGGACATAGTCTTCGATTGTGTGTTTTTTTTTCGGACTGTAACTGGTGATGTTCATCTGTTCATCGATGAACTGTAACTGGTGATGTTCATCGATTATAACTTCTGTGTTTAACTGGTTCAATCATAATCGATTATAACTGTTGCGTATTCAAATCAAATATAACTGGTTCGATTATAACTGTTCATCAATTATAACTGTTCACCGATCATAATCGATTATAACTGTTCATGCCTGATATTACTGGTTCGATGCTTGTGTGTTTATGTCTGATATTACTGGTTTGATGCTTGTGTGTTTTTTCTTCATCGATTTTATTCAATTACAATCGATTATTGACTGGTGTTTATGTCTGATATTGGACTGTTTAACTAGGTCTTAATGTGAAATTCACTGTCAGTGTGATACTGGACTGTTTAACTAGGTCTCAATTTGATAGTTCACTGTTAATGGTGGTGTTTATGTCTGAAATTAAAGTCTTCTTGTATATGAATCAGGTGCATATGAAATTGGGTGCATATGAAATTTGTAGAAATGGTGAAAATCGAGCTGAGGTGAAATACGAGGACAAGCGTTGGGAGGTTTCCCTTGATGAGAGAAAGTAAAAGAGGACGAGGAAAAAGTACAAAAAAGACGTGAAAGTAATTAGGCCATGGGGTATGGGGCTTGGGTTGGGGCGTGGGTTGGGGAAAAACGCCCAAGGCACCACCCCAAGTGGGCTTGGGTTGGGGCGTGGCCCCTTGGGGCTTGGGTTTCAAGCCGGGTGTGGAGCGGGGGAGCAAGGTGACATGACGGTTTGTGAATGGCCAAAAGAAAAGAGCCGTTGGGCTAGCCGTTGGCCAACGGCTATATTAAAAAAAATAATAATAATAATTTTTTCTTCCATTTTTTCACTATAAAACTCACATTTTTCTTTCATTTTTACCACATTCAACCACATCTTCTATACATCTTCAATTCTCCTTCTACAAAACGAAAAAATGCATCCTTACAATCGTCCTTATGACCCGAACAACCCGTATGGATTCCAAGAAAATAATCCTAACCCACCACTCATCCATTTTTCATACACTCTCATATGCCCGACATGGCGGGTTATGCATCATATCTCGGGAATCATTTATTTACTAACTTCCCACACACCGATGATTCAATACCTGCCCCGTTTTCACAATCGCCCATCGACCTTTCACCAACCTCCATCGACCTTTCACAAAACGAATTCGTTCCCGAAACTCAACCACCCAATGATGGTCCTTCCGCATCGAAACCCATCAAAAAGAGAAGTCATAAGAAAAAACCGAGGAGGATAAAGTAGTTGAAACCACCAAACAAAAACAACAAAAATGGGTCTATGCTGAAGAAGTTGCATTGGCGAGGGCTTGGTGTGAACAATCTCAACATTCAACTTTAGGTATTCTTAACCTTTGTTAATATTAATGGAATGGTTATTTTTTATATAAGTTTGTAATATATTAATATTTTTTTATTAAAATAGAAAATTCGCAACATTGAACCGCCCTGTGGGAATCAGTTAGTAGACTATTCCATGAAGAAATGGGTAGGGAGACTTATCGTGAAAACGATAGCTTATCCTCAAAGTGGAGCGAGATAAGCTCCCAACTTACAAAATTTAGTGGGGTTTTTAAATAAAGCAAAGCAAAACCCTAAAAGTGGTGAAACCGAAGCCGACATTTTGACAAATGCAGTGGTCGCATTCAAATCAAATATGAAGACCGACTTCCGTTTCATGCATTGTTGGGAGATTTGTAAATTCCATCCAAAGTGGTCGACTATCCCCATTGGTAGCGAAACTAACTCGTCTTCCAAAAGGTCAAGGGCCTCGTCCCAAGCCCAATCTGATGCACGAGATCAAGAGTTTGAGGACCTTTTGGATGATTCGCCAAGCCCAAACCGGCCTGAGCATGGAAGAAAGGCCTCAAGAAGGCGTGCTCAAAAATCTAGATCTGATACGGCATCGCCTTCAGCTGGGAGTTCTGGCTCGCGTAGGGGAATATACAACGACCAGTTGGATGACATTTCATGCAAGTTGGATACATTCAACGTATTCCAACAACAAAGGGCCGAAATACGAAGGAGCAAAGAAGCTAGAGATGCCGCTAGAGATGCCCTGAAACAAAGACGAGATGATTTGAAAATTCTATCCCAGCCGATTGATCACCTACAGGGTGACGAGTTAGAACTAGCCTTGGCGTTGAGAGAAGAGATAAAAAGCAAATATAAAAGTTATGAATTTTTTTTTTTTGTAATTTTTTTATTTAAAAATATTAAAAAAATTAAATTTGTTTTTTAAATAATATTGGGTCAGCCCAACGGGTCAGCCCAGCCGGTCAGCCCACGAAGCCCACCAAACCCACACCCCAAATCCCCGCCCCACCATACCGTGTTGAATGTGGGTTTAACCCATGTCTGCCACCCCATTCCACGTGTCAACCAATGCCCAACCCAAGCCCCACCATACCCCATGGTCTTAGTCAAAGATGAGTGGTTGATTTCGAATTTTTGGTATTGTATTTATTATGAATGGAATTTATGTTTTTTGAACGGCATTTACGTTTTTTGAACGGAAATTATTATGAACGGAATTTACGTATTTATTATATAGATCTAGTTACAGTTTGTACTTTTTGGTTTTAGTCAACTTTGGATTTGATTACTATTTGGACATGAAATGGTGAAGGCATACCAGTATACATCGTTAACAAGTGTTATGCTTCTGGATTGCTGGTCAATCCCATGTGTCATAATTTGTGTTGCTGGTATTGTACTCGTTATTTTTTCAGATGTACACGCATCAGATCGTTCACGTGAGTATATTGTGCTTTTATTCTATTCTTTTACATTCATATTTTGATTTTCATCTCCATTTATATATGTATATTTAATAGTTTATGTGTATGAAGAGGATAAAAAAGACCTAAAATTAGTCATGATTTTAATAATAAAGTTATATAAATGGGGAAATATGTAAATATTCATTTACTAGTTCATTAAGGGTAAAATAGTCATAAATAGGAGTCATTTTAATAAAAAGGGGAAATATGAAATATATATCATTTAGGGAGGGAAATATGTAATTGATTTTATGGTTTGAGTAAATACGTAATAAGGAAGCTTAGGAGGGGGAAATATGTAAAAAGCCCAATAAATGGGAATTAAAAGCCTTAGGGTTTATGTGTTGAACGAATTAAATGATGGTTGAAATTTAAATAATCTATTAGTCAACTTTAATTGATCTTTAATTCACACTAGATTTCTTGATGTCGTGTGTTGCAGCGAAACAAAGCAAATGTTAATATAAAACAAATGTTAGTTGAAATTTAAGGGTGTTGTTTAGAAAGCTAAACCATCATAATCGGTTCGGTTTCAATTCATTTTTATACCGTTTTACGATACCAAATACAAACTCTATTTTGAATACAACTTCGTTTTAACAAAATTTATAACGGAATGTCAAGGAAAATTAAACACAACTACGTACTTAGGTTTTAGAAAAAGTTAATGAACATAAATTATTATAAATATTAAATTAAATGAAAAGGGAAACATGATTTAAAAATAAACAAGAACTACTAAAATAAAAAAATTAATATACAAAAAAATAAGCATTCAAAAGTGGAAGGTTGAAGAATTGAACTTGAGTATGTTATATGGTAGGAAATTACTTTACCACTCCAACACCTACCTTTATTGATTCAATATGTATTTGTAAATTTATATATCAAATTAAAAAATAGACCACTAAAGTTAAAAAAAAGAACACTATTAATGAGCCTTGGCCAAATATATATATATATATATATATATATATATATATATATATATATATATATATATAGGGAGCCGCTAGAAAGAAAACCACCCCGAGTTGTAAGAATCACGAGAACCACACCATCCGGGTCGCCGTTTACCATGATTTTTTTTACAACTAGATGTGTATATTATAAACACATCCGTAAAAAAAAAAATTTAAACGCCCCCCCCCCCCCAGAGGGGGTAGTTTTTTACACCACAAGTTTGGTGAAAAAAAAAACAAAAAAAAAAATAAAAACACCAAACTTGTGGTGTAAAAAACTACACCCTCGGGGGGCGTTTAATTTTTTTTTACGGATGTGTTTATAATATTCACATCTAGTTGTAAAAAAAAATCATGGTAAACGACGACCTGGATGGTGTGGTTCTCGCGGTTCTTACAACTCGGGGTGGTTTTCATTCTAGCAGCCCCCTATATATATATATATAGGGGAGGGCTATATAGAAAACCCTATATATATAGAAAACCCAACCTCCCGACATTTTTTTTTTTTGAAAAAATAACACATGTAATATACATGTTTTTAAGAGTTTTGGGCCAAAAAAATCAAAAAAGCGCCAAAGGAATGATTAAAAAAAAATCAGCAAGTTTCTGTCTTTTGTGCCTAACACATGTTAGGCAACCGGACATTGCTGAAATTTGTTTATTTTTTTTTAAAACATCCCTTCTGCGCTTTTTTGTTTTTTTTTTGGCCTAAAACACTTTAAAACATGTATATTACATGTGTTATTTTTTTCAAAAAAAAAAAATGTTGGGAGGTTGGGTAAAAATGGGGGGAGATTTGAGTTTCCAGAGTTTTCTAAAAACTTAAGGGTTTTGTGTCTAGCCTTCCCTTATATATATATATATATATATATATATATATATATATATATATATATATATATATATATATATATATATATAACTAGATTTGTTAACGGTCGCATATTGCGGCGAAATGGAACAAAAAAGTTATTAATGTTGTTTAGAAAGTCAAACCGTTAGAATTGGTTTAGTTTATCATCGTAGCGTTTTAAGATACCAAATAAATACTCTATTTTGAATAAAACTTTCTTTTTAACAAAACTAATAGCGGAACGCCGAGAGAAAAAAATAAATCAAAACTACGTACTTAAGTTTTTAGAAAAAAAAAATAATGAACGTAAGTTACTAAAGAAAATATCAAATTAATTGATAAAGGAAATATAATTTAAAAAATGATTTATTGAAAATAAAAATTTAATAATAAAAGACATATGGTCTTATAAAAGAAAAAAACAATAAAATACATCAAAATTTAAAAGTAAATATAATAATAAACTATTATGATATTAAAATAACAAAATGTGAAAAAACTATATATTATTATAAATTTAAAATCACTATTCATGTCCCTTCATTAACTATATATATAATTCAAGAAACGTAACTGATATACAATTCAAAGTTACTAAGGTGTTGTTTGTTTTTTTAAGAGGTAAAATGTCTACAGTCTGCGGACTACAACTGCAGACATTTGTAGAATAAGAAGTAGACCAAATCTCTGTAGTCTGCAAGAAGAAGTTTGTTTGTTTTTTAACGTATGTAGATTTCTAAAATAAATTGGCGGTGGTGTATAGACGGTAGTGGTGGGTGGTGGTTGTGGTGAGTGGTGGACGTGGAAGGTAGGTGGTGGTGGTGGACGGTGAACGGTGGTTGTGGAAGACTGTGGTTGTTGCAGACGGTGGTGGTGGATGGTGTACGGTGGTGGACGATGGTGATGGACGGTGGTGGTAGTGGTGGTGGTGGGTGGTGGTGCTTTACTCTCTGCAGACCTTAGAAGATCTTAGAAGTCACTGGGCCAAGTCTGCACCAAGAAGAGCTCATGCAGATGTTTTTTAATGAAACGGCTTCGGAAAAACAATCAGTCTAAAGATGTTAATGTCTGCGTGTGGTCTGCGCAGCACAGACAAAAGAGGTTGCGCAGACCTTTTTTAGAAAAACAAATGCTACCTAAGTGAACTTGAATACATAATATTAATTGTATTGTAGAACCACTAAAAACGTGATGAATTATTTTTGTGTAGGAATCAATGGGCTTAATTGATGGGCCTCTATGGAAGTTGCTTCGATTTGAAAAGGGAATTAATCGAGGGGAAAAGGAATACGTCACATGTACCCTTATTTAGTTGGGCCTGACACCACCAGGAATTTAAGGAATTGTGCATTGGTGTGGCCCGTTATGGATCATGACTCGCCAAAAGTCTTTTATGTCAGCCGGGAATTTTTTTAAGCAAGATAGGCCAAAGGCTAGCCCAAACAGCAAACAACAAAAACATTTGACAAAAACAGAAGGCCTCTCCCAAGAACCAACTACCACCTTATTTTGTACAGATTGAAACTATTCTAGATTCCCAAATCTAAAGACAGATATCTGGACCTAGTTTTGACACACAAAAAACTAAAACTCTTGATCTACATAACAACCTTCTGAACAGAGGGGCTTATTTGGTTGAAAACGGCTTCATTTTCTAATTTTCCAAATGCACCACAAGGTTATTAAAACAATCTCGTACAGGGTTTTCTTTGTTTTAACAGACCCCGTAGTATACATGTCCATATCCAAAACATCCTTAAAGCTGAAAACAAACGCGTTTGGCAGCTTGCACCACTGTGAAATGAACGCCCATACCAATTGCATATAGCCGCACGCAACAAAAAGGTTCTCAACAATCTTCGGTTCGCTCCCACACAGCGGACAGAGCGACGAGTCTATATTAATGTTCCTCCGGGCTAATGCACACCTGGTCAGTAGCTTTTCAAGATCTGCACGCCATGCTAAGAAGCTGACTTTCTTTGGGACCCAGTCTTTCCATCTGAAGACATGTTGAGGTACCGTGAATAGTGTAAGGGCCAAAACTTAAAAGACTCTAATGAACTTCATTCGGAGAAAACACCAAACGGGTCAAATAATTCATAAGCAAAAATTCTACATTTAACCATAACATGACTAACTAGGAGATGTTAAATAACTTACAACCCAACATTCCATAAACAACTAACATTGTCTTTGACTACGAGTTTGACATCTAACAACGAACAAGTTTGTTACTTACAAAAAGACCCATTTACCAAAAGTATATTTAACAAAAGTTTTGACCCAAACTAATATCCTTGCGGAAGCGTGCATCATGGGCGTGTTCGATCCAAGTAGCGTCATTTAGCAAGTCGCTTTACCTACATACAAGCAATCCGTTAGTCGATCTTATTATAAGATTTATACAACATCAATTGTAAATATGAACCTCAAGTTAACCTCTTAAACCTTCTTTCTAAACATAAGCTTCTTTAATTTCACCCATAACCCTTCTAGCTCATTTAACCCATACCTTGATTACATAACGGCTTACCATAACTTGTTACATAATACAACTTCAATCATTAAACAATAGTATACTACAACATTACATTATAATGATAATATGTAAGCTATAACTTACCTTTATCGTTCTTCGTTTGAGACTCGGAACGGCTTGTGCTTTCCTCCTTAATTCCTACAATCCATAATTACATACTTAGTATCATGTCTTTCTTTCCATTCCCTTGTTAATAGCTTTAATTTCACAACTAGCTAATTCTCTATTCTAGACATTTAGCAATATATAACACATGTTCAACTCATTCAAGCATTTTGACAAACACTTGGTGTGCATACCATTAGATAAGCATAAGGTACAAGTTTTGTATGCATAACATGACTAGTTCATGACAATAACATCAATATCAACAATTTCAATCAAAATCTCATACAACCTTTACCCTAATTCGATTCCACATAATATCATTTCGTTAATAACATCATCATACAACATAAATGTACTAACCTACACCGAAATTCCATGTTACATATCACTACCATTCTATCATAAGTGGGTTTTTCATGTTCAACATCAATTCATCCAAATACAAGTGTAATTTGTGTTCTAAGTGATGCAATCAACCATAAACATCCAACTTCTCATATAGATTCATTGAATTGTTGGAACTCTATACATTCATAACCATCAAAACATGAAATTCTTGTTACCTTATGCTTGAATGGACCTAGAAGATTAAGAATCTACCAACATGCAAGAGTAATTGTCTTGATTAGGGCCTCAATTTGTGCAATTTAGTGAAACAAGAAGGGGGGTTTCATCCTGTGCTTGCTCCTGGCGACATAAACACACGCATATGTGTGTTTGTTTGTGTTAATTGTTCATTTAATCTCCTAACTTCTTTTATTTACATTTTCCCCCCTCCATGTATGCTCACTTAATTTTAAATGGCTCATAACTTACTCAACCTAGTTAGTAAACTTCTAATTCACATTCTCACTAATCTTACATTCCTAGTTATTTTTATAACGTATCATGGCAACGTACATAATTAAATTTTGGGGTGTTACAAGTCCACCCCCCTTAAAATAGGTTTCGTCCCCGAAACCCAATTACGTACCAAACAAAAACGGGTAGAACCTTCTCATCTCGTTCTCCGATTCCCAAGTGAGATCCGACCCCTTTCGGTGTTGCCATTGAACCAATACTTGCTTAACTTCTTTGTTGCGAAGAGTCTTTATCTTGGAATCCTTTATGGCTACCGGTCTTTCTATGTAATTCATCTTCTTGTCTATTTCGATGTCTCCAAGAGGTACGTGAGCCGCTTCATCCGTTAAACATTTCCGCAATTGTGACACATGAAAAGTATTGTGGATTCCTTCTAATGATGGAGGTAGTTCTAATCGATAGGCTACCTTTCCAATTCGAGCTAGAATCTTAAACGGTCCGATATATCGGGGACCCAACTTTCCTCGCTTACGAAATCGAATTATTCCTTTCCACGGAGACACCTTCAAGAATACTCGGTCCCCCACTTGGAACTCAATAGGGCGACTTCTTTTATCTGCATAGGACTTTTGTCGGTCTTGCGCTGCTTTTAGTCGGGCCCGTACAACGTCGATCTTTTCATTGGTTATCGCCACTACATCTTTTGGTGCGAGTTCCCTTTGCCCTACTTCTCCCCAACAAACCGGGGTTCTACATCTTCTTCCATACAGCATTTCATACGGTGCCATTTGTATGCTACTTTGGTAGCTATTATTATATGAAAATTCTACTAGCGGTAAATGTTCATCCCAATTTCCCCCGAAATCCATCACGCATGCCCTCAACATGTCTATGAGAGTTTGAATCGTTCGTTCGGATTGGCCATCCGTTTGCGGGTGGTATGCGGTACTTAGATGCAATTGAGTACCCATTCCTTCATGAAATTTCCGCCAATAGCGGGAGGTGAATCGCGTATCCCGATCTGAGAAGATAGACACCGGCACACCATGGCGGGAAACGATCTCATTCACATAAACTTCCGCTAACCTCTCCGAGGAATAGGTCTCTCGAATGGGTAGAAAATGGGCGCTTTTGGTAAGGCGGTCAACAACGACCCATATTGCATCATGCCCTTTCTTGGTTCTTGGAAGTTTGGTCACAAGATCCATAGCCACATTCTCCCATTTCCACACCGGAATTTCTAAGGGTTGTAATTTCCCGTAAGGTTTTTGATGTTCCGCCTTAACTTGAGAACATGTCAAGCATTTAGATACATACTTGACAATGTCGCGTTTCATTCCCGGCCACCAAAAATTTTCTTTCAAATCTCGGTACATTTTAGTGGCTCCCGGATGAACTGAGTAACGGGACTTGTGTGCTTCTTCCAATAATAAGGTCTTTGCTTCACAGTATCGCGGTATCCAAACTCGCCCAAACCTTGTTCTTAATCCGCTCGTGTTTGCTTCAAGTTCACTTTCAAACCCTTTCGTTCTTTCACCTTTCGGATCGCCTTTATTCAAGGATTCGTCTTGCTCCTTTCGTATCGTTTCAAGAAGGGTTGGTGTAACTATCATTCTCATCGATTTCACTCGAATGGGTGGTGGGTACTCCTTCCGGCTTAACGCATCCGCTACAACATTAGCTTTTCCCGGATGGTAAAGAATGTCGCAGTCGTAATCTTTGATCAACTCTAGCCACCTTCGTTGCCTCATATTGAGATCTTTCTGCTCAAAGAAGTATTTAAGGCTTTTGTGGTCCGAATAAATGGTGCATTTCGTTCCATACAAATAATGCCTCCAAATTTTTAAGGCAAACACTACCGCCGCCAGTTCGAGATCGTGGGTTGGATAGTTAATTTCATGTTGCTTTAGTTGTCTTGATGCATAGGCAATGACCTTGCCCCGTTGCATCAAGACACAACCCAACCCTTGATGAGATGCATCTGCATAAACCACTAAGTCTTCTGTTCCTTCTGGCAGCGTTAGAACGGGGGAACTTGACAATTTCTCCTTTAATATTCGAAAAGCTTTCTGCTGATCATCATTCCATTCGAACCTTTCTTCTTTCTTTGTTAGTTTAGTTAAAGGGAGGGCTATTTTGGAGAAGTCTTGGATAAATCTCCGATAATAGCCGGCTAGACCTAGGAAACTTCTAACCTCACCTACATTCTTCGGGGGTACCCATTTCATCACGGCTTCTACCTTAGAGGGATCCACTAAAATCCCCTTTTCGTTAATTACATGTCCCAAAAACTGCACTTCCCTAAGCCAAAACGCACACTTAGAAAACTTAGCATATAATCTTTCCTTTCGAAGCGTTTCGAGTACCTGACGTAAATGACTTGCATGTTCAGACTCGCTACGAGAGTATACTAAAATGTCATCAATAAACACTATGACAAACCGGTCTAACATATTTCGGCATACCCTATTCATTAGATCCATAAAAGCGGCCGGAGCGTTAGTTAACCCGAATGACATTACCAAGAATTCGTAATGTCCGTAGCGAGTTCTGAACGCAGTCTTAGGTACATCCTCTTCCCTTACTCGTACTTGATGGTAGCCCGATCGCAAGTCGATTTTTGAGAACCAACTTGCCCCTTGTAGTTGATCAAAGAGATCATCTATTCTCGGAAGTGGGTATCGGTTCTTTACCGTGAGTTTGTTAAGTTCACGGTAGTCGATGCACATTCTCATCGACCCATCTTTCTTTTTAACAAACAAAACAGGCGCTCCCCACGGGGATACGCTAGGGCGTATGAAACCCTTGTCAAGAAGTTCTTGTAATTGGACCATTAATTCCCGTACTTCCGCGGGTGCCAACCGGTAAGGGGCTTTGGCTACCGGTTTGGCATTTGGTTCTAATTCGATACGAAACTCGACTTCCCGCTCGGGTGGAAGTCCCGGCAATTCGTCCGGAAATACATCCGGGTATTCATTCACTACCTTAGTATCTTCAAGTTTTAAAGCTCCTAATTTGGTATCGACTACATAGGCCAAAAATGCTTTACTTCCATTCCTCACGTACTTAATGGCTTCTAGGATAGTGCAAAATTTTGCTCCTACTTCCCTTTCCCCATGAATGGTTACCCGTTTCCCTTTAGGGGATGTCACATGAATAATTTTGTTTTCGCATAAAATTTCCGCGTGGTAACGGGATAACCAATCCATACCTACCACTACTTTAAATTCTCCCAAAACCATGGGAATCAAATCAATATCAAAATCTTCATCATCTATGGTGATTTTACAACCTCTACATATTTCGTGCAAAAGGTAACTCTTACAATCGGCAATTTCTACTTCGAGAGGTGTACACATTCTTTCTATCGTGAATAAAGGGGAACGTACAAGCTCACTAGAAATGAATGACCTACTAGCTCCGGTATCAAATAATATATACATGGGTATAGAGTTTATCATATAGATACCTGAGACCACATTCGGGTGAGCTCTTGCTTCTTCCGTGGAGATTTGAAACATTCTTCCCTTTGCTTTCGCAGTTTCTTCTTTCTTTCCTTCTTTCTTCGGCCCTTGTTTGAGCTTTGGGCAATCGGCTTTCACATGGCCCGATTCATTACAATTGTAGCATACCCTCTTGGGATTCGGACAGTTATAGTACGGATGCCCTTCTTGCCCGCAATTGTAACACCCCTTCCTTCCCAATAAGCATTCACCGGAATGGGGTTTTCCACATGTTTTGCATCGTGGGAACCCGCCTTTGGAAGCTTCCTTCTTTCCTTGATCTTGCGTTTTGGGTTTCTTGGATGAGCCTTGAGTTGACCCCTTCTCGACTTGCCTTTTCTCCCCACGTTCATCTTGCCTCTTTATCTCGATTTCTCTATCCCTTGCTAAATCAATGATCTCGTCCAAAGTTTCACATTTGGAAGGAGTTATGAACTCCCGAATTTCAGCTTTGAGCATGCCATGATAACGAATAATCTTCTTCCTTTCTGTCCCAACTATTTCTTCACAAAACTTCAGCTGTTCGAGGAAAGTGTTCGTGATTTCATTAACTGATTCATCCCTTTGTCGTAATCGGAGAAAATCTTCTTGAATCCGATCCACAGCTGATTGTGGACAATGGTACTTGATAAAAGGTTGTTTGAATTCTTGCCAAGTCAAGGTTTGAACTCGATTTTCTCCAATCTCCTTACTATACGAGTCCCACCAATCTTTAGCCCTTCGCATGAGTTGCCCCGTGGCAAACATGACTTGGTCTTCCTTGTCACAATGACTCCGAATGAATACCCCTTCCATGTTAGCTATCCATCTTTGGCATTCTATGGGGTCGATTTCCCCGTCAAAGGTCGTAGGCTTACATGCCATAAAATCCTTGTAGGTGCACCGTCTTGCCTCTTTCTTGCCTTGAATTCCGGCTATCATTTCCTTCAATTCATCCACCTTGCCCGTGATCATGTTTTCTACCGTACTAAGTACTTGGCCCTCCACCTCTTGTGCTAGCCTTGAAACATTTGCATCAATTGCCTTCGTTACTTCATCGGAAATCATCTTGTTTAATTCATCTCGAGTTATACGTTCGGTAGTATGCGTATTTCCTCCACTTGCCATCTACAAATAAACATTCGTGTCAAGTATTATCACATTCGTTCTCCTCATCGTTCTATATACTATTCATTCTTAATAACTCATTCTCATAAGTCATAAACTTCTTAAATCTTTCCTTACAACATTCTAAGACATTAGTTACTTCATTCTTTTATATACATGACTTCCGTTCTTTTACACATTCGTCATTAAAACACGTTAATTATCTTAAATTCTTAGCTTCATAAACAATTTGAGGTGTTCTTTAGGTTAAACGAAGATTTAAGACTGAATTAAAGGTCTTTGCATAACAAACAAACAATTCAGGGAAAGCAGACAATGAGGGGCCGTCGCCGACGGCACAGGTGTGCGTCGCCGACGGTCCTCAGAAAGTTGCGTCGCTGACTTTAGCCCGTAGGCAGGAACTTAAGCCGTCGGGTGAAGGGGCACCGTCGCCGACGGTATAGGGGTCCGTCGCCGACGGCCTTTCTGATGTGCAGGCGCTGTAAAACCAAAATTTTCATTCCCAGCCCCCTTTTCTAACCCGAAGTGGTCTCGGGCAGCCCCGAAACCTTCCATAGAGCACCTTAACGTTCCCAACCATGTTACACTAGCAACTAAACCATAACCCAATCCCATTTCTATCTATAAACATAAAATCTTTAAATCACTTACTTGCGTGGCGCTTTGGATCGAACACATTTTCACAAGAGCTTTCGGTTTGAGTTCGAGCACCACAGCCTACTCGAATCTCTCAAACCTAGGCTCTGATACCAACTTGTAAGGGCCAAAACTTAAAAGACTCTAATGAACTTCATTCGGAGAAAACACCAAACGGGTCAAATAATTCATAAGCAAAAATTCTACATTTAACCATAACATGACTAACTAGGAGATGTTAAATAACTTACAACCCAACATTCCATAAACAACTAACATTGTCTTTGACTACGAGTTTGACATCTAACAACGAACAAGTTTGTTACTTACAAAAAGACCCATTTACCAAAAGTATATTTAACAAAAGTTTTGACCCAAACTAATATCCTTGCGGAAGCGTGCATCATGGGCGTGTTCGATCCAAGTAGCGTCATTTAGCAAGTCGCTTTACCTACATACAAGCAATCCGTTAGTCGATCTTATTATAAGATTTATACAACATCAATTGTAAATATGAACCTCAAGTTAACCTCTTAAACCTTCTTTCTAAACATAAGCTTCTTTAATTTCACCCATAACCCTTCTAGCTCATTTAACCCATACCTTGATTACATAACGGCTTACCATAACTTGTTACATAATACAACTTCAATCATTAAACA
This sequence comes from Helianthus annuus, assembly GCF_002127325.2. NCBI lineage: Eukaryota > Viridiplantae > Streptophyta > Magnoliopsida > Asterales > Asteraceae > Helianthus > Helianthus annuus. Next base: position 29,515,580 of record NC_035443.2, read on the forward strand.
ATAGTATACTACAACATTACATTATAATGATAATATGTAAGCTATAACTTACCTTTATCGTTCTTCGTTTGAGACTCGGAACGGCTTGTGCTTTCCTCCTTAATTCCTACAATCCATAATTACATACTTAGTATCATGTCTTTCTTTCCATTCCCTTGTTAATAGCTTTAATTTCACAACTAGCTAATTCTCTATTCTAGACATTTAGCAATATATAACACATGTTCAACTCATTCAAGCATTTTGACAAACACTTGGTGTGCATACCATTAGATAAGCATAAGGTACAAGTTTTGTATGCATAACATGACTAGTTCATGACAATAACATCAATATCAACAATTTCAATCAAAATCTCATACAACCTTTACCCTAATTCGATTCCACATAATATCATTTCGTTAATAACATCATCATACAACATAAATGTACTAACCTACACCGAAATTCCATGTTACATATCACTACCATTCTATCATAAGTGGGTTTTTCATGTTCAACATCAATTCATCCAAATACAAGTGTAATTTGTGTTCTAAGTGATGCAATCAACCATAAACATCCAACTTCTCATATAGATTCATTGAATTGTTGGAACTCTATACATTCATAACCATCAAAACATGAAATTCTTGTTACCTTATGCTTGAATGGACCTAGAAGATTAAGAATCTACCAACATGCAAGAGTAATTGTCTTGATTAGGGCCTCAATTTGTGCAATTTAGTGAAACAAGAAGGGGGGTTTCATCCTGTGCTTGCTCCTGGCGACATAAACACACGCATATGTGTGTTTGTTTGTGTTAATTGTTCATTTAATCTCCTAACTTCTTTTATTTACATTTTCCCCCCTCCATGTATGCTCACTTAATTTTAAATGGCTCATAACTTACTCAACCTAGTTAGTAAACTTCTAATTCACATTCTCACTAATCTTACATTCCTAGTTATTTTTATAACGTATCATGGCAACGTACATAATTAAATTTTGGGGTGTTACAAGTCCACCCCCCTTAAAATAGGTTTCGTCCCCGAAACCCAATTACGTACCAAACAAAAACGGGTAGAACCTTCTCATCTCGTTCTCCGATTCCCAAGTGAGATCCGACCCCTTTCGGTGTTGCCATTGAACCAATACTTGCTTAACTTCTTTGTTGCGAAGAGTCTTTATCTTGGAATCCTTTATGGCTACCGGTCTTTCTATGTAATTCATCTTCTTGTCTATTTCGATGTCTCCAAGAGGTACGTGAGCCGCTTCATCCGTTAAACATTTCCGCAATTGTGACACATGAAAAGTATTGTGGATTCCTTCTAATGATGGAGGTAGTTCTAATCGATAGGCTACCTTTCCAATTCGAGCTAGAATCTTAAACGGTCCGATATATCGGGGACCCAACTTTCCTCGCTTACGAAATCGAATTATTCCTTTCCACGGAGACACCTTCAAGAATACTCGGTCCCCCACTTGGAACTCAATAGGGCGACTTCTTTTATCTGCATAGGACTTTTGTCGGTCTTGCGCTGCTTTTAGTCGGGCCCGTACAACGTCGATCTTTTCATTGGTTATCGCCACTACATCTTTTGGTGCGAGTTCCCTTTGCCCTACTTCTCCCCAACAAACCGGGGTTCTACATCTTCTTCCATACAGCATTTCATACGGTGCCATTTGTATGCTACTTTGGTAGCTATTATTATATGAAAATTCTACTAGCGGTAAATGTTCATCCCAATTTCCCCCGAAATCCATCACGCATGCCCTCAACATGTCTATGAGAGTTTGAATCGTTCGTTCGGATTGGCCATCCGTTTGCGGGTGGTATGCGGTACTTAGATGCAATTGAGTACCCATTCCTTCATGAAATTTCCGCCAATAGCGGGAGGTGAATCGCGTATCCCGATCTGAGAAGATAGACATCGGCACACCATGGCGGGAAACGATCTCATTCACATAAACTTCCGCTAACCTCTCCGAGGAATAGGTCTCTCGAATGGGTAGAAAATGGGCGCTTTTGGTAAGGCGGTCAACAACGACCCATATTGCATCATGCCCTTTCTTGGTTCTTGGAAGTTTGGTCACAAGATCCATAGCCACATTCTCCCATTTCCACACCGGAATTTCTAAGGGTTGTAATTTCCCGTAAGGTTTTTGATGTTCCGCCTTAACTTGAGAACATGTCAAGCATTTAGATACATACTTGACAATGTCGCGTTTCATTCCCGGCCACCAAAAATTTTCTTTCAAATCTCGGTACATTTTAGTGGCTCCCGGATGAACTGAGTAACGGGACTTGTGTGCTTCTTCCAATAATAAGGTCTTTGCTTCACAGTATCGCGGTATCCAAACTCGCCCAAACCTTGTTCTTAATCCGCTCGTGTTTGCTTCAAGTTCACTTTCAAACCCTTTCGTTCTTTCACCTTTCGGATCGCCTTTATTCAAGGATTCGTCTTGCTCCTTTCGTATCGTTTCAAGAAGGGTTGGTGTAACTATCATTCTCATCGATTTCACTCGAATGGGTGGTGGGTACTCCTTCCGGCTTAACGCATCCGCTACAACATTAGCTTTTCCCGGATGGTAAAGAATGTCGCAGTCGTAATCTTTGATCAACTCTAGCCACCTTCGTTGCCTCATATTGAGATCTTTCTGCTCAAAGAAGTATTTAAGGCTTTTGTGGTCCGAATAAATGGTGCATTTCGTTCCATACAAATAATGCCTCCAAATTTTTAAGGCAAACACTACCGCCGCCAGTTCGAGATCGTGGGTTGGATAGTTAATTTCATGTTGCTTTAGTTGTCTTGATGCATAGGCAATGACCTTGCCCCGTTGCATCAAGACACAACCCAACCCTTGATGAGATGCATCTGCATAAACCACTAAGTCTTCTGTTCCTTCTGGCAGCGTTAGAACGGGGGAACTTGACAATTTCTCCTTTAATATTCGAAAAGCTTTCTGCTGATCATCATTCCATTCGAACCTTTCTTCTTTCTTTGTTAGTTTAGTTAAAGGGAGGGCTATTTTGGAGAAGTCTTGGATAAATCTCCGATAATAGCCGGCTAGACCTAGGAAACTTCTAACCTCACCTACATTCTTCGGGGGTACCCATTTCATCACGGCTTCTACCTTAGAGGGATCCACTAAAATACCCTTTTCGTTAATTACATGTCCCAAAAACTGCACTTCCCTAAGCCAAAACGCACACTTAGAAAACTTAGCATATAATCTTTCCTTTCGAAGCGTTTCGAGTACCTGACGTAAATGACTTGCATGTTCAGACTCGCTACGAGAGTATACTAAAATGTCATCAATAAACACTATGACAAACCGGTCTAACATATTTCGGCATACCCTATTCATTAGATCCATAAAAGCGGCCGGAGCGTTAGTTAACCCGAATGACATTACCAAGAATTCGTAATGTCCGTAGCGAGTTCTGAACGCAGTCTTAGGTACATCCTCTTCCCTTACTCGTACTTGATGGTAGCCCGATCGCAAGTCGATTTTTGAGAACCAACTTGCCCCTTGTAGTTGATCAAAGAGATCATCTATTCTCGGAAGTGGGTATCGGTTCTTTACCGTGAGTTTGTTAAGTTCACGGTAGTCGATGCACATTCTCATCGACCCATCTTTCTTTTTAACAAACAAAACAGGCGCTCCCCACGGGGATACGCTAGGGCGTATGAAACCCTTGTCAAGAAGTTCTTGTAATTGGACCATTAATTCCCGTACTTCCGCGGGTGCCAACCGGTAAGGGGCTTTGGCTACCGGTTTGGCATTTGGTTCTAATTCGATACGAAACTCGACTTCCCGCTCGGGTGGAAGTCCCGGCAATTCGTCCGGAAATACATCCGGGTATTCATTCACTACCTTAGTATCTTCAAGTTTTAAAGCTCCTAATTTGGTATCGACTACATAGGCCAAAAATGCTTTACTTCCATTCCTCACGTACTTAATGGCTTCTAGGATAGTGCAAAATTTTGCTCCTACTTCCCTTTCCCCATGAATGGTTACCCGTTTCCCTTTAGGGGATGTCACATGAATAATTTTGTTTTCGCATAAAATTTCCGCGTGGTAACGGGATAACCAATCCATACCTACCACTACTTTAAATTCTCCCAAAACCATGGGAATCAAATCAATATCAAAATCTTCATCATCTATGGTGATTTTACAACCTCTACATATTTCGTGCAAAAGGTAACTCTTACAATCGGCAATTTCTACTTCGAGAGGTGTACACATTCTTTCTATCGTGAATAAAGGGGAACGTACAAGCTCACTAGAAATGAATGACCTACTAGCTCCGGTATCAAATAATATATACATGGGTATAGAGTTTATCATATAGATACCTGAGACCACATTCGGGTGAGCTCTTGCTTCTTCCGTGGAGATTTGAAACATTCTTCCCTTTGCTTTCGCAGTTTCTTCTTTCTTTCCTTCTTTCTTCGGCCCTTGTTTGAGCTTTGGGCAATCGGCTTTCACATGGCCCGATTCATTACAATTGTAGCATACCCTCTTGGGATTCGGACAGTTATAGTACGGATGCCCTTCTTGCCCGCAATTGTAACACCCCTTCCTTCCCAATAAGCATTCACCGGAATGGGGTTTTCCACATGTTTTGCATCGTGGGAACCCGCCTTTGGAAGCTTCCTTCTTTCCTTGATCTTGCGTTTTGGGTTTCTTGGATGAGCCTTGAGTTGACCCCTTCTCGACTTGCCTTTTCTCCCCACGTTCATCTTGTCTCTTTATCTCGATTTCTCTATCCCTTGCTAAATCAATGATCTCGTCCAAAGTTTCACATTTGGAAGGAGTTATGAACTCCCGAATTTCAGCTTTGAGCATGCCATGATAACGAATAATCTTCTTCCTTTCTGTCCCAACTATTTCTTCACAAAACTTCAGCTGATCGAGGAAAGTGTTCGTGATTTCATTAACTGATTCATCCCTTTGTCGTAATCGGAGAAAATCTTCTTGAATCCGATCCACAGCTGATTGTGGACAATGGTACTTGATAAAAGGTTGTTTGAATTCTTGCCAAGTCAAGGTTTGAACTCGATTTTCTCCAATCTCCTTACTATACGAGTCCCACCAATCTTTAGCCCTTCGCATGAGTTGCCCCATGGCAAACATGACTTGGTCTTCCTTGTCACAATGACTCCGAATGAATACCCCTTCCATGTTAGCTATCCATCTTTGGCATTCTATGGGGTCGATTTCCCCGTCAAAGATCGTAGGCTTACATGCCATAAAATCCTTGTAGGTGCACCGTCTTGCCTCTTTCTTGCCTTGAATTCCGGCTATCATTTCCTTCAATTCATCCACCTTGCCCGTGATCATGTTTTCTACCGTACTAAGTACTTGGCCCTCCACCTCTTGTGCTAGCCTTGAAACATTTGCATCAATTGCCTTCGTTACTTCATCGGAAATCATCTTGTTTAATTCATCTCGAGTTATACGTTCGGTAGTATGCGTATTTCCTCCACTTGCCATCTACAAATAAACATTCGTGTCAAGTATTATCACATTCGTTCTCCTCATCGTTCTATATACTATTCATTCTTAATAACTCATTCTCATAAGTCATAAACTTCTTAAATCTTTCCTTACAACATTCTAAGACATTAGTTACTTCATTCTTTTATATACATGACTTCCGTTCTTTTACACATTCGTCATTAAAACACGTTAATTATCTTAAATTCTTAGCTTCATAAACAATTTGAGGTGTTCTTTAGGTTAAACGAAGATTTAAGACTGAATTAAAGGTCTTTGCATAACAAACAAACAATTCAGGGAAAGCAGACAATGAGGGGCCGTCGCCGACGGCACAGGTGTGCGTCGCCGACGGTCCTCAGAAAGTTGCGTCGCTGACTTTAGCCCGTAGGCAGGAACTTAAGCCGTCGGGTGAAGGGGCACCGTCGCCGACGGTATAGGGGTCCGTCGCCGACGGCCTTTCTGATGTGCAGGCGCTGTAAAACCAAAATTTTCATTCCCAGCCCCCTTTTCTAACCCGAAGTGGTCTCGGGCAGCCCCGAAACCTTCCATAGAGCACCTTAACGTTCCCAACCATGTTACACTAGCAACTAAACCATAACCCAATCCCATTTCTATCTATAAACATAAAATCTTTAAATCACTTACTTGCGTGGCGCTTTGGATCGAACACATTTTCACAAGAGCTTTCGGTTTGAGTTCGAGCACCACAGCCTACTCGAATCTCTCAAACCTAGGCTCTGATACCAACTTGTAAGGGCCAAAACTTAAAAGACTCTAATGAACTTCATTCGGAGAAAACACCAAACGGGTCAAATAATTCATAAGCAAAAATTCTACATTTAACCATAACATGACTAACTAGGAGATGTTAAATAACTTACAACCCAACATTCCATAAACAACTAACATTGTCTTTGACTACGAGTTTGACATCTAACAACGAACAAGTTTGTTACTTACAAAAAGACCCATTTACCAAAAGTATATTTAACAAAAGTTTTGACCCAAACTAATATCCTTGTGGAAGCGTGCATCATGGGCGTGTTCGATCCAAGTAGCGTCATTTAGCAAGTCGCTTTACCTACATACAAGCAATCCGTTAGTCGATCTTATTATAAGATTTATACAACATCAATTGTAAATATGAACCTCAAGTTAACCTCTTAAACCTTCTTTCTAAACATAAGCTTCTTTAATTTCACCCATAACCCTTCTAGCTCATTTAACCCATACCTTGATTACATAACGGCTTACCATAACTTGTTACATAATACAACTTCAATCATTAAACAATAGTATACTACAACATTACATTATAATGATAATATGTAAGCTATAACTTACCTTTATCGTTCTTCGTTTGAGACTCGGAACGGCTTGTGCTTTCCTCCTTAATTCCTACAATCCATAATTACATACTTAGTATCATGTCTTTCTTTCCATTCCCTTGTTAATAGCTTTAATTTCACAACTAGCTAATTCTCTATTCTAGACATTTAGCAATATATAACACATGTTCAACTCATTCAAGCATTTTGACAAACACTTGGTGTGCATACCATTAGATAAGCATAAGGTACAAGTTTTGTATGCATAACATGACTAGTTCATGACAATAACATCAATATCAACAATTTCAATCAAAATCTCATACAACCTTTACCCTAATTCGATTCCACATAATATCATTTCGTTAATAACATCATCATACAACATAAATGTACTAACCTACACCGAAATTCCATGTTACATATCACTACCATTCTATCATAAGTGGGTTTTTCATGTTCAACATCAATTCATCCAAATACAAGTGTAATTTGTGTTCTAAGTGATGCAATCAACCATAAACATCCAACTTCTCATATAGATTCATTGAATTGTTGGAACTCTATACATTCATAACCATCAAAACATGAAATTCTTGTTACCTTATGCTTGAATGGACCTAGAAGATCAAGAATCTACCAACATGCAAGAGTAATTGTCTTGATTAGGGCCTCAATTTGTGCAATTTAGTGAAACAAGAAGGGGGGTTTCATCCTGTGCTTGCTCCTGGCGACATAAACACACGCATATGTGTGTTTGTTTGTGTTAATTGTTCATTTAATCTCCTAACTTCTTTTATTTACATTTTCCCCCTCCATGTATGCTCACTTAATTTTAAATGGCTCATAACTTACTCAACCTAGTTAGTAAACTTCTAATTCACATTCTCACTAATCTTACATTCCTAGTTATTTTTATAACGTATCATGGCAACGTACATAATTAAATTTTGGGGTGTTACAAATAGAGTACTCCGGAGCAGTTCTTTGACACTTCTAACCGAATATACGCCTGAAGCATGAACTACCCATTTCCAGCCATCATTAGCATTGTAAAGGAGCGGCACCGCAACCAAACTGATAAGTTGCTGCCTCTTCGCTTCCTCGGTATTACTTAACGCCCGACTTTTCTAGTCCCAACTCCAACCCAGACCGTTACAACCCACCTCGACCCGGTCCGCAACCGAACAAAATTTGTTCTTTTCAAGCTGAAAAAGTTCGAGGAACTCTTTCTGCCATGGTGGACTTTGACTACCACTTATCCAACTAAAATAGGATCCCCGACCAGTTACCGACGATACCCTTTATGGACCCTTCCACGTCCACATCAGTTTCCTTAAGTGTCTAAATATTTTTAGCAATCTGTTTCCAAGGGCCAGCCAAAGTTAATTTTGTAGTGATTGAATTCCACTCCCGGTTGTTATGATGTAAAGCCCAAACAACCCATCTCCAAAGCCCGAAATGTTCACTCTTAATGAACCAAACCCCGTAAGCCCCCATATTCAACCGGCGCGATAACGTTTTGCCATGCGGCCCAATTCATTTTAGCTTTCTCTTCCGATCCACTCTAGAAAAAGACCCGTCTCAAATGATCCAACTCGTTTATTACCCTCTCTGGAACCCGATAAAGGGGAAAACAGTAAGTAGGAAGAGAATTCAAAATGGATTTTATTAACTTAACCCTCCCCCCGAAAGAAAGAGTTTTAGCCTTTCACAAAGTCAACCTGCTACGAACTGTATCCACAACCAGTTTCCAATTTTTACATATGTTCATATTGGCACCCACTTGAAGGCCCAAAAACTAGAAATGGGAAGGTCCCCACTCTACAGTTTAATAAATTTGCCATATTGTAGAGCTCGTGATCATCCACCCCAAACAGAAACGGAGTCAATGGGTCACTGAAGAAACACTAGATCTAAATGACCGGAATCAATCTAAATCTGAGGACATGGTTTCTGCATAAAATGGTTAATCTCCTCGTTTGATGACTGCCGGATAATACTTCACCTGAATTACTGCAAAACAGACAACACCGTTAGACTCGCCACGGGGAGAATGGGGGTTCTCTCCGTGACCACCCTCTAGCGTGAGAATCAGTATAGTGATCTGAAGAAGATGAAGTAGTAAAGAGTGAAAGTAAAAGTAAGTGAAAGTGAATGCATAACTTATACCTGAAGTCTTTTATTTATAGCCGAAGGTTTTGGCGCCTAAAATGTAACGGAGAGATTACGGAATCTTCTTTTCCATCAGCGGTTATTTCCCATCCATGCGCACGGATCGTGGGCAGATCGATGGCTGGGGAGATGCCACATGGAAAGTGAATTAACCTGGATTGCATGCCATCATAGTGCAATTAGATGAGTGCTCAAGATGCTACAACGTCATAATGGACATATTTATTGCTTCTAGAAGATCTATAGCTGTGCACCTTTGATCAGTTGCCACATGTCCAGTTGGTTACAACAGAAAAGATTCCTTATGCTCAAGTCCTTATTTATTCATGCACGCGGATATGTTTGGGACTAATCTTTAGTCATTATACCTTCAAGCTTAACTGTATCCTTGCGTGGGCCTGCGCAAGGGTATTAAATGAATATTGGCCTTTTCTCCTCTCCGGTGCATGGTTATTAAGGATTGATCTTCCGGATCTGTTTATATCGATAGCACGAGGCGCGCAAGACCTGCTTACGATGATCTTGGAGTATAATGATGGTATGGTCCTCTGCGTCAGCCCAAAGTTTTTGGGACCAACCCCTTCAAGTGCCCAAAATCCAGTGGTGCTTCTATGCGCAAATGGCAAGTAGGTGGAGCACTGGACTATAAAAATGATGTGTGCACTTTGCTGTTGAGAAGTGAACAAAGTTGCTTGGCGCAGGGTACTGATAAGCCTTCTTGAAGAAGATATTTCCATTGTGAAGGATAAGGTTTAATGATTTGAATTTTGAAAAAGCTGACGTGTGACAGACAAGTTTGTGAGATGTATTGTGCAACAGTGACGTTTGACGACTGTGCGACAAGCTGTCAATAGTGTCAGACGTCAAGCATTAATGGGACTACGGTGGTCATGATTGTCACGCCGTGTGAGGCCCATTCCTATTTAACCACTCGCTCCACTTGTTGCCTAGGTTTTCGTATTTCCCTGAAAAGGGGCTGTTCGACTCCCGAGGACATTAACTGCGATGGGTATTGGTGTGCGTTAAGTGTGGTATGATTTTATTAATATTTTGAGCCCGTTTTACGCATTATTCAAGTTTTAAATTTATAAAACACGATATTGTACCAACACTAAACACACACTTGGGCAAGTACACCCATCGCGAGCGTAGTATAGTGTTGGTAAGATACCGAGGTCGTCCAAGAACACAAGAGCTTTTAATACCGGTTTATCCTCAACGTCTAATCGATCTAATTTTTTTGAGAAAAGTTTTGAAACATGAAAATAAAACTAAAAATGAAAAGATAAATAAAATGAAAAACAAATAGACAAGATAGAATCACTTGGATCCAACTCATCTTTAATGTATCCTTTGATGATTGTCGCACTTTCGGGCTTTTTAAGAGATTATCTTAGTTATAGTAGTAGTAGACCCCTCTTTTGAAGGTGACATTACCCTCAACCCAGTGGTTTGAGTCAGTAGGGATACTGTCACACCCCGACCACGTTAAAACAACAAACCGTGGCGGAAACGTCGGGGAGTGTTGCAACAGAATTATTGTTTCACAACCATGGTAACCAAATGTTTTGTTTTATTGAATTATTATGTAATGTACATTGTCTTTAAATCAAAACAAACAAACTACATATTGTTTATAACTGTTTTTAAATCACTAAGGCCTCGTCCAGGTCCTATGTGACACAAGCTTCCTAGCAAGCAACATCAAGCAATACCACCTAAAACATATGTAAAAAGTAAAGTCAGCAAAGAAATGCTGGCGAGTACATAGGTTTTGTGGGAGTATCGGATTCATGGCTTGTTTATATGTTGCAGTACCTCGTTAGACTATAAGAGTCAAAATATAAACCTCGTTTTGAAAAGTGTATTGCAACATAGTTTAACCAACTCAAAACAAGATGGCTATAGTATAAGAAATCTCGTAGCCATGACTCCTAACCCAAAAAATATTTGCTTTAGAATAAAAACTTGTAAACATCTCGTGAAAACTCGTTAGTAAAACTCGTATGGGTTATATTGTTTCAAAAACCTCGTTGTGTGACATTGTTTCAAAATAGCTTTACCAGTGAAGTAAATAATGACACGCAATGTATTATGATAGAAGCACTTATATATAAGATGTACCAGCGGCGTATCTACCATGATTCTATCATACTACACTCGTCCCATTATCTAATCACTACCCAAAACCAATCGTTTATCCAAATCGTTTATCTCGTTGAAGTCGTCTCAAATCGTTTGACTTGTCTCAAAATCGTATCCGTTTTAATAGTGAAACTACTTTTGGTCGTCTTGCTAACAACATTCAAACCTTTGTGACTCGTCTAACTCGTTTCTCGCATTAACAAACCACCAAAGGGTAAGTTAACAATAACAGATTCGGTCGTTACCTACGTAACCCCCACACATAACCATGGGTGTAGTCTGATAACGGGATTTGTCAGATCCTATGGTACCATAACCTAATACTGGTCGGCTTGATCAGAGCTAATGAATGTCATTTGTTATGTAAATACAACCAACAAGTCTTGTTCACCTTATTGAAATCGTTATTAGATTAGTATAAACCATCGTTTTTGAAATCCTCGTTTAAACCTTGAAATTCGTTTTGTACATATGAATCACCCTAAAACAATTGAAAACAATAAAATAGGGGAACTATGTACTCACTTGAGATTGTAGGGTATCCCTGATTTTGTGAACTATCAATGCTCGGGCAATCAAGGAATCAAGTGGTACCTAGTATCGGATCGCTAGTTAAACAACAGACGCCTAAATCGGAAGATCGGAAAGAATGAGGTCTTGTAAACCAAATGAGTGTAGGAACTCATGTGATATGGTTTAACAAAGCCTAAATTCTAAATCGGAACCTAACCTAAGTGCTTTCGACCCATCGCGGCCCATTAAGGTAGCTTACGCCACTTTAACGCGTCGTGCGCGCAAGCGCGCGTTCGAGACGTTTAACTAGTCCTATGACAAGTATTATATGCCTAAACATGTTTAAATAAGTTGCATAATCAGTTTAGGTGACAAAAGTTAGGTTACATATGCTTAAAGTCCAATTATGCATGAAAAGGGCAGTTTGGTAATTTACCTAAGGCATATAATCTACCTATCATACAACTACTTAAACTCGGTGAACATAAGGTATAACCTCCGAAGGTTATTCTCTATGCAACTATGGTCACTAACCATGCTTGGTCGGATCCTAAAGATCGACCAAACGGGTCGAGTTCGAAAGTCAAATCGGTGATTTAGACCGCTCGACTTACGACTCTAAACAAGCACTAACTATTAGTGACGAGTTAAACATGTCAAAGCATGTTTAACCTACTGATTTGGTATCAAAACAAAGTGTTTTGATACCTAATAGTAGTCCCGTTGCAAAATGCGTGCTAAAACGCATTTTGACTGAAACTTTGACTCGTCACTACACCTAGTCAGCGTGGTAATCAATTGGTATAGTCACTAAGGACTATAACCAACGTGATTACGCTCACGTTGCGAAGTTCAAACGAACTTCTCGTTGACCAACTCGTGGTCAAAGCTGAAAGTCAAACTATATTTGACTTCCAAGCTAGGAAAACAATAAAATGAATGAAAGAATGCTCACAATGGGTCCTTGCTATCTTTTCTACAAGAAAACCAAGTTCCCAATCAGACTTAGAGAGCTCCTTACACTTGAAGGAGCCTTCCAAATCAGATGGTAGAGAAGAGAATAGTGAATGAGCAAAGAAACAAGTGAAATTGATGGCCTATATATAGTTTTTCGCAAACCGTTAGGATCATTCCTTGGAGAGGAGGGCATGATCCAGGCCATACAAGTGTCATAGACTGATTGGGGGGCTTGTTCCCCACACATACCAGCTCCTAGTAATGAAAACCACCCATCAAAACCATCAAAATCGTGCAAAATGACCAGATTCATTGTTTCTGTCTGACAGGCCCACGCGGCCCGCGTAAGATTTGGCTAAGGCTTACGCGCCCCGCCTGGCCAACTTTGGCAGATTGTTAAAATTGGTCCCTGCAGCTTAGAAACATGCGTTTCGGCCCATTTTTGATACGTTTTAGCCCCGTTAACCTGATTTCAAGGCTCTAAAATGAAGTTAAAGTATTGGAAACTCAAAACATGCTCAAAAATATCTCGGATGTCGGTTCGTTTGGTCGTACGGTTGCGTTGTTCGGTTAATTACGACGGAAGTTGTAACGAACGCAAAAACGATCCAAATTGAGCGATGAACGGAATTTTATCATGCCAATCACTAAAATATAATATTTTAATGATTACATAAATTTTTGGATGTCCGGATATATTCTGAACGTAAGATATGCGCGAAAATGCAAACTTGTGCATTTTTTGACGCTTTTAGTCCCTGAATGACCAATAAGTTTATTTTTGCACACCAAACACCTCAAAGCCTATTTCTAAGCTATGTAAAGGATATTTAGGGCATGTTTAACTTATGATAAAGTTCCGGAATGTTCGTTACAGTACGAATCGACATACTTTCACAGTTTGTCGAAATTAGTCCCTGTAAGCGAATAAACTTGATTTCGACACACCAAACCTTCCAAAACTTATTTCTAAGTTATGTACAGGTTATTTATGGTATGTTAAGCTTATTTCACTATCCTGGAGTGTTTGTCGCGTTAAACTGACTGCGTTTACACACCAGTTTGCGTATAACTTTCAAGAAAGCGATTTAGAGCTTGAAATCGAACGAGAATTGATATGTGCAAACTATACACATATTTATACAAATTCCAAGTATGAAATACAATGTTTCATTGATTTGGTATTTGTTCGATGATCTTGGAGGCACAGATGTCACAGTCTCCCCTACTTCAGGAAATTTCGTCCCGAAATTTAAACAGAGGAAACTTGTGAGAGCTCGAAACATGAAGTCGAAAAGATAAGACAATACTGGTTGGGTTCTGAACTTCTAGTAACTTTAATAACATTATGCTTGCAATGTAAGAGGGACACTTATATACAAGTATATGAAGTGCCATTGGTGCGTCCACCGCACCTCCATTACATCGTTCACATTCCGTTATTGTTGCCACTATCAGTTCTTACACATGATAAATCTTACTGTGGTTTCCGTGCACTGAATTTCATAATTATGTACGCGTCCATAATTACGTAATTTCCTTGCATAGTCCACACAGTGTATTTGATAATGTGTAGGGAAGAACCAAATGAATGAACCTGTGATGAGTGTGACTAGACCATCATTGAGTCCTTTAGATCAATAAATGATCTTTTAAAACAGACTACCTAGAAGTCTTTCCAGCTATATCACATGTCATTCCTGACCAGATGTTGAATCAATCTTTAACTAGACCACTCAAGGGGTCTTTTTCGAATTATGAAATGGCACTTATATAATCCAAGGGTCTTAACTACCACGTAGAAGCCCATTAAGGATTTAAGGTAGTACCTTTGAATATCCTACTATGAATTCCTCATATGAAGATATGGAAGATTCTATGAGGATTTCGAAAAAAATCGGATCGCACAAAACACAAAGGAGAACACATAAACACATAATCACAAAATCGCATAATTGATTAATTCGACCTTTAATTTGTTATCTTTGGACCCGGGTATTTAAAGTACGCCAGGAATCCAATCCGTGGATTTCATTTGGCACTTTAAATATTTCCAAGAGTCTAACTATGAAGATAGGAAGATCTTAATAGGATTTCGGTTTGTCCTTATTGAGTTGTAATGTACATATTAGGATGTACTAGAATCCAATCAGGGAATCATCCACGAGGATCTTTAAAATAGAGCAACCCATCGTCCCTTTTGTTTCAAGTTTAAGCTCGAATTGAAGCGGTAGCTCACATATCAAAAAGCCTTCGTTTTCACAAGATCGTTGTGCTTGAAGGACAAGTGATTGAATATCAATTAGAGTTTGAACAGAGTGAAGCTTGACTTGTTCCTTTCGACTAAGTGCATCGGCTACGATATTCGCCTTACCAGGAAGGTAGCGAATCACGCAATCGTAATCGTTCAAGAGCTTAACTCAAGTTCAGCTCCTTCTGATTGAGAATATGCTGGAGACTTTTGTGGTCTATGAAAACCATACACTTCGTGCCATAAAGATATTGTCTCCAGGTTTTGAGAGCAAAGACTGCAGCTCCCAATTCGAGATCAGGAGTTGTATAGTTCTTTTCGTGAACTTTCAATTGTCTTGACGTATATACTATGTCTTTACCTCAACGTATAAGAACATAATCAAGCCCTAGATTCGGCGCGTCACAAAAGACAATGAAATCATCGATTCGAGGTAAGGAATATCGATTCTTGATGGTAAGCTTATCAAGCTCACGATAATAGATACTCATTCGAAAAGATCCATATTTCTTTTTCACAAAGAGGACAGGAGCTCCCCAAGGTGAGAAAGCTCGGACGGATGAATCCTTTTCTTAAATAACAGTGGGTTTTTAAAAGAAACGAGCGTTTAAGGTTCTAGGGAGATCACAAGTGATCTTGGGAATGACAGAATCACACGAGTAGTTTGTCCTTGTGTTGACATCACAAAGTTGCATCAAACATTCATACAATTGCAGTAGTTTAAAATAAAACCACAAATTTTATTTATATAACAACCGCATTGTCTTTAAATGTTAAAAGATAACAACCAGAGGGATTATAAAATACTAATTGTTCATTGCCGCATCATCGATTGCCTCATTGATGTTAAACACTCGCCCACGAGCGGGATTCACATTCGTGTTTGCGTTGACATTCGGATTAACATTCGCATTCGCATTCGCGTTTACCAATCTCGGGCAATTGTTGCGGAAATGACCCATTTCTCCGCAATTGAAACACGAACCAGGTGGGAATCTTGCAGCATTCCCTTGAACTTGTGCTGGGACTTGGGCAGCTTGATTTTGACCAAAACGACAAATGTTGGCCAAATGCCCAAATCTACCACACGTAGCACACTGTTTACAGGCCTGTTGGGCAACATGGTGACCATTACATCGAGTACAGTGAGGTGCGGTACCAGCATATGCTTTCTTCGCAGGAGGTTGAGTCGGTGGGTTCTGAGGGTTCTGAGCAGTTTGATTGGTGACAGCAAAGTTTTGGGAAGCCTTGCGCTTCCTTGACTTCTTTGAAGCCTCATCCTGCTTCTTACCCTTACCCTTGTCTGAATCGGTTGACTTCTTTTTATCACCCTTGCGGGTGAGTTTACCCTTCCTGACTTGAGATTCAGTCAGGGTAGCAGACAACTCGATCGCTTGACGAACGGTAGTAGGATTAACGCCAGTCAGGATGTCCTGAATGGAGTCGGGTAAACCATCGATATACCTCTCGGTTTCCTTATCCAACGGGGTAACCATCGTGGGACACAACAAACTAAGCTCCTCAAATCGATCCGTATAAGCACGGTGTTCTCCCCTGACTTGTTTCAAATCGTCAAATTCTCGTTCCAACACTCGAATCTCGTGTCGGGGACAGAACTCTCTCATCATGAGAGCTCGGAGCTCATCCCAAGTCTGTGCTAGTGCCACTTCGGCACCCCTATCATGCATCACTCCGTTCCACCATGTAAGAGCTCGCTTCTCAAATACGCTTGAAGCAAACTCAACTTTGCGCGCATTCAGACACTGTACATGTCTGAATGTGCTCTCGATACTCTCAAACCATTGCAGGAGCGCGGTTGCTCCTTGTGACCCAGAAAACTTAAGCGGCTTCGCAGAATTGAAATTCTTGAAATTACACTGAGCATTATTGTTGTTATTATTGTTGTTGTTGTATAACTCGTGGATTTGGGTCACAATGCTTGGAAGCATAGCAGCCATTTGTTGAGAGACAAGGGCTGCGACTTCCTCAGCAGTATAAGTTCGAGCATCGGTTTGAGTATTGCGTCGTGGAGGCATTGTCTAAAAAGGAAACATGGGAAACGAGTGAGGTTGACAGTTGGGAAAACAAAAGAGGCATTGAAAATATCGACACAACACAAGGAAGGCGATCATTTGTTCGTTACCTCGAACAAACAAACGACACGCAGTGACCAATCAAAGTAAATGGGTCAGTATAATGTATCGCGAAGACATGCTCGCCTATAAGTGAACACTCACCCCAAGAGTTCCCAGGTAAGAGTGACTGGTCCGATAATGCGGATTTGTACGAACACTCCAGCCTTAGACAGAAAACTCAGGGTACAGGCATTCACTCTTCCAGTTTGCACGTGTTCACATTATTTAGACCCAAACTTTGACGAGATTTAAAAAAAAAAATTCAGAAGGCACTTAAGCCAAAATGGATCAAACCGGAAGGGTTCAAAACAATATAACGAAGGGTTCAAAACCTAGTAATCAATCATCCAAGGATAGATGATTAATTTTCGAAGCGGATTCGTTATTGTGTTCTCGTTGTGGTTATCACCTAAGGATAGGTGACGGTATTGTTTTAAAAATTATAAACACAAGTAAACTTGTGTTAGGGTCCTAAAGTTATAGTCTAGGTCAAAGCAATGCTAATAACCTAATTCCCTATAACCATTGGCTCTGATACCAACTTTTCTCTCACACCCCGACCACGTTAAAACAACAAACTGTGGCGGAAACGTCGGGGAGTGTTGCAACAAAATTATTGTTTCACAACCATGGTAACCAAATGTTTTGTTTTATTGAATTATTATGTAATGTACATTGTCTTTAAATCAAAACAAACAAACTACATATTGTTTATAACTGTTTTTAAATCACTAAGGCCTCGTCCAGGTCCTATGTGACACAAGCTTCCTAGCAAGCAACATCAAGCAATACCACCTGAAACATATGTAAAAGGTAAAGTCAGCAAAGAAATGCTAGCGAGTACATAGGTTTTGTGGGAGTATCGGATTCATGGCTTGTTTATATTTTGCAGTACCTCGTTAGACTATAAGAGTCAAAATATAAACCTCGTTTTGAAAAGTGTATTGCAACATAGTTTAACCAACTCAAAATAAGATGGCTATAGTATAAGAAATCTCGTAGCCATGACTCCTAACCCAAAAATATTTGCTTTAGAATAAAAACTTGTAAACATCTCGTGAAAACTCGTTAGTAAAACTCGTATGGGTTATATTGTTTCAAAAACCTCGTTGTGTGACATTGTTTCAAAATAGCTTCACCAGTGAACTAAATAATGACACGCAATGTATTATGATAGAAGCACTTATATATAAGATGTACCAGTAGCGTATCTACCATGATTCTATCATACTACACTCGTCCCATTATCTAATCACTACCCAAAACCAATCGTTTGTCCAAATCGTTTATCTCGTTGAAGTCGTCTCAAATCGTTTGACTCGTCTCAAAATCGTATCCGTTTTAATAGTGAAACTACTTTTGGTCGTCTTGCTAACAACATTCAAACCTTTGTGACTCGTCTAACTCGTTTCTCGCATTAACAAACCACCAAAGGGTAAGTTAACAATAACAGATTCGGTCGTTACCTACGTAACCCCCACACATAACCATGGGTGTAGTCTGATAACGGGATTTGTCAGATCCTATGGTACCATAACCTAATACTGGTCGGCTTGATCAGAGCTAATGAATGTCATTTGTTATGTAAATACAACCAACAAGTCTTGTTCACCTTATTGAAATCGTTATTAGTTTAGTATAAACCATCGTTTTTGAAATCCTCTTTTAAACCTTGAAATTCGTTTTGTACATATGAATCACCCCAAAACAATTGAAAACAATAAAATAGGGGAACTATGTACTCACTTGAGATTGTAGGGTATCCCTGATTTTGTGAACTATCAATGCTCGGGCAATCAAGGAATCAAGTGGTACCTAGTATCGGATTGCTAGTTAAACAACAGACGCCTGAATCGGAAGATCGGAAAGAATGAGGTCTTGTAAACCAAATGAGTGTAGGAACTCATGTGATATGGTTTAACAAAGCCTAAATTCTAAATCGGAACCTAACCTAAGTGCTTTCGACCCATCGCGGCCCATTAAGGTAGCTTACGCCACTTTAACGCGTCGTGCGCGCAAGCGCGCGTTCGAGACGTCTAACTAGTCCTATGACAAGTATTATATGCCTAAACATGTTTAAATAAGTTGCATAATCAGCATAGGTGACAAAAGTTAGGTTACATATGCTTAAAGTCCAATTATGCATGAAAAGGGCATTTTGGTAATTTACCTAAGGCATATAATCTACCTATCATACAACTACTTAAACTCGGTGACCATAAGGTATAACCTCGGAAGGTTATTCCCTATGCAACTATGGTCACTAACCATGCTTGGTCGGATCCTAAAGATCGACCAAACGGGTCGAGTTCGAAAGTCAAAGCGGTGGTTTAGACCGCTTGACTTACGACTCTAAACAAGCACTAACTATTAGTGACGAGTTAAACATGTCAAAGCATGTTTAACCTACTGATTTGGTATCAAAACAAAGTGTTTTGATACCTAATAGTAGTCCCGTTGCAAAATGCGTGCTAAAACGCATTTTGACCGAAACTTTGACTCGTCACTACACCTAGTCAACGTGGTAATCAATTGGTATAGTCACTAAGGACTATAACCAACGTCATTACGCTCACGTTGCGAAGTTCAAACGAACTTCTCGTTGACCAACTCGTGGTCAAAGCTGAAAGTCAAACTATATTTGACTTCCAAGCTAGGAAAACAATAAAAAGAATGAAAGAATGCTCACAATGGGTCCTTGCTATCTTTTCTACAAGAAAACCAAGTTCCCAATCAGACTTAGAGAGCTCCTTACACTTGAGGGAGCCTTCCAAATCAGATGGTAGAGAAGAGAAGAGTGAATGAGCAAAGAAACAAGTGAAATTGATGGCCTATATATAGTTTTTCGCAAACCGTTAGGATCATTCCTTGGAGAGGAGGGCATGATCCAGGCCATACAAGTGTCATAGACTGATTGGGGGACTTGTTCCCCACACAAACCAGCTCCTAGTAATGAAAACCACCCATCAAAACCATCAAAATCGTGCAAAATGACCAGATTCATTGTTTCTGTTTGACAGGCCCACGCGCCCCGCATAAGATTTGGCTAAGGCTTACGCGCCCCGCCTGGCCAACTTTGGCAGATTGTCAAAATTGGTCCCTGCAGCTTAGAAACATGCGTTTCTGCCCATTTTTGACACGTTTAAGCCCCGTTAACCTCATTTCAAGGCTCTAAAATGAAGTTAAAGTATTGGAAACTCAAAACATGCTCAAAAATATCTCGGATGTCGGTTCGTTTGGTCGTACGGTTGCGTTGTTCGGTTAATTACGACGGAAGTTGTAACGAACGCAAAAACGATCCAAATTGAGCGACGAATAGAATTTTATCATGCCAATCACTAAAATATGATATTTTAATGATTACATAAATTTTTGGATGTCCGGATATATTCTGAACGTAAGATATGCGCGAAAATGCAAACTTGTGCATTTTTTAACGCTTTTAGTCCCTGAATGACCAATAAGTTTATTTTTGCACACCAAACACCTCAAAGCCTATTTCTAAGCTATGTAAAGGATATTTAGGGGATGTTTAACTTATGATAAAGTTCCGGAATGTTCGTTACAGTATGAATCGGCATACTTTCGCAGTTTGTCGAAATTAGTCCTTGTAAGCGAATAAACTTGATTTCGACACACCAAACCTTCCAAAACTTATTTCTAAGTTATGTAAAGGTTATTTATGGTATGTTAAGCTTATTTCACTATCCCGGAGTGTTTGTCGCGTTAAACTGACTGCGTTTACACACCAGTTTGCGTTTAACTTTCAAGAAAGCGATTTAGAGCTTGAAATCGAACGAGAATTGATATGTGCAAACGATACACATATTTACACAAATTCCAATTATGAAATACAATATTTCATTGATTTGGTATTTGTTCGATGATCTTGGAGGCACAGATGTCACAGATACAATCCCAAAGGGTTGGAATATTGAAAGACAACTAAGTAAGTTATTAATGCGAAAAATGGTAGGCCCCTCTTTTGAAGGTGACGTTACCCTCGGCTAAGTGGTTTGAGTCAACAAGGATACAATCCCAAGAAACCGGTTTAAAGTATTAATAGTAGTTTACGTATGAAGGGTTCAAGCTATTCGCACCCCCGCCATCCAATACCGTTGGGCATTGAAGGAGGTCCTAGTAGGCTTGAACTAAGTCCTCGCAGGATCTATCCACTGAACGAGACAAGAACTTTACCAAACCACCCTCCTAACCCCCTTCAAGGTAGTTAACGCGCTTTATATAGACGGTAAAGACACGAATGAGCAAATCAATGACATCATGAAGAAATGGTAAAGAAAATTCACTTTTAACATAATAAACTAGTTATTAAAGTCATTAATACAAACCCAATTAAAAAGTGCCGAAAGATTAAAAATCAAAACTAATACATTAAAGACATGTCTTCACCAAGTGATGTAAGAGTTTAGCCAAACATGGCCTTTGATTGACAAGAACTCTTACGATCCATCTTGGATCCTGAGACTACTACACACTCTAAAGATGGATGATAGATGATGGTGGTGGGTGTAGGTGTTATACTGGTGGTGGAGTGGTGGCAAAGTGGGAGAGAAGTGGTTTGCCAGGGGATGCCTTTGAAGTGAACCAAGCACCCATATTTATAGCCTGAACAGAGTCCTGGCCAGCCAACACGGCCCCTGGCCATCCTTTTCTCTTCCTTCATTAATTACATATGTCAGAATAGGGCCCCAGATGACCCCGTGGCCAAATCTTTACTGTACTATCAAGATTCTGCAAATCCAAGATTCATGGGTGAATGGTCCTTCTCGAATGTCACAAATCTTCGACGGCTACTTAGGTGCTTTTACTTAGCATCCGGTTTGAATGTAAACCTCACGAAATGTACTGTATATGGTATTGGCGTGAGCGGCCAAGAAGTTCAAAATATGGCGAATTTTCTAAGTTATAAACAAGGTACGTTTCCATTTAAGCATCTCGGATTGCTCGTGGGTGCAAATATGAATCTTGTTCGGAATTGGAATTGGAAGTCGGTGGTAGAGATCTTTAAGAACCGTCTGTCATTATGGAAAGCAAAAACGCTATCATACGGTGGAAGAATAACGCTCATTAAATCAAATCGGTTCTAAATTCCCTCCCAACTTATTATTTTTCGCTTTACAAAGCCCCGATACAAGTCTTAGATTCGCTTGATAAGATTCGAAGGGTATTCTTTTGGGGAGGGTCGGAAGAAAAGGCAAAAATGAATTGGGTGGCCTGGGAAAAAACCATTGCTCCTATAGAATATGGTGGTCTTGGCTTCCGATCCCTTAGAGATGCAAATCTAGCGATGTTAGCAAAATGGTGGTGGAGGTTCAAAACGGAAAAAAGAGGATTATGGAGGAGAGTTGTGTAGGTCGTTCATCATAACTCAAGGGTATGGGGTGATGTTCCAGCAAAAATTTTTGTACCCAGGCCATGGAAAAATATTATTAGTATTCGGCAGGCCTTAGATAGCGCCAAAATGGACTCGAATCGGGCTATTTCAGTCGTCCTTGCTAACGGTAATACAATTGCTTTCTGGATGGATAGCTGGGCTGGGCCAGATCCGTTGTATAAATGCTTTCCGGCCTTATTTAGGCTTGAAAATGATAAAAACTGTACGGTGGCCCTGACCGGGTGACAACGGACGGCTTCGGGGTAACATTTAACTGGAATTGGTCGAGGCCAGAATTTAGCAACAAGGAGCAACTACATCTGCAGCAAATTAAAGTCGCTATCGGGGGGGGGGGGTAGTGTAAGATTGGGCTGCGATAAATGGAGATAGAATTATGATGAATCAGGTACGTTCAAAGTTTCAGGTCTTAAAAAAATCCTCAATTCACATAATAGGGTTCAACCTTTTAGAGTGTTTGATTGAAATAACTGGGTACCAAAGATGGTGGCAATCCTGACTTGGAGAGCGGAGATGGAACGTTTACCGACTAAATGTCCACTATCAAATCGGAACATCATGGTTCAAAATCGATTATGTACGTTGTGTGGTGAGTATGAAGAGACGAGCGAATACCTATTCGTAGCGTGTCACTTTGGTCAAGTCATCTGGCAAAACACATCGGACTGGTGTAAGATACCTCCAATCATTGCTTTTGGCATTAACGACTTATTAGTCTTGTATGATTTCAGCCCGGGATCAAGGAAATGGAAAAAAGCATTATATGCTATCGTACTTGTAGCAATTTGGTGTATTTGGAGAATGAGAAATGAGGTTATGTTAGGGCAAGTAAGTCCAATCACTACAAAAGTTCTGGATGAGGTGAAATCAATGGCTTTTTTATGGGTAAAAAATCGATCAAAGGAGGTGACACTTACATGGGAACACTAGAGTCGGTTTAGTATGTTTGGCTAAATCCTGTGTTAACTTGTTTGTTTCTTGTTATTGGTGATCTTTGTAACATTGTAATTATGGGGTGTAGCATCTTGCTATAATAAATAAAAGTTTTCTGTCGGCCATTCAAAAAAATAAATAAATAAATAAAACAAGTTTGACGCAAATTTATGCATGATGGATTTTTGAGTCCCAACCTTTTCTTTTTTAAAACAGACATACAAATATAAATACCACATAGTCTTAAACTCGCAAATATTTGAATCAACACCAGTTTTGGGTTTGAAATATTATATTGTTAATGTTATTTGTCTTAGATATAATCAAGTCAGTCCTTAAATTTTAATAAGAGGAAATTGTTATGGGGGATATAATACAAAATACCAAAATTGACGTGCAAACTAAAAAATATCTTAATATGTAATATGATTCCTACTTTCACTTAGGATATAATACACACCCATTTATCACCATTACTCAACAATTTCCTTTACTTGAACATCCTGCCTCTATCGACCGTCTGCCTCTGTAATACTCATATCGTTCAGTGAACATCCTGTACAAGCAACTGCGAAGAAGTTTCCTACAGGAAACTCCTTTTCTATGAAAAACGATGGCTTCTTGGGTTGCGTCAATTCACCCTCGCTGTCCATCATCAGAACTACAGATGACATATTGGGCCTATCTCCTGCCTTTTGTTGAACACATAACAACGCAACATTGATTAATCTTATAGCTTCAGGAAGATGGCAGGATTCAGCGCAGCTTGCATCGATTAATTCCATTGATCTGCCTTCGGTATAGAGACTCCATACCTAATTAATGCAATGTAGATCATATAAGTTATTATGTCGTACTTCAAGTACATGACTCTTTGCAAAAAGAAGGTGTAGTTTGTGAGTAGTAAACATACATGTCCAACAAGATTATTTTCGTTTTCAGGATCGATAAATCCTCTATTTCGCTTCCCACTCAGAACCTCCAGTATCAAGATGCCAAAGCTAAATACATCTGACTTTATGGAGAAAAGACCATCTAGTGCATACTCGGGGGACATGTAACCGCTGCAAGCACCCAACAAAATGATTTTTATAGGATTCCAATTTTTTAAAAGATAAATAAAAAGAATTGAGTAGTTGGTTCCATCATCCATGTCTTACTATGTGCCAACAACTCTGTTTGTGTTTGCTTGGGTTTCATTTCCTCCAAAACTTCTAGCTAAGCCGAAGTCTGATATCTTAGGGTTCATATCCTGATCTAGTAAAATGTTGCTAGCTTTAAGATCTCTATGGATGATTCTTAATCGTGAATCGTGGTGTAGGTAAACTAGTCCTCGAGCGATTCCTTTGATAATGTTGACGCGCTTGGTCCAATCAAGAAGCAGACTTTGAGCTATGTCTGGCCAACATGTTGGGTTAGTAAGTTTTAGTTTCTTGGTATAAAAAGTTCCTAAATTTTAACCAATATAATACTGTAAAATTTTTATTTTGTATATATGATTCCTACCAAAAATAAATGAGTCCAAGCTTTTATTTGGCATGTATTCATATACCAACAACTTCTCATCTCCATGTATGCAACAACCAAGTAGCTTCACTAGATTCCGGTGCTGAAGTTTTGAAATGCAGATGACTTCATTCTTGAACTCTTCAAGTCCTTGACTTGAATACTTGGACAGACGTTTAACTGCAATCTCTTGCCCATCTTCTAAAATACCCTGGAGATTCACCAATTGCAATGTGAAAAACTATACAAACCGAAAAGTTGACCTCCCTGCCTAAGTTTTCTTTTCTTTTTTTATCTTTTTTTTTTTTTTTTTTTTTGGTAAGAGCCATCAGATTAGTTTTCTTATTATGCATAAGGAATGACAATGCTACTTCTACTTAGGATGTTTCCAATGCAATTTCAGTGTTATGGAACCTTCATATTGATTCTTGTACAGAGATTACCTTATAAACAGCTCCAAATCCACCCTGTCCAAGTTTATTGTCAGATAAAAAATTGGCAGTGGCATTAGCAATCGTAGAGAAGCTAAATAATGGTAGCTCCATTTCTTCTTCAAGGCTAGTAGAGGCATTCAAGATTTTCCCTACACTTACGAAAACGCACACAGGCTTCACACATGGATAATCTGTTTACTGGGGAATTTATGAAAATTCTTACCTTCCCTGGTTGTTTTGGGATGATTCCTTTTCCAATGTGCATAACACAACCATGTAGAGATGATGCCTATAAGAACCCCGGGAATGATTACAACTAAGATGACATTAATGTTGATGACATTAATGTTTGCCCCTCCCTGCCTCTCGTTGGAATGTGATGGAAATTCTGAGCAACATTAACATAGCAACGAAGTTAATTTGCATCGTTAGTAGAAGGTCATGTTACATACTATTGGAGGTTACCTGACTCAGATGAGGCCATCCTTACAAAAATATCCGGACCCGCACGGCCTTCAGGCAACACTCGCATGTCAAGAAGGTCATTGAACCAAAGCACGCAGCCCCTTCGTCTAACACCGGGGTCTGGATTTGCATAAGCCATACAGGAACAATTTTTTAAGCATTTTGTTTTACATTCTTCCAGAGTCATGCTCATGCTAAACCAGGTATTTTCTGTGTCTGGCAATTTTACATTAGAGTATTTGGTAAATTTTTCTGATCCATTTTTGCTGTCCAATGGTGTTAGATACCATTCCTTTCCCCTATAATCAAAACTCTGCCAGAAAACCCTCTCCTGTTGATCAACCACAACTAGATTTCCATTGTCCCGAAGCTTTGCAGTTGCGTTCCCTGATGTCGTTGTGTTAGATGACCAAATCATGCTGATATTGTTGTAGAGGCCGAGATTTCCCTGATCAGCGATCTTTAACACAAGCAGTGATTCACCAGGAAGCGGGTGGTTTCTGTTTGCAACCCAAACAACCGTTCTAACAGAGATTTTCTTGTTCCAAACACCAAGATATGTGTTCTTAGAGTTACCGGGTTGAAAAAATCTGAGTTCAAAAATTCTGGTTGGAGAGACCAATGTATCTCCATATGTCAGAAACCTTGAATCTGAAATCTCGTCGAGTTCAGCAGCGTAACATTTATGAAAATAGAGTAAGGCAAACAGAGCTATGGCTGCTCCCTCCATTTAGGTCCTGCTTTATTTTCACCAAATAATGATTTAGCATATTGTATCTTGACTTCTTGAGTCGTATTTAAATAACCATAAAGAAAAAAAATTACGATTAGATCCAATGCACATTCATTTAGCTCACGCAGCATATGGACCGGCATTCGGGTTGACCGGGTATGTTTAGCATGGAGTTTCTAGCTTTAATCTTTAAAGAAAAAGCTCTTACTCAATTAAAAAGCATTGTTTGGTTGAAGGAGCTTGAAGTTTTTAGGTTAGGGGCTTGAACCTTTTAGTTGAACACTCCTACTAGTAGCGTTTAGAAGGACCTACAAGCTTTTAATAAATATTTTAACCTCTAAAGATATTGAACTTTTTAGTTATGTTTTTTTAGTTATGTCCATTTTGGCCATTTTATACATTTATTAAAAGCTCCAGCTACTCTACCAAACACTTAAATATATCTAAAAAAGCTACAGCTACCAGCTACTTTTGCCAAGCATACCCCATGTTGGTCTGGGGTTACAATCATGAATTACATTTATATGACTACTCACGTTAATGTTGTGTGTGTATCGACATGGGTCGGATTATTGTCACACTTTTCAAAATTAAATCGACACCATCAATACGGATTGTATAGGTTGTACAACCCGTATTAGGGTGAATTCAATTTCCAAGGTCAGTCAAACGCGCTGACACTATCTTCAGATAACTTTATAATACGCATCGTATAGGCCTATACGATGCGTATTAGTAAAAGGTTGTCCATCAAC
Source organism: Helianthus annuus (assembly GCF_002127325.2). Classification (NCBI taxonomy): domain Eukaryota; kingdom Viridiplantae; phylum Streptophyta; class Magnoliopsida; order Asterales; family Asteraceae; genus Helianthus; species Helianthus annuus. The sequence continues at coordinate 29,542,816 of NC_035443.2, forward strand.
GCTAACAGATAGGGTTCACATGTTTAGGCCTATACGATACGTATTAAGTACGAGGTTGCTTTCTGTCACTCAACAGTGACATTAAGTGATTGACATGAACATTACGCCAGCCCTATACGGGTCGTATAGGCCTATAGAAGGTATACTTCATAAAATGACAAAATACACAAATATTCGTCAAAATACGACACATATACGCGTCGAACTGAGAAAAACACGGTAAATATAAAGATTCAAGTTAATACGATCGTATAGGCCTAAACGATTCCTATTACCCCCCCCCCCCCCCGATTTCTCAAAAAACCAGAGGGTCATTTTGAAAAATTCAGGGCATGTAATACACATCATATAGACCTTTACGATGCATATTAACCCCCCCCCCCTCTGAAACTTCAAAAAAATAGAGGGGTTACATGCATCGTATTGGCCTATACGATTCATATGAAAGAGCAAAAGGATATAACCCGCTGATTAGTAGGGGGTTATTATCTTAAACGATCCAAATACACACACATACGGTTACACATACGGAGAAGAACATACGGTTTGGATTCAAGTTTAAAGACAAGTAAGATATGTATCTCCGAACCTAATCATTTATACAAATTCAATTTTTGATTTTGAGCGTAGAAATTAGAAATTGTGTGAACTTTGGGTTTAAAGGCCGATAGTTTAGGGGTTTTTTCGTTTGCCGATGAAGTAAAACAATGCGTATGGACCTATATGCAACGTATTACATCAAAACCTCATGTTTTTTTTAATTGTATGGACCTATACAATGCGTATGCGGGCAAAATCGCTTATTTTTTTCTTTTCTGTTTTTTAAAATATAAAAATATGTTTAAAATCTTATTTTCTTTGTAAAAATGTTATATTTTTAAATAGAAATTGATGTTATATTTTTTCTAAAAAGAAATTTAAAAATGTTATATTTAATATGTAAAAAATTAAAAATTATTGTTACATTATTTTAAAAAATATTAAAAATTATTATATTTATTTAAAAATATAATAAAAAGGTTATATTTAATATGAAAAATAAAAAATTATTGTCACATTTTAAAAAAAATATTAAAATTTTTGTATTTTTTTAAAAATATAAGAGTTAATTGCCAAAATCGCCCCTGAGGTTTGGGCACATTTGCCATTTTCGTCCAAAATGACACTTTTGTACCATTTTGCCCTCCACGTTTGTAACTTTTTGCCATTTTCATCCAAACCACTAATTTAGTTTATTTTTTATGTTAAGTTGAAGGATATTTGGATGAAAATGGCAAATATAAACCACAGGGATGAAAATGGCAAATGTGCTCAAACTCTTTTTAATTTCTTTTATTTAGTTAATTTTGTCACATATATAATAAAAAAGAACAGACATATATAATAGTATTGTCACATATTTTTTTATAAATTTCCATCCATCCACTAACTAAGCTAATTTTTTTCTATTAAGGCGAAAGATGTTTTAAATTTTATAAATTAATTTTTTCTATTAATTTTATAAATTAATACAGGATCTTTTATTTATTAAATTTCAAAAGAAATCTAAATACAATTATGACTATTTTGTATTTTAAATTAGGTATAATATTCTTTTTAACGAGCACCGATACCATACTTCTTTGGTATTGGTACCAAACTTCACCATATCGGTACCAGTTCTCATTTTACATGTTATGGTTACCACTACTAGAGAATGAAACATCAGACGCGGTCAACGTTTTTTTAGACACGGTCAAAAAAAAAAACCATCATCCAAAAGTGAGATAAATACTGTTCAAAATTTGTTTAAGAAACAACCAAACCCCGTCTAAAGGGTTTTGTAATGAACCAATTTAAAATGCTTGCATCTTCCGAGCCATCCTACTTCATTTGCCGGATAAAAACAAGTTTGAGTTTTAAGTTGATTTTTAAAATTTATTTATTATTTGTATCAAGGTTGTTATATGTAGTCTTTTGTTCAATAGAACTTTGTTTTCTTTCTCTAAGTAACATGTATATTTCGATTCAGTTTTTGAGAGTTTAACAAGAAAATAGCCCGTCGTGAAAAGTGTTTATCACAAAATATTAGATGGCATTATACTTACTATTTGGTGGGTAATTTTAAGGTTTGGTAACGGTACGTTGTTTGATGGGGGGCACTGGCTTTTGTTTTTCGTTAGGGTCGAATTTAAAAGAGTAGAAGATGAATTACAAACTTGGTACATATGATAATATTTGTGTATTTGATATTTTTCTATAAGGTCACAACCATTTTAGTTTTATAAAAATTTGAGGTTTAAGTAGATTTATTTTTATAAAACTGATCTATATAAACAATTGGAAATTAATTTCTGTATTAATTTATAAAATTTAAAACATCCTTCGCCTTAGTAGAAAAAAATTAACTTAGTTAGTGGTTGGATGAAAATTTATAAAAAAATATGTGACAAAACTATTATTTTTTTCATATAAAAATTGCATGCATATTCTTTTTTATTATATATGTGAGAAAATTAACTAAATAAAAGAAATTAAAAAGAGTTTGAGCACATTTGCCATTTTCGTCATGTGGTTTATAGTTGCCATTTTCGTCCCTGTGGTTTATAGTTGTCATTTTCATCCAATTATCCTTCAACTTAACAGAAAAAATAAACTAAGTTAGTGGTTTGGATAAAAATGGCAAAAAGTTACAAACGTGAGGGGGCAAAATGGTACAAAAGTATCATTTTGGACGAAAATGGCAAATGTGCTCAAACCTTAGGGGCGATTTTGGCAATTAACTCAAAATATAATAAAAAGGTTATATTTAATACTACAAATTAAAAATTATTGTTAGATTTTTTTAAAATAATATTAAAAATTGATATATCTTTTAGATTGATATGGCTGACGTTGTCGGGTGAGAGCGGGGTAGGGGTGGTGGAGGTAGAGTTGGCGGATGCGGAGGTGGAGGAGGAGGGCGGGTGGTGGAGGACGGGGTGGTGGAGAACGTGCGGGGGCGGGGGCTGGTGGTAGGGGACGTGGACAGGGGCACGGGCGCGGTGGCCTAGCTGTTGACACGTTGCTAGATAGTCCTAATCTAGCCTTCGAGGCTTTTCATAGATGTGAAAATTTTCGGGGATGGAGATCGGCGGCCATGCGGTCGTCGATTGGACGGCCCTGAATGAGGTGGATGAGGTGGCGAGAGCCCGAGATTATATTGGACATGATACTCTGTGGGACAGATATAATCTATTTGTTACTCTGTTTTATTTTTTTCTATATGAAATGGATTCTAACCACACGGTGTCAAAGGTTGTTCTAGCTGGCATACTTGCCGTCGTATTGGGTCATGGTGTGCGAGTTCTTGGCATCGTTCGAGTTCGCTCCCAGGCCTGCAGACCAGCCAGAGGAGGATCAGTACCCCGAGCACCCGTGGGTCGAGGTCAGTTTTCGTTTAGGGAGTTAGTAGCATGAAATGTCGTTGAGAGAGTTAGTTGTGCACAACGACACTTATACGTTGGAGGAAACACAAACCCCTTCTACACCGACGACGTCCATGTGTTACCCTGTTCGGCACTTGTCGGGTTCTGGAAAGTGATCGGTTGGGGTCGCATTGGCCGCTCGAAGTCGAGGGTTTCGTATATCAAAGACCCCATGTTCCATTACCTGCACAAGCTTATTACCACATCTATCACGTTGCGCGAGCAGAGTCACGGGTAGTGCAATCAGGGGGATCTATTTTATATGTATTGTCTTATATGGGGCAGACGTGTGCCCTGCATCACTGCCTAGCCTAGTGGTTTGCGGCGGCGTACCATCGACAGGACGGGTCTTTGTTGTACGGGGGCGTACATCACGCGCATTGCCATCTCGTTGGGCCCTGTTCCCAAGGAGGACCCAGTATTCACCGAGGGGGGCACGGTTGAGCTGAGCTGGTTTACACAACAGACGCTAATCGGCATGCATATCACGTGTGACTTCCCTGAGCTCGGGGTTCAGTTTATAGGAGAGGACGACCAGATGTTTGTCCACGCCGACCTCCCAGACGAGTTATCAGAGGAGCTGCCAGAACCAGCAGGTGGTGATGACGACGATGACGCTGATGCTGATAGAGACCAGGCTCACTCACCACATTTGCCACCACCATCGCCACTGTAGTCGTAGCCACAGGGGGTGCCTCAGTACCCCCATCACATTCTGTACGACCAGTTCCCACTAGTTGTGGCGCTTGCGTTACAGTAGATGGAGGGTCGGCTGCAGGCGCGGATAGACGCCCATCATTCCGGTACTGAGGCCTTTCTGATGAAGGCGATCCAAGGCAATATACAGGCGGCTATCGAGCGTGGTTGAACCCCATTACCGATACCGACGTTGTCACCTGGTCCTGGACAAGATCCGGGGTCGTTAGGCGCGATTCAGGGGATGGGGCCCTCGGGAACGACTCGGGAGGGTCAGGATGCGGATCCAGCGGTTTAGGATTGGTGTACTTTTATGTATTTTGACAGGTTATGTATTTTGGACCATGTCATGTGTATATACAAGCTTATTATGTAGTAAAATTTGCAGTTTTAGTTTATTTATATTTGTGATTGTTTATTTTAACTGTTTAGATTGGTTTGCTTGGTTACGTAGAAAGTATAATGTTATAATATCAAACGTCGTTAGTACGTCAACATAAAAAATATTAAAAAGTTACGGTACAAGGGCGATACCATATCATACGGCACGTCACGATAAAATATTAAAAAGTTAAAAATGTGATACGATACGTAAAGACATGATACGGTACAAGGATGATACGATATAATATGACAAATAACTATAAAATATATATTAAAGTTAAAAATGTGATATGATACCCCACGATACGCTATAATAAGATACGTAACGATAAAAAAATAATAAAGATTTTAAAACTCACTAAAACAAAATTAACCAACAATAAACACCAATAACGAAACTCAAAATACCAAATGCCAAATACAACACACCAAAATTCAAAACTCAAAAAATCAGTGCCTCAATATGGATTGTATAGGGCTATACAATGCGTATAAGCTAGCCGCTAGACATCCCCTAAACCTCTCAGTCTGCAATGTCTTAACTTTATCCAATACGGATCGTATAGGCATATACGATCCGTATTGGTTTGTCAAAGTGTGGGGATAGATTCCCTAGTGTGGGAATAGAAACCCCCATTGACATTGCAATCAACCTACGCCTTTGATGTAACTGACAGATCAACGTATATAAAGCTATGTTTGATGTCTATCAGCAAGCAGGGACGGCCATAAGAATTCAAATGTCCTATCCGAGTTCGGAAAAAATGTGCCCCTAAGTAACGCCTTAGCAAAAATGCAAAACCCCAATTTCTAACAAAATAACACCTAAATAATCGACAACAAAAGTCAAATAACACCCGTATAACAATTAATGCCAAATAATCGACAAATAATACCTAACAAATCATGACTAATAAAATAGTATAGAAATAAACTACGAACACAAACTAAGTACAAAAGTTAAATAACCTTAGGAAAAATCAAATAAAAATAATATATGTAGTTAAATTATAAAAAATCTTAATTATATATATATATATATATATATATATATAGGGTGCCGCTAAAATGAAAACCACCCCTAGTTAAGAGAACCACAAAAACCACTCTCCACCAATTAGATTATGCCAACAAAAAAGTTATTTAGGTAATTTATTTTTTATGTCATTTTCAATCTCAATCTGTCTCTGTCTCTTTTTAAAGTCATTTCCATCTCATTCTCTCTCTTCATACATTGTTGAAACTCTCATCCTCGCATCTCTTTCTTCATCTCTAATGAAGAGATATCATCATCTTCAACATCTTCATCTTAAGAACAATTCTCTGTTACCGGCACAAACACCCACATCGGCGACCTTGAAACACCACACCCGCACCGGCAACCCCCTCTTTTTTCTGGCGACCCCCAAACACCACCGTCAAACACTCCGGGCACCCACAAGTTTTTTCAACCGGTGAATTTATCGGATCCACCACCGGAGCACCTTCCGGTAGCATGGCAGAAATGGAAGTCGAACTTCTTCTCCGGTGAGTTCTCGGATCCACCACCGTCATCATCTGATTTAAAACCCTCACCGTCATCGGCCGGAGATATAAAACCACTGTCATCGGCTGGAGATATAAAACCACCGTGTTTCTCTCCGGTGGTGTCGTCGATGTTGGTGGTGCCGGTGGTGGGGGGTGGTGTTGGAGGTGGTGGGGGGTCGCCCGACGGTGTTGGAGGTGGTGGTTGTGTGAGCGGTGGAGTCGTCAATGTCGGTGGTGTCGGTGATTGGGTAGTGGGTAGAGGTGGTGCCGGTTTTGGGGGTGAAGGAAGAGGGGTGTTTTTTTGAGGTGATTGATGATGGGATTACTGATCTGTAAGATGCGTGTTTGTGTTCTTGATTCTAGTTAGTTTTTTAAATATTGAAAGATGTTGATTCTGTTTTACATGGATCTTGGATTGATATGTTTTATTTGGGATCTTGGATTGATTCTGCAAGTGATTTGTGTTTTTGATTATGTCGGGGTTTTTTCCGATGGCGGGGGTGGCCTGACGGTGTTGGTGTTGGAGGTGGTGGTTGTGTGAGCGGTGGTGGCGGTGAACGATGGCGAGGGGCTGGGTGAACGGGGTAGTTGATTTTTTGAAGGGGTTGGTGAACGATGGTGAGGGGGTCGGTGAACGATGCAAAAAAAAACTTATGTAAAAAATTTTATCCCGTAAAATGTAAAGCTTTTTTAAATGTAAAACGTAAAGCTTATTATGTAATACGTAAAACACAAACCTTTTTATGTAAATTGTAAAACGTAAAACGTTAAACTCTTAAACGTAAAACGTAAACTTTTATGTAAAAAAAAAATTATCCCGCAAAACGTAAAACATAAAACGTAAAATTTAGATGTAAAAAATTTTATCCCGTAAAACATAAAACATAAAACTTAAAACTTTACGTTATAATCTAGTAAAACGTAAAACGTTAAACTTTACGCAAGTTGTAAAACGTAAAACTTTTTTTATGGAAAACGTCAAACGTAAAACTTTTTTTTTATGTAAAACGTAGAACTTTTTTATGCAAAACGTAAATGTAAAACTTTTTTATGTAAATTGAAAACGTAAAAATTTTTAACGTAAAACGTAAACTTTTATGCAAAATGTGTTATCCCGCAAAACGTAAAATGTAAACTTTTATGCAAAAACTTATATGTAAAAAATTTTATCCCGGAGAAAGTATATACGAGCCGTAAAAAACGGCGCGAAAAAATGGGCGTAAAAAACGGCTCGTAAAAAACCGGGTGATAAATACGGGGAATAAAAATACGGGGCGTAAAAAACAGCACGTAAAAAACGGGGCGCAAAAAAACAATGCGTAAACGGGGAGATAAAACGGCTCTTAAAAAATCGGGGCGACAAAACGGTGCGTGAAAACGGCGCGTAAATATGGGGTGTAAAAATACTGGGCATAACAAACGGCGTATAAAAAACGAGGCGTAAAAAAACGGCACGTAAACGGAGCGTAAAAACAATCAGATTTTAAAATATTTTTTAATTAAAGAATCTGATTGTAATAGCAATTAATTAATTTAATGAGACAAAAAATGTAAAAAAATACAATAAATACAGTAAAGACAAAACAAGCAAATTTACTATATTACCCTTTTAACATTAAAATATTAAAAACATAATAAGACAAAAATAATCTAATGGTTCTCTTAACTGGAGGTGGTTTTCATTTTAGCGGCCACCTATATATATATATATATATATATATATATATATATATATATATATATATATATATATATATATATATATAGGGTAAGAATCTCTTAGAAACCACCCCTTATTGCAAAAATCATGAGAACCAATGCGACCACAAACAAAACTACTTAAAAAACACACAAATAATATTAATTTTCCATTAAAAACCGCAACATATTATTTACAATTTTTTTTAATTATTTTTTTGTAAAAAGTCGCAATTAACCTGTTAAAAAGACGATTTTAGTATTTACTTTTGGGGTTTAGCATTAGATTTTAGTTTGAGCGTATAATTTGGGTGAGGTGGGTGGGGGTTAGGTTTTTGAGGGGTGGGGGTTTAGATTTTTGTTCTTTTTTTTAAGTTTTTGGGGAGGGGGGGGGTGGTAACGTTTTTTATATTTTATTTGTTTATTTATTTTTTTAAGGTGGGTGGGGGTTGTTTAGGTTTTTGGGTTGTGGTGGGGTGGGGTGGGGTGGGGTGAGTTTTATTTGGTTGTGTTCAGATCGTTCTCGTGGTTCTCGCGATAAACGTGATTCTTGTATGAACCCTACCATATATATATATATATAGGGGACCGCTAAAATGAGAACCAACTCGAGTTGTAAGAACCGTGAAAACTTCACCGTAGGGGGAGGTGGACCAAAATTTTTTTATAAACGTAGATGCGTGTATATATATATATATATGTATATATATATATATATATATATATGTGGTTGAGTTCATTTCAGAACTCTAAATAACTACAGAACTTTCAGAACTTCTAATAAACAATCATTTTATATATAAGTTTTTGTATTTAGGATCTTTTTATCATCTATTATATGTATTTCTTTCTAGGAAAAACCCACCTTCTACCCAACTCCTACTATATATATATATATATATATATATATAGTGGAGAGTTCAAATGAGAAGAATTAAAAATTAAGAATAAAAAGAATAAAGGATACAAAATTAATTTGAACAAATCATTTAATGACTCTATTATTTATTTTTGTTATTCAAATTAATGAACTCTAATCATTTAATGAGCATATCTTATAAAATAGTTGTGCACCTTACACAATAAAAATAATCCTGCACATGATCTTACATTTTCAACGTTTCCGACACCATTAAAACAATATTTTGGTGTCGGATACCATATGTGTAGGACTTAAGCACTTTTAAATAATTTTGCAACTCATAATAAAATATATGTAGGACACAAAATTTTTAAATAATATTATCACTTCTAATAAAATTTTTGTAGAAGCCAATACATTGATAATGGTGAAGGAGAAATTTATGGTTGCATTAATAAGAATTGAGTAACTCTTTAAAATATTTATTGATATTTACATCAAAATGTCTATATTACCCTTAGTAATTAAAGCATTAATTAAAAGTTGACAAAAATGATATCCTAATTCACAACCATTGATCAAAAAAATATATAGTCTAGATTAATTCGTTTTTTCTTCTTTTAAGAAGATTCTTCTCAAATGAACCTCCCTATATATATATATATATATATATATATATAATGTAAGTATCTATAGAAAACCCACTTTAATTTAGAAAACCCGGGAAACTCAAAGGTCCCGATGTTTTTTTTTTCTTGAAAAAATTTACACATGTTATATACATGTTTTTAAGGGTTTTGGGAAAAAAAATCAAAAAAGCGCCGAGTAGATATTTTTAAAAAAAATAAACAAGTTTTGTTGTAACACATGTTACAAATATGTCAGATGAATGTAACATGTGTTACACCAAAACTTGTTTATTTTTTTTTTAAATATCTACTCGGCGCTTTTTTGATTTTTTTTGCCCAAAACCCTTAAAAACATGTATATAACATGTGTAAATTTTTTCAAGAAAAAAAAACATCGGGAGCTTTGAGTTTCCCGGGTTTTCTAAATTAAAGTGGGTTTTCTATACATCCTTCCCCTATATATATATATATATATATATATATATATATATATATATATATATATATATAACACCAAATTAATTAGTATTTTTCCATTTTCTTGCAAGAAATCAAGAAGGATTTTATAATTTCCTTGATTATTTTCTAGAATTTTTATATTACTAGCTAATTTGTGGAGAGGGTTGGGTTAGTGTAAAAAATAGTGGTTTTATGGGAAGTGTAAGTAGTGTTTTAAGCCCTTAGATCTTGTAGTTAATAGTTGAGATCAAATGGGGCTTAAAATGTAAACTATATTTTATTTTTTATTTTTTGACTAATTTGGCTAGATTATGGGTACTAGTGTCTTTTTATATTGTACTATTTAAGTAAAGAAACTGTCATCAACTTTAATTCAGATGCAAGTTCCACCCATCTTTTTTGAACATTAGTAACTTTTTATACGTAACGCTTTTTAAAAAAAATTACACCATAATTACGAGTTTTTTATCTTTAATATGAATACCATATTGCTATATTTATATAGAGAAAAAAATTATGTATAACATGATATGAAGCATACTAGAAATATGAGTACCATATTGCTATATTTATATAGAGAAACAAATTATGTATAACATGATATGAAGCATACTAGAATGCAGGTTTAAAACATCATACGAAGAACATATACTGGAATGTAGGTATAAAACACCATACTAATAACAACTACTGGAATGCAGGTGTAAATCTCTATGAATTAAATGATAATGATTTATAAAATCTCCGACTTCGTACATAAAACTGAATTTGTAAACCGTTTTAAAAAAAATATAATTATATCACTAAACTAAAATAACTCATGGGAGGTTACAAAAATTATTTTATCAATTAATTGAACTCTGAAGTAAATTACATTATTGCCCTTTTTAATTAACTAAATTGAAAGACACCTGTCAACACCATATGAAGTAAATTACATTATTGCCCTTTTTAATTAATTAAATTGAATGACACATGTTAACACCGTATTATTTTCTAAATTTCTCATACTAATAACCCTTTTAACAGGATCCTTAATTTGTGGAGATGTATTAATATTAATTAATAAGATTGGATGGGTCTACCAGCAGGAGATGAAATTTGATCCAACGGAGATTGAACATCTTGAAGTCGAAGTTGTGTCAAGACGTTTAAATCTCACAAGTTGTTTTGAGGTATTTTTACATTCTTTTTAAGTCGTTTTGTGGGTTTTGTATAAGTTTAAGTTTGGTGCAAATAATACCTTGAAATGATAAACATTGTTTTTAAGTCTTTTTGTAGGTTTTGTCTAATTTTAGGGTTAGCGTAAATGATAGCTTGAAATGTGGAACATTCTTTGTAAGTCATTTTGTGGGTTTTGTCTAAGTTTACGGTTTGTGTAAATGATAGCTTGAAATGTCGAACATTGTTTTTAAGTCGTTTTGTCTAACTTTACGGTTGGTGTAAATGATAACTTGAAATGTTGAACTGTAACGCCCCAAAAATCAGAATGTAAATATTTGTCGTGTGTTCATATATGACACGTTATGAAATTAATAACTAGGCTATTTAACCTAGTTAAGGGTATGGTCAA